>NC_056058.1:67435974-67739004 GCF_016772045.2 Ovis aries
TTGGTGGCTCAGCTAGTAAAGAATCTGCCTGCAATGTGGGAGACCTGGGTTCAATCCCTGGGATGGGAAGACCCCCTGGAGAAGAGAAGGGCTACCCACTCCAGTATTCTGGCCTGGAGAATTCCATGGACTGTATAGAACATCGGGGCGCAAAGCGTCAGACACAACTGAATGACTTTCACTTTCAAAAGTATGAACTCTGAATTCAGTCTTCACAAGCTGTGGGACCTTTGGCTTCAGTGTTTTCATCTGTAAATAGAACTAATAAGACAACTTATCTAACAGGGTTGTTGTGACAGTCAGTGATACGATGTCCTTATAGCACTTATATCCAATATAGCACTTATAGCCCAATATCTGAGACTCTCTGCAAGGGCTCAAAAGTTTTAGATATAATAGTGAATATTATTTCTGCAAGTCAGTATTAGGGATTATTTAACTAGAGGCCAAGCTAAAGTTTATTAAAGTATTGAAGGGGTTATTTCTTTGTAAATTTAATCTAGGAAGGAAGTTTCTTGAAAAAATTTGCTGTTTAAGGCAGTGATGTAACATGATTGCAATGGTTAATAAACTCAGAACAGTTTTCAAGTCCCCTCAGGTGTCTTAGAAACCTTGAAATTACATTATTCTATTTAGTTATCCAAGTGTACTTTCTGCTAAACATTCTGCTAACAGTAATTTGAATTACTGCAAGTTTTAAAATACCAGTTTATTAAGTATTGTCTAAAGCAGATGTGTGCTTGAATAAAATGGACCTTTACATATTTTAAACAAATTGGGGTTTCAGTGTACAGTAGAATTGGCAGCTTAGACTGTGTTAAAATGATCGTGAAGATTTGAATTAAACTCTTCTGGGTTTTATTCATGTAAATGCCATAGTATGAAGAGCCATGGAATTATCTGTAAGTATCTTATATCTCCTTTATTCTACAGTAAACCCATAGAAATAAGTAATTGCTCACTTATCTTTTTGTCACACACATACTATTTATTGCTTGGTGTATAGTATAGAGTAAATGCTCAATAAATGTTGAATAAATTATGGCCCAGAGTTTGTGTGAACAGGTATTTGTTAGGCTGGTCAAGGGGAAGATGGTGAAACAGAGCATTTAACCTCAGCCTACTTTTATCTCTTGCAAAGATGAAAAGATCCTTCGGTTCACTGTGTGTCACGTATTTCTTTTGTGTTTTTCTGACAACACATAGGATGGTAGGTATTTGGTATATACTTACTTAATTGGATCAAAGTAAATAGAGGGAGGGAAAAGTAAATAGAGGAAGGGAAATGTAAAATGGGCTACTATTGTTCTTAAATGAGGAAAACAATTTCCCTGATTTTAGCCCCTCAATAAAATTTTTTGAGCCTTCCCGACTTTGTAGCTCAGCTGCTAAAGGATCTGCCTGCCATGCAGGAGACCTGGGTTTGATCCCTGGGTTGGGAAGATCCCTTGGAGCAGGGAATGGCTGCCCACTCCAATATTTGGCCTGGAGAATTCCATAGTCTGCATAGTCTATGGGGTTGTAAAGAGTCAGACATGACTGAGTGACTTTCTATATATACTATAGATTTTGGTGCATGGCAACACAAGTTGATTGTCCATGGAAAACTTGTCATCAAGAGGTTCATCTCTCTTTTTCCACAAAGAATATTTAATAAGGTCATCTTTGACACACAGTTTGAATTTTATAGCTAACTGGACCATTTTCTCAGTCCTTGCGTTCAGCTGTGGAAGGACCCTGGAGCAGTTACCTGGGTAATCATACCAAGCTTCTCCTCAAATGCAGATAGAGAAGAGCTTTGAGGGAAACATTTGCTACCCTTCTAAACACAGGTTCCTCTGCCTGTAAAGCATAATGAAGCTATAAGCTCAGCTTCAGAGGCCAGGCTGGCACTAACTCTGGAACGCCTATCTTCATTGTCCATCTCTGGGTAATGTGTTGGTTTGTCCAGGCATCTCAAAGCTTTGTAGCTAGGGATCTGAGGAACTGATAGAAGAAGGACTTAAAGAAGAATTAATGAGAGGGAAGTACGATTAATGGAGTGGAGTTGTTTTTTGCTGATTAGAATGGTTGATTTTCAGTGGTTATAAGGAGGGATACCAGACCATTTCCACAAGAAAAGCCATATTCTGTGTAAAAGAGAGGCTATTTCATTCATGAAAAAAAAAAAAAATACAGTAGAAGCAGAGAACCTTAGAAGTCAGGCTTTTAGGATGTTAGTGTCTCCCACCACCAATTAGATGAGCATAAAGAGGCTCCCAAACTGGGGACCGACAGCTGAGAGTATCCAGCCTCTTGAGCAGGACAAAGCTCACCAGCCAGTGTAGGCTTCATGACAGCTGCAAAAGCAATGGCTACATAAACTTTCTCAAGGTGGGGCGGGGGGGAGGGCGGGGAAAAAGAGGAATGTGAGAGACGTTTTTGCAGTAAGAAAAACATAATAAATCCAAGAGCTACACATTGCCTGGGGATTTTTATGACCATAGCCAGGCATGAAGGAATGACTGAACTTAACTAAAGCTGTTAATTACCTGGGGGAGATCAAAAGCCCAAGTAAGGGAATATATTTATGATGCACCTTACAGGATATGCTTCAACTTCTTACTTTTTTTCATTAATTGGTTTGATTAAATAGATTTAAAGAGCCAGGGCAGAGCCCTTTAAATCATATTCCATATTGATCTAATGAAATAGTCAATAAATTTACTAACATAGCTCCTTTCCTTTACAGTCTGAAGGGAAATGCTTCACTGAATGGTTATAACTCAACTCCAAACCTCACTGCCATTCCCACAGTGACTCATCGAGAGCAGGAGGATGCTGGGAAAATCTTTTAGGCTATTTGTAGGAGTGCTTGAATAAGTGGTTTAACACCTGTTCAGACTACTCACCACCCTCTGACCCTCATCCACCAAGCCCTTTGGTATTTCATGGAGGACTTTATTGGAGCTGGCCAGTGTTGTGTGCCTTGCAAATTCTATGCATAATTTAGCAAGTTTACCAATGTTTGCCATCATGTGTTCTAGCCCTGACTTTGGGACTTCAAGACTCCAGCCATATTTTAGAGCCTTTGACTTGGATTTGTCCATCCAGTTCTGTAAATATTGACAAAATGAGGCTCTTAAATACAGTAAAATGTGCTCAGATGAATAACAAATCTATAGTAAAGATGCCTAAATCTCTCAGTAAACCTCAAATAAATCCTGGGAAAGTTTCCTAAAGTAGTTTATTGGTGTCCCTTTCCCACCTCCTAGGGCAGGGTAGAGAACCCGGATGAGAGACAGCACATGGATGAAGGGATATCTTATGGAATTTTTTAGACACTGACATCTCATGAATTTCTTTTGAGTGAGGAATGGAGCAAGATTTTGCACTTGCCTTATTACTCCCAAAAGTAGGCCTACAAGCAGTGTCCTTGGGGACACAGTTTCCCTGGGCTTGGGGTGTCAAGTCAGCACTGCTGCTGCTGCTAAGTTGCTTCAGTCATGTCCAACTCTGTGTGACCCACAAAATTAACTCTGAAAGTCCCTTAATGCACCCATACAGGACAGTGTTACTAGTTTTGTGCCTAAAGTCCTACAAGTAATTTTTGTGTACCTTCAAGTATGAGAACCACTGTGAAGAGGAACAGAGTAGGTGTGCAGCTCTGAGAAATTCAAACCAACCTATCTTTAAAATCACCATCCAAACCTTAGTATGACTGAGGGATGAGTTGGCATTCCCAGAATAACCCTGACAGCCTACAGGCTTTAGTCGACTCTGTTTTAATATTGAGCCTTCCTAACCGTAATGCAGTGTTACAGATTGATTTGTGATTGCTAAGCTTAAACTAGGAAGAGGAGTCACATCTCAGAGGATGGGGGCAGGGGAAAGTGGGTGGGTTTAGTCTCCCAAACTTGCAAGCCTGTGTTAAATTAGACCTTGATGCAGCTTCACTGTACTCAAGAAAGCAATGGAAGTCTTGAGCAAACCAGGGCAGTTTGTGGATGTAAAACGACTTTAAAAATTAAACGCTGTAGTGAATTCAAAAGTTCAAACTCAGAGTTCCTCAGAGTGGAGGAGAAATCCCTATAATAGAGGCCTTTCTCTCTCCTTTCACTTCTCCCCCTCCATCTTATTGTATCTTCAATTATCTGGGTAATTTGGTCCTGAGGGCATAAATTCCTTTATAACTCAAATCCATTATGCAGAGAAGAGTCATCAGGAAATTACTCAGATTGCATCCCTGATGGTGTGAAGGTTTTGGAGCAGATCCGGCATCCCATTAGCAAAGCACTGCTCTCGAATTTAGATTTGAGCCTGGAGGCTGGACATCCGTGCTCTTCCCTTCGCCCCTCTTTGTTTCAGCAAGAGCCGCCTGTAGGGAAGTCCCGTGCTGGTGCTGGCAGGCGGCAGCTTCTCTCCATCCGAGGCCACGGCTGCTGCCAGCTTCCCTTGGCTGGCGTAGACACCTTCTCTCTAGGCCAGGGAGAGCCGCTGCCAGGCGGGCAGACGTATGCTTTCATCATGTCTCACCATCTCCTGGAGCCAGGCACCCAGGCCTTTTAATTCCTATAAACTTCAGGTCCTTCTGGTGGAGAGCTGGTTTTCATGTCTGTGGCCTGACGGGGATTGTCCTTGTGCTGCTGCTGTTGGTGGTCTGTGAGCAGCCTGCCTTTGAGCTGACAGGCTGTCAACCA
Organism: Ovis aries; assembly: GCF_016772045.2. Taxonomy (NCBI): domain Eukaryota; kingdom Metazoa; phylum Chordata; class Mammalia; order Artiodactyla; family Bovidae; genus Ovis; species Ovis aries. The sequence goes on from NC_056058.1 coordinate 67,440,654, forward strand.
AAATCCAAACACAATCAAGTTCAATTTTGGAAGAGGACATTCTAAGTCTGGCAGCCTCTCTCATCCGGCTTTATTCTTTCTAGATTTCTGGTTTACTAGGGATATCCAGTTTGGTTTTATTATTTGTGTGTGCGGGTTTCCCTCTCTCCCCCAGCCACCACAAAGTGACAACTTTGAGGAAGGCAGCATGTAGAAGGATCTTAGATTATGGTTCAGGCGGGCCTGTATCTATTGCTGTTCGTGTCTTCCCTCACAAGTAAATACTGTGAGAAGAGAAAATTTTGTGTATTTCATTCTCTGCTGTGTCCCCAGTGTCTGGCATTGTGCCAGGCACATAGTAGGTGATCCATGAGGAATTAAAGTGCCTGAGTGAAAGAATGGGCTAGCATGCTGTGCTCTAATTAGCAGCTTTGTGATTTTAGGAGGAATTTTTTTAAATGCCATTTCTCATTTTGTCACCTGCAAAATGGTCATGAAATGTGTAAGACCGTAGAGAAAGTACCTGGCTAGTGCTGTGTTCAACAGATGGTAGGGTCTCCCTCTTCCTTTTGTCAACCGTAGAGTGAACTCTTCAAGGACAAACACCTAGTTTGATTCTCCATATCCCAGGGCCTAGCACTGTTCCTGCACAGAGTGGGTGTTCCGTAATGACTTGATGAATGAATCTAGCCCTCCATGGGAAGCGAGTGCCTGGGGATCAGTGAAATTGACTACTGAGGACAGGCCTAGAAAATTCACTGTTATGTCTCATTCTGGTATCTCAGTGTCTATGTGAGGGAAATGAATAGATAATTCTCTCTATAGAGAGAATCATCTGGATCTAGGGATTATGTGATGATTTGAAAAGAAATTTTCTACTGAAATTTCTTCTTTTCAGTCAAAAAAGACCACTCATAGGATAAAACCCCAGGCCTTGCAGTGATTTGCTGACCACACTCTACATGTTTTTAAAGTCTGATACTTTATATGTAATTTCTTGCACGTTTGTAGTGTTAAATTACTTGACCCATTCTGTGAGTTAACACACCTGCTACTGTTACACCCATTTGACAAGTAAGAAAAGTAGAGGCAGGACATGGAGCTATGCCAACGTCAGGCACTTATTTGGTGGTGGCAAGTTAGAAACTGCATTTCCTCACCCCAAACTGGCCAGAAGCTAGAGCATGTAGCTTCTGTGAGTATTGAGCTGAAAGGAGGATACAGGTGTTTTGCACTCCTGTTCCCTTTGTCAATGTTACTTATTTGCAAAATCTTGCCTTTTTTTCTGTTACTTGACCCAAGGTCTGTATCTACCACACCACTTACAAATTGCTCCAAACTCTATTTTTATTGTTATGCCTGACATATAGTCACTTTCTTAGCTTGCAGCTCAATTAATCATGCTCATGTAATTTTGAAGAGAACTTTTGTGTTCGTTTAAATTTGGAAGGTGTTGAAGAATAACTTACAGCTTTCAGCACTACTTTCTCCAGATATGACCCAGCTGAGAATGTCTGTTTGATTTACTGTGTTAAGTTGTGTCTATTTCATTTTTCAAGAGGGGCTAGCATTATTAATTTTATTCTGTTTCGGGGAGTAATTTTATTCTATTTTATGGAATCTATATTATTTATAATTTATTTATATTTATAACTCATTTATTTATAATTTCATTCTATTTGGGGAATAATTAATTTTATTCTATTTGGGGGAATAATTAATTTTACTCTATTTTGGTCTTCCCTTGTGGCTCAGTTGGTAAAGAATCCACTTGCATTGCAGGAGACCTGGGTTCGATCCCTGGGTTGGGAAGATCCCCTGAAGAAGGGAAAGGCTACTCACTCCCATATTCTTGCCTGGAGAATTCCATGGACTGTATAGTCCATGGGTCGCAAAGAGTTGGAAACAACTGAATGACATCATTTTCATTTTTGGAAAAAAGAGAATATATTTATTCCTGTATCAGAAGATATTCCTATGCTGGCAATTCGAAGCCTAATTTTTTTGTTAACCTCTGATAGAATAACATGTAAACTGAATGCAAATCAAGTGTGACCTGAGACTTATTACATTATTGACACTTCTGGTCCCATCCAAAGCCACAGAGGATGATGAATTTAGTGCTTCGTCATGTAGTATTGGTGATGTTCAATGCAAGCTCTTTTGAAGATGAAATGGAACATTTTTATGAAGAGGGATGAATGAAATACAATACCTACTGAGGAGATAATTACTAGAACGGTAGTAAAATAGGTACCTAGGTGATTCTTCTCTAGTGTTGCTGTCGGTATGGCCATTTAGATGCAGCATGAATCCTCAAACTGTAGAACACCAGCTCAAGGATACCAGAGCGTAGACAGTTCTATATTCAGTTCATATGTTTATTCTTCATTCCATTGGACTAACAGCTTCCACATCAAGAATGTGTTTTCATGACTTAGTATAGACCCTACAGTGGTGTTTGAGGTCCTTGCTCTAACTAGTGCCCTCCCAACCTCGTCTTGCTTTGCTCACTGCACTCTACAGTGGCTTTCTTCTTACTTCGGCACATCAAGCTCATTTTCATCACAGGGTTTGTCTGTGCCAGTCCTTCTCTATGGAATAATTTTGATCCAGATCTTCACAAAGTTCAGTGGTTCCTGAACAGAGGTAGGGGCTATTTTGTTTCCTAGGGGAAATTTGGCAGTGTCTGGAGAGGCATTTTATAGTTCTGACTTGGATGTAGGGTTGCTACTGGTATCTAGCGGACAGACACCAGGGATACTGATGAACATCTTACAATGCACAAGATAATCCCTCACAACGAAGAATTATCTAGTCCAAAATGTCACCAGTGCTGAAGCTGAGAAACCCTGAGTTATAGCTAATGTTTCTCAACATTCAAATGTCACTTCTGTCTCAGACCAAGGGTCTTCCCCACCACCTTCTCTAAAGCAACCACACTCTCCCGTTACTTTTCCGCCCCCTCAGCTCCAGGCTTCAACTGAAATTTTCAGTCTGAAGGAATCATGGGCTTCATTAGCTTGCTAGTAGCACAGCTGGAATCTTGGGGACTGATTCTGGGATCCAACATTAATGTGAGTATTAATGTTTGTCACTGGGACAATCTGAGATTCTTTTCTGTGTATTTGTTCTGAGGATTTCAGGGCTTTTCTCCACTTATTTTTCTCAGTATGGCTGTTAATTTTCACTGCTTTGTTTTCACTATTGCTGGACTTTTCTTCCTGATCTCTTTTCATGATTACATGCTGACACTACACTTCTGACTCTGGCTATGTCATCTATAGGAACCTCCATGTTCTTTGGCATCATTTATGGATAATTCAAGCATATTATATAATCATATGTGTAATAATTTTTAAGAGAATTATCATAAAAAGTCACTTGGATTATCAATTGTGAAATAAAGTTAGTGCAATGAAATGCATTTAGTGCTGATATTAGAATGAAGGTAACTGGTTGTATTTGAGTAAGAAGGCAACTCAGGATAACAACGGCATCACAATCATCATGATGGATTTGCCGTTTCCTACTGCAGAGGATCTTCCCCACCCAGGGATCAAGTCCATGTCTCCTGCATTGCAGGCAGTTTCTTTACCCCTGTGCCACCTGGGAAGGCCCCCATCATGATGAATTTGAATTGTCCTTGTCCCGGAGGTAGGTGTGAGTGCCAAGTTGCAGAGAGATTGCCTGAGTGAAATGGAAAATACGTTTACTCTACCATGGAAAACACATGTTTCATAAAGACATGACTTTATCAGACTTTTCCTCTGGCTTCCTACTGAGACTTTAAACTCTGGAACTTTCATCATGCTTCCACCCCCCCTCACAGCCTCCGTCTTTATCCCCTAATTACATGAGCTTAACTTCCCTTGACCCACAGAGAGTCAAGAAAAATTGGCATATAAAGCCCTGTTGTGTTTTGGTCTGACCTTTGGGTCCTTTAAATGAAGCCAGGATACAGTGTAGGGGTTTGAACCGCTAATGTCTGGACGCCCTTAAGAAGCATAAATCTCTCCAAATCCAAGGCGGACTTGAATGTGGTGATTTCCAACCTTCTTGGATTTGTGACACCTAATGGTTTGATTTGCTAACACCTCTCCCCCCTGCCTTTTAAAAGTAACAGGTGTGTCATATGTTTATTTAAAAAATTGAATTATTTATATACTATTATTATTTAGCTTATTTTTGAGGCTGGGAGACAGGGAAATCCTTTGGAGTATTTTTAATGGCCATTATGGCTGGCTTCTAAAGGCTAGCTCAGATTTAATCCTCTCTTCATCACTGACCTCATTATCATGATTCTAGTTCATTTAACCTTGCCTTACTTGGTCTGTCATTTGTAGTGTCCTATGTGACACCTGACCACACACTGTTCTCTGTTCTTTAATTGCTCTGGAGTGTTCTGTGCCTCCATCAATATCATTCTCAGATCTGACCGAATTCTAAGTACAGAGTAGATGCACAAGAAGATAAATCAGTTGAGTGCTTGGAGACATCCTTGGCTGGTAGTTGGGCACAGTCCATGTTTGGAAGACACACTCTCAGTGCTCATTGGACAACTTCTCAGAAGAGAGAAGCAAATGTGTGCCAAGATTTACTAAAGATACGTGTTCTCTTTCCATGGAAAGAACAATGATAGCTAATACCATTAGGCACTATTCTATTCTTTGTGTGCCTGGGTGGAAATAAAATCATATAGAAATCAAAGGGCATCAGTTGATGCCTTTTAAGAAATGCCATGATATAACCGGAACTCTTGGCTTATTATCCTGGATGTTTGCTTCTACTCTTTGTTAGTGTAGGAAGGACGATCATGGCCATCCTGGCTGTCTTGATCTTTCACCAGCCATTGTACATGGCCAGGCCATCTGTTTCTCCTCTTTCTCTGCCAACATCTCATTCTTTGGCTGAGGATTCCAAACAGCATGGCTTAGTTTTTCTAAGTTCTCTTCTGATATTCAACTTATTTGTTTAGCTCTTATCTCCAGGGTCTTGGAACAAGTTCCTATAAAGGAAGTTGGATTGAGAGCTATATGAGAGACATTCCACTATGTAATATGCTAAATCTTCTTTTACATCTAGGTCAGTAACCTAGGGTTTAGTCATAGTATCTCCAACCCTTCTTCCTTCCAGAAGAACTTTCTGCCTGGGTGCTTTCCAAATAGAGGGTGTGCGTGTGTGCTAAGCCACTTCAGTCATGTCTGACCCTGTGGCCTGTAGCCCACCATGCTCCTCTGTCCATGGGATTCTACAATCAAAAGTACTGGTGTGGGTTGCTGTGCCATCCTTCAGGGGATCTTATGACTCAGGGATTGAACTGTCTCTTATGTCTCCTGCATTGGCCAGTGAATTCTTTACCACTAGCACCACTGGGGAAGCCCAAAATAGAGGGTAGGCATTCTATTTACTTATTTTATTCCTAAGTCCAAAGGTGTGGGGAACTCCTCGTACTAAAAAATTCAGCAGGTACTTTCCTACCCACAGTACTTGCTAAGGGAAACTCCCTTACTCTTTGTACCTCCATGCAGCTGGTCACAAATAGTTAGATTAGGGATAACTCTCTGACTCAAGGGTGACCAATAAATAAACTTTCAGTTTACATAGCCATAAAATTAAAAGACACTTGTTCCTTGGAAAAAAAAGCTATGAAAAACCTAGATAGCATACTAAAAAGCAGAGACATTACTTTGCTGACAAAGGTCCATATAGTCAAAGCTATGGTTTTTTCAGTGGTCATGTATGGATGTAAGAGTTGGACCATAAAGAACACAGAGCGCTGAAGAATTGCTGCTTTTGAACTGTGGTGTTGGAGAAGACTCTTGAGAGTCCCTTGGACTGCAAGGAGATCCAACCAGTCCATTCTAAAGAAAATCAGTCCTGAATATTCATTGGAGGGACTAATGCTGAAGCTGAAGCTCCAATACTTTGGCCACCTGATGCGAAGAACTGACTCATTAGAAAAAACCCTGATGCTGGGAAAGGTTGAGGGCAGGAGGATAAGGGGTCGACAGAGGATGAGATGGTTGGATGGCATCACCAACTCGATGGACATGAGTTTGAGCAAGCTCCGGGAGTTAGTGATGGACAGGGAAGCCTGGTGTGTTGCAGTCCATGGAGTCGCAAAGAGTCAGACATGACTAAGCTACTGAACTGAACTTAACACAGCTTAGGGTGAGAAGTGAGCTGAACAAATCTGAATCTCACCCTTAGGAGTTTGAACTGGGAAACTTGGAGAGCCCAAGGCAGCTAGCAAAAGGGGCAGAAAAATGCCCTAAATTAAAGTCATGGCCAGCAGTTTTCATGATGGAGCAGAAACTAAGATAGGGCATGAAGGAAGTAGATAAGCCAACCGTGTCAAGAGGTAAGTGAGATAGGGAGAGGGAAAGAGTGGCCCGGGAAGAAGGAAATGCATGGGGCAGGGTCTGAAAGCAAGTGCTTGATGGACGTAGAGAACCAGTCCAGTGGAGCATAAAGAGCAGTGGTGCTGACTGCAGCTGAGACCACACTGGGTCTTATGAGCTGTATGAAGAAGTTGGGACTCTATTAAAGCAGCGACTGACAGGGAAGATTAAAATGTTGATTGAGCAAAATAAGCTCTACAATGACACAGAAAAATATTTATTTGGGGGATTCTTAGAATAGACTTAATTACATCTTTAGATTTGTAGTTTTTTTTAGGGTTCACAGTAAAATTACTCTAAAATGAATTTTTATTGACTCTCAGAGCACAAAGGTGAAAGAAACCTCCAGAGGTCATTGAGATTTTAGCCCTGTCTTTAGGCAGAAACATACATAAATCTTTCCAGACAGATGGGTGTTTGTTGGCAAAGGTATTCAGCTGCAAAGAAGTAATTGCTGCTTTTGTTGACAGATTTAGAGATGTTTCACCAAACACTATCTTAAAATACTATGATTAGATGTAATTTTGCAAAAATGAGTCTATAATGGAGGTGATTCACTTGCTGTATCAACTAAGGAGTATCTTCTATTTACAGTTTATTTAATTTACATTTGATTAATTTACACTGAGTGCAAGCAGTTATTCTATAATTATCTCTTTGCCTGCATCAGGATACATGCAACATTATGTTTGGAAAATTGTGAAGTCAAATGTTAACATAGAAAACATGCATTAAGTAATCTCTTTCACCTACTTACCATCAAAGCAAACCTTTTATGACTTTATATTCATGAGTTTTTAGAATCTGTATTTCCCACATATCGTAACACCAAATACTATTTACCTTCCATTTTTCACAATTTGATATCTAAGCTGTCACAAAACAATTCTTTTGTTTGTTTAGTCCTAGTATCTCCACCATTAGTAGGAAAAGCAGTAATTTTAAACACATCTTTCAGGAAACCATATACATGTATATTCTCTGAGCTTCACTCAGGCAAGAATTGTGTTCTCTGTGATTATTTATTAATTTTTAAAATACTGATGATGCACTTTGGAAATTGTGGTAAATAAGACTTAAATGTACAATTGACTCCAAGTAACGTAAGCCAAGGGTTCATAAACTATAGCCCTCGGGCCAAACCTGTGCTACCTGTTTTCCTGTGGCCTTGGAACAAAGAATTGTTTCTACATTTTTTAAAGGATTGGAAAACATTCAGAAGAAGAATATTTCATGAAATGCAAATATTATATGGAATTTAAATTTTAGTGTTCGTAAATAGTTTTATTGGAAAATAACTGTTCTCATTCATGTACGCATTGTTTATGGGTGCCTTTGTGTTATAGAAGCACCTTGAGGAGTTGCAACGGACACATATGATTTGCCAAATCTAAGATATTTACAATCTGGCTTTTTACAGAAAAAGTTTGCTGATTTCCTGTCCAGCAGTAATCATGGTAATCTCATTTCCCCTGTGGATGAATGGTTTGGGACTGAACATAAAACCTAATCCTGGGAAATGGAATATCAGAAGTATGCCAAGGGCTTCTGGGAAAGGTTTCTAGCTCTTCTAAAAAAGGCACAGGACAGTATAATTCCTTTCTTCTTTTGTCATTGTTGCACCTGGATGAGGAGTGATGGCATCTATCTTATGCCCATGACTACTCCCACTTGAAGGTAACACTTGCCTCACTGAGATGGCAGCAGGGAGATGGGAAGAGAAAGGGTTTTTTTTTTTTTTTTTAAGCTTATAAACAACAAAAATTTACTTCTCAAGTGCTTCTGGAGGCTGGAAGTCTGAGATTAGGGCAACAGCATGAGTGGATGAGGGGTGTGGATATTGAATCATTGAATGAGCCCTCAATATCACCCTGTCTTTGTACTTCATGTTGTATTGGATAACACACTTGCTTAATGCTCAGTCAGTTTGAGATGAGGTTTTCTGGTCCTTGGAGCCAAAGCTTCCTACATAGGCCTCTAAAATTTACAACCCTCTAAAAGCAGAGACATTACTTTGTAGACTAAGGTCCGTCTAGTCAAGGCTATGGTTTTTCCTGTGGTCATGTATGGATGTGAGAGTTGGATTGTGAAGAAGGCTGAGCGCCAAAGAATTGATGCTTTTGAACTGTGGTGTTGGAGAAGATTCTTGAGAGTCCCTTGACTGCAAGGAGATCCAACCAGTCCATTCTGAAGGAGATCAACCCTGGGATTTCTTTGGAAGGAATGATGCTAAAGCTGAAGCTCCAGTACTTTGGCCACCTCATGCGAAGAGTTGACTCATTGGAAAAAGACTCTGATGCTGGGAGGGATTGGGGGCAGGAGGAGAAGGGGACGACAGAGGATGAGATGGCTGGATGGTATCATGGACTCGATGGACGTGAGTCTGAGTGAACTCCGGGAGTTGGTGATGGACAGGGAGGCCTGGCGTGCTGTGATTCATAGGGTCGCAAAGAGCTGGACATGACTGAGTGAACTGAACTGAACTGATACAAGTTGTTGGGAATATAACACCAAAATAAAACATAGTCCTTTTTCTCTACCAGCTCAGTCTAATAGGGAGATACTTCTATTAAAAATGGGATAAGGAATGTTTAAGGCTATTTTGGAGAGTAAGACTGAACTTCGCAGAAGTGCTAGTATTTTATCTGAGAGCTGTATTTTATCAGGCCAATTTATAGGGCCTTTTCTGGGGAAAGAGAATATATAGAAAGGTGTTTTGGGGTAAACATAAGAAATTTGATATGGCTGAAGATACTGTTGAAGAGGGAAGGAACAGTCAGAATTTTTGTAGCACAGAACTTGGATATGTTCTTGCAGTAACCACTACAACCACTACTGCTAGTATTAAAACAACTATGAAAGAATTGGTATCAACAACAGGTATCATTTACTGAGTACACATGAGATTGGGCACTTGAAATGTATTATCTCATTTGATTCTCATCAGAATTCTATGTGGAAGGTCCTATAAGATCCATTTATGTTTTAAAGGTAATTTACCAAGGCTCAGCAAAGTTAAAGACTTGTCCAAAGTCACTTAGCTAATAAGCAGAGAAGTGGAAATAAAACCTTGATCGCTCTGATTCAAAGCTGATGTCCTGACCAGGATGCCCAAAGCCTTTCAGGTCCTGTGGATCAGAGTTGGGTCGAATCTTGTTGCATTCTGCATACCAATGGATTTAATGACTACCGCACATCTTGTAGGGCTATCATTATAGCTTCAGGAACTGCAGCACAGTTGAATTTTAGAGGTTTTAAAAAATCTTTTTACAAGTACACCTTTGGAAGTGAATACGGACATTTCAGATATGAATTTGGACTCACAGCTTCAGGTGCTTTTCACAGTTGTGCCAGTGGGTACTCAGGAAAGTGTAGTTTTTACAGTAGAGAATTTCTGTTTTTGAAAGCAATGCCCATGTCTGTGTATTCTAATTCAGTTGCAGTATAAATACACACCATCTAGTCCTAAAATGCAAGTTTCTAATACCCTGCTTGAAGAAGCAGCACTTGAAGGTGTGAGCAGTAGAGGACCATTTCAGAATCCAGATGCAGTGATAAATAGCTGGAGCAAATGAAAAGCAGAGCAAAAGCTGAGTTGCCAAATGCCCGGGTGTCAGAGCCAATTAAAAGAAGTAGTTTCAAATGAGTAGAGCTGATGGGGAAGTGAAAAGGAAACAGGAGGGCTCTGGGGTCACATGGGAGAAAGTGACAAAGAAAGGGTCAGGAAAAGAGGTGGTGGAAAATGCAGGAGGTCACTTGTGGCTGGATCTAAAAAGAATGGGATAAGTTTGCAGATGGAATACGGTCCAAGTAGGAGTGAAGACAAGTTTCTGCGGCTATGTGGAGCCATTATGAGACAGCTGGGCCATGGGGTCAGGTGGCTGCATTCCAATCCCAGTACCGCCACTGTACCACCTAGAGAGGTTAACTAAATCACTTAAGCCTTTGTTTCCTCATCTGTAAAATGGGGATAATTATAGTACTTGACTTGTAAGGTTGTTAGGATTAAATGAAATCGTCTATGTTAAGTACTTAGTACAGTGCCAGACTCATAGTAAAATATTCAATAAATGTCAGCCACATTGATACTATCATAATATCTGGAACAGTAAATCTCATTGTTCTTCAAAACTCCATGCAGAATCTTTCTCAGAAGGTGGAATGGCTGTCCAGGACAGGCATTTAAAGCCATCTGTTGAACGAATGAATGGCTCTTACCCCTTGAATTGTTATCATTATTATTTTTTGGTTGGACCACTTCTGCAGTTGATTTACCCGTCCTCGCACAAGGGTATACAGTGGTGAGAATTTTAATGCATGAGTGGCTTGGGCAACAGCCTCAAAATGTCTTATTTTTACTACGTATTATTATAGCATTACATTCATAGTTAGGGGTCAGCTGCCATTTCCTGAGGTTTATAACATGCCTGTTTTAATTAACATCAAGCTAAATTTTGGCATACAGGTGGTCAGCCCAGATGTGAATGTTATTTTTAAAAGTGCCTTATGGCTGTTAAATCTCTTTCTTTAAAATAGCAAAACATATATGAGAGTGTGTGCATGGTTGGGGAGGAGGGGCGTGGAGAGCAGTAAAAATCTGAAATACTGATTATTTCAGGCCTTCTTTAGGCAAACTTCAATGATGAAAAGATTCCTTCAAAATTATTAAAATATGCTCACATAAGCCATAAACTAATACGTTGAATAGAAGCCAGAATAACAATAAAAATGAGGTGACCACACAGTGGAGAGATAAAGTATATAGAGGGTTGCATATACACTCCAGTTTAGAAAAATAAGCATAGGGATGCACTTAATAGAGGTGTGAGATGAGCACAAGCGTTCTAACTTTTATTTAGAAATATAAAACTATTGTATGTGAACACACAGCGTATAGGAAAACATCCTTTCTCTCTCACACACACATCATGTGCATGCATGCCTGCATACTATATATACATATACATGTTATGGGCTCAGTCATTAATAGATGTGGGTTGATTTCTAGAAAATTAATTTACTTTTCTGAGCCTAATTTCTAAACAAGGATACTGGGCCTGATGCTTCATGCAACTCATTGATACCTCCTTTTTCTTTATCCCCATATCCATATCGAATCTATTACCAAGTCTAATGAATTTCACCTCCTAGATATTTACCAAACCTTTCCATACTTTTTTATCTTCCTCTGCCTCATCTAAACTACTGCCATCTTGATCTGGGACACTACAGTAGCTTCCAGCCTGCTCAGGCTGTAGCTACTCTTGCCCACTTCCAAATGTCATTTCCATACTACTTTCAGAGTTATCTCCTTGAAATAAAATCTAAATGTACTACGGTCCTGGTTGGGACACTTGGCCTTCCCTCATTGCTTTTCAGATAAAGACAAAACAAAACTCTTCACCGTGGCCTTCTGAGGTCTGCAAAATCTTGACTCTGCCTATTATCTTACCATAATCTTCAGAATTTCTATGCTCTAGACAAGGTGGATTTCTTTCAGGCTCCTGTACTTTCCACACTCCTCACTAACACAGGGCCTTTGCAAGGCTTTGCACACTTTTCCTAAAATGGCCTTTCTTTTCTCTCATTACATTCTCAGTTGGACCTAAATTGGGGACAAAGTCTTTCCTCAGTGAAAAGGCATGCACTAATGCAAAGATGATGCTGTGAAAGTGCTGCACTCAATATGCCAGCAAATTTGGAAAACTCAGTAGTGGCTACAGGACTGGAAAAGGTCAGTTTTCGTTCCAATCCCAAAGAAAGGCAATGCCAAAGAATGTTCAAACTACTACACAATTGCACCCATCTCACACGCTAGCAAAATAATGCTCAAAATTCTCCAAGGCAGGCTTCAACAGTATGTGAACCATGAACTTCCAGATGTTCAAGCTGGATTTAGAAAAGGCAGAGGAACCAGAGATCAAATTGCCAACATCCATTGGATCATCAAAAAGGCAAGAAAGTTCCATAAAAACATCTATTTCTGCTTTATTGACTATGCCAATGCCTTTGACTATGTGGATCACAACAAACTGTGGAAAATTCTGAAAGAAATGGGAATACCAGACCACCTGACCTGCTTCCTGAGAAATCTGTATGCAGGTCAGGAAGCAACAGTTAGAACTGGACATGGAAAAACAGACTGGTTCTAAATCATGAAAACATTACGTCAAGGCTGTATATTGTCACCCTGCTTATTTAACTTATGTGTGGAGTACATCATGAGAAACGCTGGGCTGGAAGAAGCACAAGCTGGAATCAAGACTGCCAGGAGAAATATCAATAACCTCAGGTATGCAGCTGACACCACCCTTATGGCAGAAAGTGAAGAGGAACTGAAAAGCCTGTTGATGAAAGTGAAAAAGGAGAGTGAAAAAGTTGGCTTAAAGCTCAACATTCAGAAAACTAAGATCATGGCATCCGGTCCCATCATTTCATGGCAAATAGATGGGAAAACAATGGAAACAATGAGAGATTTTATTTTGGGAGGCTCCAAAATCACTGCAGACGGTGACAGAAGCCATGAAATTTAGACACTTACTCCTTGGAAGAAAAGCTAGGACCAACCTAGACAGCATATTAAAAAGCAGAGACATTACTTTGCCAACAAAGGTCCATCTAAGCAAAGCTATGGTTTTTCCAGTAGTCATGTGTGGATGTGAGAGTTGGACTATAAAGAAAGCCGAGCACTGAAGAATTGATGCTTTTGAATTGTGTTGCTGGAGAAAACTCTTGAGAGTCCCTTGAACTGCAAGGAGATCCAACCAGGCCATCCTAAAAGAAATCAGTCCTGAATACTCATTGAAAGAACTGATGCTAAAGCTGAAACTCCAATACTCTGGCCACCTGATGCGAAGAACTGACTCATTTGAAAAGACCCTGATGCTGGGAAGGATTGAAGGCAGGAGGAGAAGGGGATGACAGAGGATGAGATGGTTGGATGGCAACTTGATGGACATGGGTTTGAGTAAGCTCCGGATGTTGGTGATGGAAAGGGAAGCGTGGCATGCTGCAGTCCATGGTGTTGCAAAGAATCGGACATGACTGAGCGACTGAACTGAACTATGAATGCAAGTACCTTTGGGAGAAGGCGTCTACTGATGGGATGAAGGTGTAAATGACATATCCTGCTTTTCTTACAGATTGCATGTCTTGATGGAGTGGAGAAGCATCGGAATTAATGACTGAATTGCTAACCATTTTTCAAGGACATTGACTTTATAAGGGTTCAAGATTGGGAACTCATGTACACCCGTGGCGGATTCATGTCAATGTATGGCAAAACCAATACAGTATTGTAAATTAAAATATAAATTAATTAATTTAAAAAATTCTAAGTTATATGTATCACTCCCTTTTCAGAATCCCATCTATAGTATGAGGTAAATAGTAATAATATTCCCATTCTATGAATGTGGAAATTGAGGATAGGAGAAGTTGAATAACTAACTTAAAACACCTACTTAGTAACTGACTGGTCTGGGGTTCCAACATAAGCTCTATTTAATTCTAGAATTATAGCTCTTTCATTACTCAGCTGTCTCCATATGGAAGAATAAAAAGGCGCAAGTGTAGGTTTTAGATGCTAATGGTAACAGCTATCAAAATTCAATACAACTTCTAATGTTTAGCTATGTAAGCTAATTGTTTATCCAGTGATAAAGAAAAGTGATCCAATAAAAAGAAAGATCTGACCCAGTGTCAGTGTATCACCATTAGTGTCAAGTCTTTTGAATAACTGGGAATTGCTCATTTCCCAGTATAACTTCCCAATGAGAGTTTCCCAATTCTTGGGTGATACCTTGGAAATAGCAGAATGAGCAAATCCCACCCACAGAGAGGGCTGCTGCTGCTGCTGCTAAGTCGCTTCAGTCATGTCCGACTCTGTGCGACCCCATAGACGGCAGCCCACCAGGCTCCCCCATCCCTGGGATTCTCCAGGCAAGAACACTGGAATGGGATGCCATTTCCTTCTCCAATACATGAAAGTGGAAAGTGAAAATTGAAAGTGAAGTCGCTCAGTCGTGTCCGACTCTTAGCAACCCCATGGACTGCAGACCACGAGGCTCCTCCATCCATGGAATTTTCCAGGCAAGAGTACTGGAGTGGGTTGCCATTGATGGCTTTCTTGCCATGTTTATGGCAAACATTCAATGAGCCTGCTAGACTTAAATGGCAAAATTAATCACAACTAATTTCTATTTGTCATCTATTAAGCTACATTGTTTTGTCTTCAACATCAAGTTAAATAATGAACCTCTCGCAATGGAGTAAATTAACCTCCACTTTATGTTCATGTCATTGTCAAATGGAAACATCACTTGCACAAATGAAAAAGATTCATTAGTAACACAAATGCACGAGCTCCACTCTAGTAAAAGATAAGAGGGACTTAGACCTTGTCATAGTGCGTAGGTGTAGAACTCCCAGTTATTTATGATACTGGCTATAATCTTCAGAGATTTTCAGCAATGGCAATTAGCTCACAGTGTGTTGGGGACAATTATGGGCCAGAGTGTCTGCCTTTGACAGGTATGCCTCCATGCTTTAAGAGCCATGATCCTCGAGAAATGTAATCCCATGGCATACTGCCAGGCATTCATCTGGCTTTCCTATGGGTGAAGGCTGGGAAAGTAAGCTATGCCCAGCCAGCTCCTTCTAAGTGCTCAGTTGCTTGGCATGAAGAAAACTTCTTGTTTACATTGCTGCCTGATTCTGGAAGGTCACAGCCCTTGCTCAGAGACAAGATCCAGCATTCTTTTTCATTTTGCCTGGTTTCATTCATACCTTGTCAGTATAAACAGCTATTAGTTCAGATTCCAATTGTTTAAGCAGTAATATATTTGGGTCCTTTTCTTTTCTGTTTCACCAGTTTCTTTGGGTCATTTTACTGCATGCTCACCATTTCCTTAAAAAGCTGATAAGAGAATAGTGATAATGCATTTACATATTATATGGGCATATAAATTTGTACCCCTTTTCTTAAAAGCAGCTCCACACAAAGGATTAATATCTTCAAAAAATATGAGTACCATTTGACTCAGGTGTGCCACTTGTAAGAATTTACCCTAAGGAATCAAATGTGTACATACACAAAAGCTTAGTTGCAGGTCATCTTCATATTTGGGCATCCCTACTGGCTCAGACAGTAAAGCAGCCACCTGCCAATGCAGGAGACATAAGAGACCTGGATGGAGTGCTTGAGGCAGGGAGAGGATAAGAGGTGTGCATTTTGCTGAGGTAGATTTCTTGAACAAACAATTTAAAGTGGTTGCAATTCTTCTGCTGGTTATGTCTTGGTTAATTCTCCTTTTTGTGTAGTATTCCCTGTTCCCATTGGCCACAAGGTGACCCACGTGATTTGCAGTATCCATCTCTGTGGTCCTCAGCAGTTGGTCCAGGTGTGGGTATGCAGATCCAAAGCACTCAGTCAAAACTCTTCCTTAAGACTGTTAGAAAAATGAAGCTTTGATGAATGTACTTTCATTCCATTTTTGTTTGTAGAATTTCAAGGATGGGAGCTATCAGTTGTTTGTGTCTCTCTTACCTTGTGGTGAAGCTTACTAGCCAGTGAAACTTACACCTTAAATCGAATATTTGCAACAGAAATATGCCTGATATGATGTCTCAGGCTGTGTCATTTACCAAGCCTTGGTCTGAATGAGCCACACTACTCCTTAATTCTTAAGGTGGAAAATTGGAAGCAGTGACATTCTTCTCTTTCTTGAGAAAGGCCTCGGTTTCTCCATATGGTAAGATGAGCTCAACAATACTGATCTATTCCCACTAAGGGGTGAGGTGAGGTTGTGTGAAATGAGCATTCATCAAGTACTTTGAGATCCTGGACTAAAAAGCCCCTGAAGCTCTAAAGTGCAATTAGCACTTTCCTTTTTCTTTTTGGCATAGAGTTTTGAAAAAGTTACCTTAAAATGTTCTATTAAATCAGTTTTCAGGATCATGAATGCTGGAAGATTGACAGCTCTGGGAAGAGCGCCATCTCTCAAGTGCACATTTTAGGAGATGCAGAAGTTGAAACTGCACCTCTCCACTACCTTATGAGGCCTCTGCTGACATGACGTGACATGCCCAGCACTCAGTACGGGTGGGAGAGATTTCCATGATTCTTTCGGTTCTCCCTATTTTTGCCATTTCCTCCAAGTTACTATGACTTTGTGGCCTGTCTTTGTGGTTATGAATCAAAGCACATCTAAATTGTGCCATTTGGGTTGTGCAATATAGTAAATGGGGAGAACTGGAAGCAGGTACAGATCATCTTCAACCCCCACTGTCTGACTTAGGGATGGATTGGCTCCAGAAATCAGAAACAAAGCCCAGTTTGCAAAAGTAAAGGTGTGAGTGGAGTTTTAATAATTGCAGTTGGCTGTCACATGTTTACACAGGAAGGAAAGCACAATTAGGCCCCTCAGAGAAAGGCAGGAACTGAGGGCCCTTTCTGTTTCTCAGGAGTCACAGAATCTCTCATCCTTGCTTGTTGCTCTTCTCCAGCTCTCCCTGCTTGCAGACCCATTCACCTGTCCTCAGCCTCCACCTTCCTCTACCTCTGCAGGTCCTCTACACCCTACTCTACCTCTCAGATATCTAACAGTCTGTGTGTGTGTGTGTGTGTGTCCTGGTTCAAATGAGAGCGGAGGAGAGGGAGAAAGAGGCCAGTTTTTAGTCCTATCATGTGTACCTAGAGATGACCATGGCCTCGTGGGGTTGAAGAGGGGAGCAGAGTGGAAGGGGTGCTGGTAAGTAGGCAAAAACTGGCCTTGCAAGTCTACCCTCTGGTTGATAGATGGTGATGTAATATAACATCTAGGCTGAAGCCCCCTTCCTGGTGTATTTCCAGTGAGGGTGGGCTGCAGAGAGAGTCTTGTATGTGAAATTTGGAGGCTGGAAGGGAAGTAGGAGTCATTTTTGTAGTTCACACACAGTGTGCCTTATCTGAAGGCTCATCTCCTTGGCATGTGGCTGCAGCCAGGCAGATCTGCAACTATTCTTTCTTCCTCAGGACCCTCCTTCAGCTCTCTCTGACTCTTGGGCAATGTGCATGCTCATCTCCATGGTAAAAGGCTTTGACTTCCATAGGAAATCCACACCATCGGGTCAGAGGTAATGAGAACTGACAGAGGCTCCAGTTGATGGGAACTCCAGCTCAGACAGTGGCTTCCAGCTTGTCTTTGCTGTTCCTCACTTTTCATCCATCTTTTCTTTTTTTTGCTGCATGCCCTGCAGGCTCTAAGAACCAGCATAGGATACAAAGACAACAGCCTTAAAGATACTGCTTTACTACTGCCCACAGTTGTGCAAAGTCAGATTTCTGTAACAAATCCTATAATATGCACAGATACACATACATCTGCCTCCTAGTGGTCCTGCTTCTGATTGAATCCAGACTTGTGTAGTTTGGCAGTACCCTCACAGAGCTGAGCTGACAGTGATTTCTTGCTTTCTACCAAGATACCCAGTGTTTCTGTTTGTTTTTTCGTATTTAGGTCCTCTACACAAAACTATTCTTTGGGGGTCTTTTTTGTCTTTTTCCCTCTTATACCAATGTTTCTTTATTTAAGTTTGTTAGAGTGTAGTTGATTTGCAATGTTGTGTTTCGAGTGTATGGCACAGTGATTCAGTTATACATATATTCATTCTTTTTTGGACTTCTTTTCTTATATAGGTTATCGCAGAATATTGAATAGAATTTCTTGTACTATGTTGTAGGTCCTTGTTGGTTATCTATATATGATCTTATATATAGTAGTATGTATATGTTCATTGCAAGCTCCTGATTTATCCATTCCCCCATGTTTTCCCTTTGGTAACCATAAGTTTGCTTTCCATATCTGTAAGTCTGCTTCAATCTTGTAAATAAGTTCATTTGTTTCATTTTTTAAAAAATCAGGTTTCACATAAGAGTAATATTTGTCTTACTCTGGCTTACTTCACTTAGTGTGATAATCTCTAGGTCCATTCATGTTACTTCAGATGACTTTCCATTCTTTTTTATGGCTGAGTAATATTTCATTGTATCTATCACATTTTCTTCATCCTCTGTTGGTGGACATTTAGGTCACTCCTGTGTCCTAGCTATTGTAAACAGTGCTGCAATGAACACTGGGATGCATGTATCCTTTCTGATTATGCTTTTCTCTGGATTTATGCCCAGGTGTGGAATGGCTGCATCATATGGTACGTCTAGTTTTCGTTTTTAAAGGAACTTCCGTACTATTCTCCATAGATGGCTATACCAATTTACCTTCCCACCATAGTGTAGGAGGGTTTCCTTTTCTCCATACCCTCTGCAGGACTTATTGTTTGTAGATATTTTGATGATAGCCATTCTGGCTGGCATTTCTCTGATAATTAGTGATGTTGAGCATCTTTTCATGTGCTTTTTGACCATCTGTGTGTATTCTTTGGAGAAATGTTTATTTAGATCTTCTGCCCATTTTTTGATTGGATTTTTTTTTTTTTTGACATAGAACTGCATTAGTTTGTGTATTTTGGAGAATGAATCCCTTATTGGTTGCTTCATTTGCAAATGTTTTCTCCCATTATGTGGGTGTCTTTTCATTTTGTTTATGGTTTTCTTTGCTGTACAGAAACTTTGTCTTCTTGGTATTAACCTTACCTATCAAATGAAGTCACACTAATTAACACTCAGGTGTTAGGAGGCCATTGTCCCCTGAACTCCCAAATAACCCATCTTTATCTCCTTCTACTCCTCTTGGCTCACTGCAATGCAACCACAATTATCTCTTCCAGTTCCTTGGATATGTCAATATCATTTCATATCTGGCACTTTTCATATGTTGTTCCTTCCGCCTAGAATGCTCTTCCCCTGAATCTTTACATGTCTGTCTTTGTCTCACCCTTAAATCCCCTCTGAACTGTATCCTGCTAGAAGAGGCCTTTCTGAATCAGTACATGTTGAACTTGATGAGTAATAGATGTTTGGACTATCATCTTAAAAATTCTGAGACTGAATCCAAGTTTCCAATAAAAAGAGTGCTGTGATTGATTAGTGTTGCCTGGCACTGGCATCACAAAAATAAATAGCTGAAAGATAATTTCTGTGTATTTTCCTTCTTTGGTTTAAATGATTTTGCCATTAACTAGAGTTGGACACGACTGAAGCGACTTAGCAGAAGCAGCAGCAGAACCCTAAATTCTGGCCTTGCTGCTGACTTAATGTATGAGTTTCATTTAGTCATGTGACTACTTTACTCGAGCTTTCTCACCAACAAGGACCCATAGTGAGTTCACAGATCACTGACATGTGTGAATGGTGGGGGGGGGAGGCGATGGGGATGGATGTTCAGTAAATAAATGTGAATATTCAGTGACATTTGGAGTTCTGGAGGATGCAAGAAAATTTTAATATCTTATTTTTTAGAAATAATGGCTTCTCACCTATATTTCTAAGCAGATATATGAAGAAACAATTAAACTTGTCTTTTAGAAAGCTAAAGAAAAGGAAAGCCTATGTGGGAACACCTTCTGGGTGCCTCATTCTCTGCGGATGGTAGAAAGAAGCAAAAACCTGGATCTCTCTCTTTGTTGTGCTGTATTAACCAGCATTATGACCTTTGAATATGTTTGTTAACCTCTCAGGACACTGGCTTTCTAATCGGTAGCAGACATATTGCACTTCTGCTAAGATTCAGTGTCAAACTTCCTATAATAAAAATGTTGGCAAGATGGAAGGACTCTAGAAAGTGGTGAAATTAAAGGGTAGGAGAGAGATTCTCTGGGGAAAACAATGGGTTTGCTGGCTGCTGATGCAGGGCTGTAGTGTTGCTTTAGGGAAGGCAGGGAATCTTCAAATCTCTTTTCCCTGGTGTGTCTATCCAGTTTTGATCTGTGACTTCAAATTAGTGTGTGAATAACAAGACACTACAAAGAAGCATTAGGTGTTTTGTGGGCAGCCTTCATGTGTCCAGGGTGGGAGAGATGGCAGAGCTGGGGGTCACTCTTGGTCCAGAGAGATGCTGCTGCTGCCAACTGCCCCTTGGGGAACCCAGTGGCAGCCTAGGGAGTTACATGACTCCAGGCTAGTCTGATCAATAAGGGGCATCCTTACTATAGCAACGCAGCGTGATGGCAGGGCTGTCCATGGATCACGTGCCCCCCTCCCCAGACACTGTGGAGTTTGCAGCAGGCAATTAGAACTTGAGGGCAGCTTCTCTCAGAGGTCGATGAACTGACAGATGAGCAAAGAGCTTTCCTGCTCTTCCATCCCTGTGTGGGCATGGAAGAGTTTTAGCCCACTTATCTTTGATATTAGCCCTTCTTGGGTTGTAATGGGAAAATCACAGCAAGGCTTAGAAGTAGACGATGGGGAAATCCAGAGAATTCTCTTATTAATAATAACAATAGCTGATTTTTATTGTTCATGTGACTCTGATTAATATCTCCTCTCTAGATTGCAGCTCTCTGGGCACAGAAACAGTGTTTTCACAAAATTCTATGTCCATAGCATCTTGGGCTCAATAAATGTTTACTGAGTGAATTAATCAATTGCTGATTGCAAAACAGGCACCATATTGAAGGTTTAACATAGATTGTCTTGTTGTATCCAGTTAATGTTCTATTATTGCCCTCATTTTATTGACAAATCCAAAAGAGGCTGCCAGAGTCAAAGAAGCTTGCCTTGGGTCAGCCAGGAAATATCTGTGCTATTACAGGAGGCACCTTAGTTTTTCAGCTACTAGAGCAGGGTTTCTTAACTATGACAATATTGGCATTTTGAGTCAGATAATTCTTTGTTGTAGGAGGCTGTTTTGTTCATAAGATAATAGCGGCACCCTTAGCCTCTACCCACTAAAAGCCAGTAACACACCCTCTCCTTGCCATTTGTAACAATCAAGAATGTCTCAAGATACTGCCAATGTCTCCTTGGAGGAAAATCACCCTAGTTGAGAGCTGTTGTACTAAAGGAAAGCCCAGGCTGAGCTGAACTCTGAAAGAGGGTTTATTTTGCCTGCCTTTCACAATGTGTATAAATGATGTGTATGTGTTACACTTATTGAAGGTGAAAATGTTGCAAAGCAAAGCTTTAAAGGGCTTTTGTAAAACCATGTGGGTTTATGTATGTGTGAGCAAGGGGACCTCAACCAGGAGTTACATCTTTGGGCTTCAGGCTTGTGACCTCTTTGGTTATAAACTGAGCAGTTCAGCTTAGAATCTAGAAGAAGGGAGAGGACCGCGAAGTGTCTGGGAAGTTCCTTCTAAGAACCACATTAGCTCTGAGAGAAAATTACATTGTCCCGGAATGACAGTTGAGGGCAGCCTAATATACGGAAAGAGCAAAGGCCTGTAAGTGTTCATTATTTCCTCTAAGTTTGTTTCTTCATCTGTAGAATTAGAGATTCTAGGAGGATTGACTTAGATGATCGTCAGTTCTGAGGCACCCGGGCTGACAATGACAGTGTCTCCTACCTGGAGCTACTGGGGTGTGCATGCGCAAAGACAAAAGGGATGGACACTTTTCTGAAAGTTTGATATGTATTAACCCAGGTAATCATCATAATTCCTGATAAACACAGCCATGTAAGAATGCCTGGTCAGCTGATCAGAGAACTGGATTCCAATACATTTCCATTGTCGACATTAAACCCAGTTAAAGTTCTTCTTGATGAATTCCAAAACTACTTTTTTATTCATATTGGTTCTATGTGGAATTTTGAGACTCAAGTTTTTTTTTTTAAATTCCACAAAGCATATATGATAGGATTGTTTCACAATTATTCTTACAGCAAATTGGGACCTACATGCTGATGAGAGAATTAAAGTAATTTTATGTGATACTTCCAGAATATAATACATATTGCATAATTTTCCTATTGAGAAGAATGATGTTTTCCAGATGCAGTCATATATAAACCTAATTATGAAATGTCCACTAGGGTATAATTTAAATTAATCTATTCTGCTTTTTAAAAAATGCATTCCTTCCACACTGAGATATTTTATTTCTAGTTTAGAAAACTATAGAATTTGAACTTTTAACTATCATGCTTAATTTCTCAAAGGAAGGCAGTTAGTCTTTGGAACTTCTATTATTTGTTGTAGTAAATCTCCTGTTCACTTAAAACTTTTCCTCAATTCTTCCTTTTCTTTGGGTTTGGATGTCCTATAGTCCAGGTAGGGATACATATTCATAGATCTGTATTCTAATCTTGTACCTTCTGCTATATTGGTTAGAGAAATTGCTTATAAACTTAATGTCATTAAACTTTTTAATGTCACATCACTATCAATAATATATTTTTGAGTGTGCATCTCTGTGTGCACAGTTGTTATAAATTATATATATTACTTTCTTGCTGTATATTGGCAAGGTTCCATTTATTTCCTTTTTTAGGCAAAAATAAAGATAAATACAACATGTGTCATGTTTTCACATCCATGTTAATCATTTCACATGTCATGTTTGAGAGTCCATTGTGATAGAGAGGTGATGTGGCCTCTTTTCTTCCCTGATAAATGAGGAATATTATCCATCCTGCTTATCTCAAGGTTGGCAAGAGACTCAAATGAAATGAAATAATAGTGATTATAATTGTATCAGTTAGCGATCACTATCTAATAGTATTATTTTAATGATCATTTTATTATTTTAATGATTCCTCCAAATAAACTTAAATTATATTGGTATCTTAAGATGTTCTCTGGATTGAAAGACTTCGTTTGGAGGAATTATCATGAGTTTTCAGCTATGTTTTGCTGGAAATTCCATTTTTCTTTATGCCACACTATTAAAAATTTTAAAACTGTAGATATCATTTGACCAATGATGAGACTGAAGCCTCAGGACATTTGTTGTTATGATTATACCTCACATACTACCTCAAGAATCTGAATATGCTCGTAATAGAGAATACATATTAAAATAGAAATGAGTACATGGATATTAGCTTTTTGTTTTTTTTTTTAAGGAAGGATGGAAAAAGGAATGATTGAATCAAAAAAGTTAGGCTGAGGAAATCTGTTGCAGTTGGGCATAAAAATAGCTTGAAGTTTTTGAGCTATTAGGGCAAAAGGAAAATGTCTGCATACTCTTGTTATCCAATAAAAGATAGCATTATAAAAGACAACCTCTTTTATTCTCTAAATTTGAACTAAGGGAGAAATTTGCATTGAAGTTATTTATGTTAGTAGCATCATCAAGTCTTGATTGCTATTGTTATGAGATTTTTTCCTTTTGGGTGCTCTTTATACTGACCTTCCATGAGAGAATTATGCTGAGAGTAATAAATAAGAATCAATAAAACTCTTGGGCAGATTTTAAAAAGACAGCATATAAAATTTAAAAAATAGTGTTATTGAGATAAAATAGATGGATCATATTGCAGATTCAGTTCATTTCAGTTGCTCAGTCATGTCCAACTCTTTGAGACCCCAAGGACTGCAGCACACCAGGCTTGCCTGTCCATCACCAACTCCCAGAGCTTACTCAAACTCATGTCCATTGAGTCAGTGGACATTGCAGATTATATACAATTAAAAAGGAAATTATTAGATTGGAAGATATATCAGAGGAAATTACAGATTGCAACACAGAGAAACAAAGAAATAGAAAATGTTAGGAGCTATGGAGGATAGAGTGAAGTGAAGTGAAAGTTGCTCAGTCGTGTCTCACTATTTGCAACACCATGGAATACAGTCCATGGAATTCTCCTGGCCAGAATACTGGAATGGGTAGCCTTTCCCTTCTCCGGGGGATCTTCCCAATCCAGGGATCAAACCCAGGTCTCCCTCATTGCAGGTGGATTCTTTACCAGCTGAGCCAAAGGAGAAACCCAAGAATACTGGAATGGGTAGCCTATCCCTTCTCCAGCAGATCTTCCCAACCCAGGAGTCAAACTGGAGTCTCCTGCATTGCAGGTGGATTCTTTACCAAATGCACTATCAGGGAAGCCTGGAAGATAGAGTAAAAGACTCTAAACTGTCTAAACAGTTGTGGAAGAAGAGAATAGAAGGGTAGGCAATATTTGAGGAGATAATCACTGATAAATTTCTAGAGTTAATGAAAGACATGAATTCTCAGATTAAAATCATATCAAACAGGACAAAACAAATTTATGAACAAAGCCTCATAAATAGCAAACTGAAGAAATTTTCAAAACAGAAAAATATCCTTCCCCCAGGTTACCTATACATTTAATTGCAAGTAGAAGATAATTAAACAATGAGAACTGAATTTCAGTAGCAGCAATGGAATCCAGAGGATTGCTTCAAAAATCAAAGGAGGAAATTGGTCAACCTAGAATAATATGTCCAATTAATGCATCTTTTAAAAATAGTTGCAAAAAGGAAACTTGCAGACAAATAAAAACAATGTTCATAAGCTACCAACAATTGTTAACAAAATCACGCCTAAAGGATAAACTTTAGAAGGGAGGGAAATAATCTCAGAAAAAAAAAAATAGAATGAAGTAAATGCTCACTTCAAAAGAAAGCAAGAAAGGAAACCCACACAAATGCAAATAGGACAAATAGTACACAGTAAGATGGTAGAAATAATATAAATGTAACTGTAGTTTAATTATAAATAGGAAAAATGATATATTTAAAAGACAAATGTTTTAGGATTTGATTAAAGAAAAACAGCACTAAAAAGAAAGCAAAACCCTGTTTTATGTTTTTCAAGAGACTGGTCTAAAATTATGAAGACACACAAACCTAAAGCACAGATCTGTGGTGGTCAATGCGGTGTGAGGAAGTGAGGGGGAAGGGATGGATTGGGAGTTTGGGATTAGCAAATGCAAACTAGTATATGTAGAATAAGTAAAAAACAAGAGCCTATTGTTTAGCACAAGGAAGTATATTCAGTATCCTGTAGCAAACCATAATGAAAAATAATAGGAAAAAATGTATATGAAATATATATATATTTCTAAGAATATATATATATATATAATTTGAATTATTTTGCTGTATGCCAGAAACTAGCACAACATTGTAAATCAATTATACTTTAAGTAAAAAACTTAAAACTCTTCTGAGGGAAGCAAAATGAAAAATAAAATAAGTAGGACATAGGTTGAAAATAAAAGAATAGAAAAAGATATACCAGGCAACCAAAAGAAAAATTGTGTAGCTGTGCTAATTAATAACAAGAAAAGTAGATTTTTAAGGCAAAAGCATGACTGAAGATAAAGAGTGTTCCCATTTGGATGAAAATATTTCAACTCCTCAGAGATAGGTAATATTTTAAAATTTGTGTACACCTTCAAATTATATAAAACAAAAACTGCAAGAATTGCAAAGAGAAATTGACAAATGAACATTGTAAACTTTAACATAACCTCTCTTTCTCAAAAACTGACTGCTCAAACAGTTAAAATATTAGTAAGAATAAGGAATATTTAAGTAAAACAACATTGATCTAAGTATCATATATAATAACAATTGCCTAACAGTAAGAAGACCCTCAGTTTTAAGGATTATATAACAGTTAACAAAAATTGGCTCTTTACTTGGCTATAAAGCAACTCTGAACAAATTTTAAAAATCAGCATTAAAAAAATCAGCATCATATGAATACTGATTCATATACACACTATTCTCTTCCCAAAGTAAGAGATTACAAACTGAATCCCCTACAAAGTACCTTATTTTTAGAGAAACTAAAAGAAATTATAATAATTCTAAATAACTCATGCATCCAAAGCAAATTATAGTGGAAATTAGGAAATTCTTGAATCTGAAGAATAAATAAAACATGACATATTAAAATTTGTGGGATATAAGAAAGGAAGTGCTAGAGGAAAATTCAAAGCTGTATAATAGAAAAGAAAGGCTAAATTAGTAAGCAAACACCCTAAGTTGGAAAAACAATACCAATAAAAATAAAAAGCAAGAAACTAGTACAGATTAAAAAACTAATGGAGGAGGAAACTTTGAACTTTTTCAAATGCTAACTGAGGTTGTCATTAATCTGTTCATGAAATATTTCTACTTACAAGCAAATGGAATGGTATTTCTCTGATCCTTATGGTTATGTATGGTCGTGTGATTTGCTTTGGTTTACAAAAGTCTGTGTTTTTGTGTCATGCTTAATAGCAATGCTTCAGATGGTGGCTCCTCAATTGGTCTGATACTGGAGCTGAGTCGTCAGCCTAACTACGATGGGCTTGTAGTGGAAGCAAGAAATAAAGATCACTGGTTGTGATTTGGTGATTTGCATAACAGTATAATCTAGTGCAGTGATTCTCAACCTGTTGGTGATTTTGCCCCGAGGAAACATTTGACAATGTCTGGAGACATGTTGGTTGTCACAACTGGGGCAAGGTGTAGGGGTTCCACTGGCATGTCAGCAGAGATCAGGGATGTTGCTAAACATCCTACAATGGACAGGACAGCCCCACACAACAAAGAACCCAGCACAAAATATCTAGTACAAAATGTCAATAGTGCCAACTTTGAGAAACTCTGATTTTGTGTATGTGGCTTGAAAGAGTAAGAAGCAAATGTGAAGTGGAATCACAGATTTTTTTTCTTTTGCTTCTATTCCAGTGAATTCTTTATTCAATCTCCCTGACACTGAATATATTCAGTCCCATTTTTTTTTAATCTTCCCTCTGATAAGGCCTGGTGAAGATCAAGCACTCAAGCACAATGATTGGACCGAAAATGTTAGTGTGGAGTCGAGTCATTATGTATGTGCTGATGTAGGCAAGGTCACATACTAGTGGAGGAATTCTCTGTCTCTCGATTTCCAGATAACTCTCCTCCTGGGATCAGAACTACATCGTCAAATGGTTGGTGTCTGTATTTGCTCCTCTCTGTCTCTCCCTTTTACCTTTCTTCTTTTCTGTTTCTTCCTTCCATGCAGCCTAAGTAGTGGCCTGGCCAGGATCCTTACCTCAGGAGCAAGCTGAGCTATCTCCTTGCTCTTTCTTTTCTCATGCGGCGGTTAGGTCTACAGCTACTGCATGGACCACAGCCGGGGCAGTTTGATGCCAAGTGCTGCAGCGTGCTTGTTTGTAGTCTGTGGATGTTTGGGTTTATTCATTTTGGAGCTGGCAGGTGTGATCGATTGGTTGTCTACCTAGGAAGAAACAGTATTCCATATGGTTCTGTCCAGTCCACTAAAACTCTTTGCACTGAGGTTTAGAGCCAACACCTGTGCTAAAAATGTTACTTTGATTTCCACCTAACATTATTACTTGCTCGCATATAACCCCTGAGCTCTTACCTGAAAGAAATGGCTGTAGTCTGTATTTTCATACTCCTGGCCATTGTTGTTGTCTAGTTGCTAAGTTGTGTCTGACTCTTTTGTGATCCCAGGGACTGTAGCCTGCCAGGCTCTTCTGTCCATGGGATTTCCCAGGCAGAAGACTGAAGTCGGTTGCTTCTCCAGGAGATCTTGTGACCCAAGGATTGAATCCATGTCTCCTGCACTGGCACACTAATTCTTTACCAATGAGCTGCCAGGGAAGCCCACCACCTGGCCCTAATATTATATAATTGCAGGGCAAAAAACCTCACTGCTACTTCTTCAGCAGTTTAATTCTCTCCATTTAGCTAGGCTAAGCTCATGATTCATCTCAACAGAGAACTTTTAACCTCTTGCTGAATGATGAGTTACTTATCAGCGAACATATTTTAAACACTCAGTATTTACTAGGCAATCATATAAACATTTTAATGAATTAACATCATTCAAGTCTCAATAACCCAATTTTAAGCAGGCACTATTATTATATCCTTACTTAGCATATGAGGACAGTGGACAGTAGAGAGTTTCAGGAACTTGTTAGCAGTGTAACACGCCACTCTTGGACTTCAGCGACTATGCCATGAACCCCTATGCCATCTTGCTTGCCCGGTGACTTAGACTGTAATCATCCCAGTTTTCTTTCAGTTCAGAAGGTGGTGGTCTTGGTCGAGTAGGACAGTTGGCAAAGTAGAGACCCATCATAGGTAGAACTTGGTGTTCTCCCTTCACTCTAGCTTGTGCTGCCTGGGTCGCAGGAACATTAATTTGAAGCATTTGGTCTCAGTATGTACTGTCCACCCTTGGAAATCAAATGAAAAGCTGCCCTGGTGCCATTGCAGGGCTTGTTTCTCTTACACTGGCTAGAAAGCCTTTGGTAGAACCTCAGGGGACATCAGCTAGAAAAGCAAGTATGTCAAGTTGATTTGGGAAATTGGTACTGTAAGCTCCTCAGAATCACAAACCTAGTGTTCCCTTAATTAGAGAGGTGGCCCTCCAATCAATATTCTTGCTATTCCTTGCTGAGCCATTCTCCTTGCTTCCCAGCCAGCCACTCTGGGGATTTTCAGCTGACGATGGTACAATCCTCCTGGGGCTGTACAAAGCACAGAAGGGGAGAAGGAGCATAATTTGTTGGCCTGTTACATGGGGTTGGTAAAAGCACAGGACTGCATTCATCAAAGCCAGCATAGTTCTTCCTGGTTTTATATTCGGAATGCATGTTCCATGGTTCACAAGTGATGGCAGGATGCAGCAGGTACACTAAAGCATGGTCTGGAAGTGTTTGAGCATTTTAATTTTTTTGCTGAAAAAAGAAAATACTCAAAGCTCCATATAAGAAATCATACTGTCCCAAGAACTGAACTCTGCCCAGATATCTGTTATAGCTAGTTTGAACTTTGCATGAGTATCTTCTTATATAATAAAAGAAACTGAGGTGATAAGAGAGAAAATAAAAACACAGTCACCAATTCTCACTGTTATTGATTCAGCATCATATCAGGCACTAAATGATTGATGCATTATCTCATTTAATTTTCACAACCATCCTACAAGGTAGAGCTCTAACATCCATATCATATATATGAAGAACTGGGGATTAGAGTGCCAGAATAAATTGTCTACAATCCCATAGGATTTGAATTCTGGTCTCACTCACTCTGAAGCCCCTTATCTGAACCACTGGTTTGAATTTGATTTATTTGTTCAAATGAAATTAGAAATTCCCACTCCAGATTTGATTAATCAGGATTCTCTCATAATCCTTGCTGATGGTACGAAATAAACTGATTAGTCTTAAAGCATGGCTGAAATAGGTCACCTCGGCTATGTTTATAGGGATAATATAATTACAGCAGTTTCAGGAGTTTTCAGACTCCCCCAAAATAAACATTAGTGAAGAAAGATAAGTTAGGGACCCCAATTAGCCAGTTTGGATCAGTTTCACTAGCTGGATGTATAACTTCCCAGTTCACTTTCCTTGTATAAACACAGCTGTGATGTACCAACACATGCCTTGGCATGCTGGGATCCAGAGGTAAGATGGAAGTTCTTAAAGAGAATTCGGAAAACTGTGTTTATCATCTTGTCCTCTGCTGTCTTGCCTTAGGGCCAGATATTTATTTGGCATAAAATTGAGAAAGAAAACACAAGCTCATCTAAATGGTTCCTTTATAACTTGAGGAAAAGACCTTGAGTTATGACCTCAGAAGAGTTATATCAATAAAAGAGTCCCTTCAAATACTTATTCTTCTGTAATTTGAGCTAGTTTGCTATTGTTATTGTTAAAGAACAATTGGCATATTATTTCACTTACTCCTCATATTGGGACAGTGAATAGTCTAATAAAGTGTCAGCTGGTTCTCAAATGGTCCAACATTAGAAGACATACACAATTTCTGAAACTTAGACTTCATTTGGGAAGCTAGCTAATGACAGTCAAAGAGAATGTCTAGAAAAACAGTGAAGAGAAAGGAAAACAAAGGGAAATAGTGTTAACAGGGATAAATTTATACATTTCAGCTTCAGGGTTTGAAACAGTGTGAAATCCAACATTTATTCATTGAGGATTCTCTTCAGTATAGGGGATTAAAGCTCTTCCTTGGGGATAAAAACATGAGTTTGTTAGTTCTGCGTTGGTACTCAGTGACTTTATACCCTAAGATTAAATAGAGGCTTACAACTGAGTAATTTAGCCTGATGCCTTACTTTAAAGAAAATTTTATGCAACTGTTTAATTAAAGAGTGTTCTTCTTTGGACTGATGTTAGCACAAGCAAAGGAGGGAGCCAACTAAGTATGAAGTGGCAAATAGATTTTCTTTCCTGTGACAATACTGATTGATAGAATCAGCTTTGAGATGACTGAGGTCAAATCTGGGTTTGATTAGTGATGTCTCTCATAGACATTGCAGGGATGGGGGAGGGGAAGAATGTTGGTTGGATGTGTATAGTTAATATTGGTGATATAAATTCTGCAGTTTGAACTGTAACAAATGCTATGTCTGTTCCCTAAAAAGCTTCTCCACTACTTTAATACTGAAAAAATTGTCTCTAATTTGCTGCTTTGGCTTCCATTATTATTAAAAAATAAAAGCTAACATGTATTGGGTTCTTATTACATGTCAGGCAGTGCTTGCACTTTGCACATATTATCTTATTTACTCCTATTTCACAGATGAGGACCGTGAGATTCACTCTCTAGAAATTGAATCAACGTCTTTTGGGCATCAGAGTTTATGCCTCTAACCACTGCAATTTTGGAGAAACTTTTTATTTTATATTGGGGTGTAGCCAATTAACAATGTTGTGATAGTCTCAGGTGGACAGCAAAGGAATTCAGCAATACATATATGTATATCCATTCTCCCCCAAACTCCTATCCCATCCAGGCTGCCACATAACATTGAGCAGAGTTCCCTGTGCTATACAGTAGGTCCTTGTCTGTTATCCATTTTAAATATAGCATTGAACCCTGCATTTTTAAGACATGCTTTTGAGGCTTCTGGTGAGGCTTTATATCCCCCTCTCTATTTTGGGAGATCATGTCTCCTGAGAAACCAGAGGAATATTGAACAAGAGCATAAAGAACAGAAAACAGAAAGCACAGATCTGGAACAACTTTGTAACACACGGCTAGCCCTGATTTCCCAGGTCACATAAGCCATTGGTTCTTTAACAGGCATTGGCCTATTTTATGAAGGGTCTTCTTTGGGATCCAATGTGTTTCCTAAGATGAGGAGGTTGTAAGTTTTGCTTTTATTGGGCAATAACTTAAAATTGCAGGGGGTACAGAATGGGGTTATATTGATAAAAAGGAATGCTTTGGTGGGTCCAGGGCATGAGATACTGCAGTGGAGACAAGTTAGAGAGGTCCTTGCAGAGGAAAACAGCATTTATTCACTTATTAATTCAATTGTTCATTTATCCAACAGACTTACTGAGTACCTGCTTTCCCTGGGCATTGTGCCAAGTGCTAGAGATAAAGGTTCCTGTTAACAGGGAGTTTCAGAAGGGAGGAGACTAGCTCTGGAAATAAATGATACACTTACAGAGTTTGTCTAAGTTTGCACTGGCTTCCCACCTTTTCCACTTGGAGAGCCTGTTTTCTCCAGGTTGGATATCACTATTATTACAACACTCAACAATCTAATTCTAAACAACATAGATGAGATGTGAAAATTCCCATGCATTATGTTAAGTAAAGAAAGGTCAAGTACAATATTTTATCCACAATATGATCATAGCCATGTCAAACTTATATGAGTGTAACAGGATGACCTAACTGAAAATGTGTCTGAAGATTTTGAAACATTTACGAGGAGAAGCTGAAACAAATCCTGTCTTTTAAGAGCTGCAAAGATTTTCTGTCTCGTAAGAAAATCAGCCTTCTGAACTTCTCTGGGTCAGACTAGTTCTTTGTTCTAGAAAAATGACTGAATTGTCTTTATGTTACTGAAATGTAAAGCAAGAAGCTGGCTATTATTTGGGAGGCTTGTGAACTCATCGAGACACCTTTGATTGAGAAACCAAATGCCCTGTGTGGTCGTGTTCTTTTGTTGCCTGCGTGTGAGCAGAGCATCCTGTGTTTCTTTTATCTGTGTGGGCTGAGACTGCACTGTGCCCTAACTATGGCCACCTGTGTCTGGGGTGGTCTGTAGATTATTATTTGAGCTTTTGTCTTCCAGGGAAGTGATTTCCAGAAGGATAAGGATAAGACACAGTTTTTATCTCATGTGGGGGAGTATCAGGCTGACCTAGGGTTTGGGGTTGGACTGGGCTTTCAGTGATCTATTAGATCTGGTCATCCAGATTTTGAGAAGTGCCCTGATTCTGGATTATTATTTTCTTATATTAAGTTTGTACTGGGACCAAAGAGTGGGGCCACATTCTCGTGAGTGAGGGTAGGGCTTGCTCTGGGAAGGAATGGTATTGCCTTAAGATTGGTATTGCCTTAAGATTCCATAACATCTTATGGAAAAACCCAAAGAAATTTTTTGGCTGACTCAAAAGTTCTCTTCTGTTCTTGAATTGTAAGTAAAGTCTTATTAGAAGTTGGAGCCTTGTTTCACTACTGCTGTGGAGAATCAATAGAAAATCTTCTTTCACTTTGGGGGTTCCAGGCAAGAGGAGGTTCAATTTGCTCTCCCTCTGAGGCCTGGGTGATGGACCCCAGATTTTGGTCCTTAGAACTGCAGCAGAGGCAGGCTGCAGCAAAAGTAATGTAATTGCCACCTCCCCTTTCCAACTTCTGTCCATCCCCTATTATCCTAGATGAAAAATGGGATGGAATTTTTTAAGGGCAGTATCCCCTAAGATCGAGCAGTCAAGTTGGTAAGGCTTGGAGATCTGAGCAGGCAAACACATTTGGTAAACAATAGAAAAGAAAGAATGGTAAATGGGAGGAAAAAAAAGAGAAAAAAAGGAAATTCTAGAGAAGTATTTCCATTCTTTAATTTCTATAGTTATAAGATTTTTGGTAATAAATCAAGACTATTTAGTGATATGATTATTGTGACCACCATTGACAAACTAAGTCCCTGTTCAACAAGGGATTAATATCTGACATTAACTCCATCAATTAATGTCCAATGTAAAAATTGGAGGTGTGTCATCTGTAATGAAATCTTTCACATAAACCTACTAATTGATTTTTTTTCATGTCCCAGGTGTTTTAATTTACACTGAGCCCATTTGTGCAGTTTTGTTGGTTTTAGCAGGAGAGCATGTTGGTTGGTGAAGGCAGCCAGTCCTGAGAGCTAAAAATCACCTAATTCTTATTTTTGTAAAATGATTTAAGTCCTACTTATTTTTTAGTGTATGAAAGACTTGTTCATGTATCTAAATTAAAGACAGCAGCCCACTAGGCTCCGCCATCCCTGGGATTCTCCAGGCAAGAACACTGGAGTGGGTTGCCATTTCCTTCTCCAATGCATGAAAGTGAAAGTGAAGTCACCCAGTTGTGTCTGACTTTTAGCGACCCTACAGACTGCAGCCTACAAGCCCCCTCCATCCATGAGATTTTCCAGGCAAGAGTACTGGAGTGGGTTGCCATTGCCTTCTCCAAAATTAAAAGGTACCAAA
Source organism: Ovis aries (assembly GCF_016772045.2). Taxonomy (NCBI): domain Eukaryota; kingdom Metazoa; phylum Chordata; class Mammalia; order Artiodactyla; family Bovidae; genus Ovis; species Ovis aries. Next base: position 67,474,345 of record NC_056058.1, read on the forward strand.
GTTAAAAAAAAAAGTATCAAAGTAAACATCGAAATGTTCCTTCCTGTTGCTCTTCAGAGATGATTATTTACCAATTTCTTGAGTAAATTTTCCAGAGATAATTTATGCATATATGAGCAAATACGTGTGTCTGTGGTGTTTTTAAATGCATGTTTAAATGCTCATCTTTAGCCTGACACTCTGTTGAGCATTTTACATGCATTGATCTTCAACTGTCACAATATACTTTAATATTGTATGAATTGTATGAATATTAGGATTAGGGAATAGGGAATTGGGTTTTTAGGTAGGGGCAGGGGGACTCAAGTATTGTTAACATCCCCATTCTGTAGAGGAGGAAACTGAGGCTCAGAGACCATGGTGTGCTGAGCTGTCTTATCATACCAGTGTAGGAGAACCCTTTGTTAAATTGTTAGGAATTTTGTGATCTGGTTGACCACAGACTGAGCTTGAATTGAAACCATTGGGAGTGTTTGCATTTGTAGAAATTGGCAGATGCTTCAAATCACATTCCTTCTAGCCAGAACTGGCTGGGCAATGTTTACCAGCGCACCATTTCTCAGAGATGTCCAATGACTTGTTCAAGATCACAAGCTAATGGTGGCTGAGTCAAAATTTGACCTCAGGCATCTCTGACTCTAGACCCTGTGTTCTGAGCCAGGATCACACTGAGAAGCAGGAGAAAATGAACTTGAGCTTCCCAGTGCCTATTCTGGTGACCTCCCAGCCCTTGGACTCTCCAGGTTTAGGCTGCGTTATGCTATCTCTCTTTCTCTTTTGTAGGCACTTTCATTTCCATTAGTGTCTTAATAGTTTGTTTCCTTCTCATCATAAAACTGACCTATGCTTCTTGCAGACAAGTTGTAAAATGAAGAAATATATTAAGAAGTAAATAGCCATCCCTGAAATAACTGGTGCTAGCATTTACTGGTGTCACCTTTTACTGACTTTGACCTCTGCGTTTTTGGTTGCTTGAACTGAGCTTGATTCTTATTTGGTACCTCTGTTTTTTGCCTTTGGACATTCTTCTCTTTGATTTGTTATTTGATGTTTCTTTGTACTTTTCACTCTGCTTGTTCACATAGGATTCCTAGCTGTGACATGGGCTGCAATTAACCCCGTTCTATGTAGCATCAGCATGTATGGTGGAAAAAAAAAAAAACAACAATGTAGTCAGCTTTATCCTTGAATCAGGCCCTGTGCCTCAAGAGGCTCATAATGTGAGAAGCAAGAGGGAAACAAAACCACCAATTCAGGTTGCTTGATTCATACTCCCTGTGATATGTGTGTCTTGAGTGAATGAAGGCAAAATCACACACACAGTTTACACTGCTCTTTCTCTTCCTTTCACTATTTTTTCCACTGAGCTAGTACATAGTAGTTGAATTTATGTAATTTGAATGTGCAAATTACATACTTTCTTGGTAAAACAGTGGCAAGAGGAGCTAAGTAAAATGCTTAGCCTTCTAAAGCATAGAAAATCAGTTGCTCAGTGTTAGTGCGTTGTTAACTTTAGGTGTAACAGCTAACAATATTATATTTCACCTCTAGAATATACCTTTAAGACAGCATTTATGTGTTTGTATGTGTGCTAGCATGTGAGTTTCACTACATATATGTGTATATGTATATATATAGATATACACATATATGTATATATAAACCATAATAACTAATTCTGCATCAGGTAAATGATTGGGAGTGTTAAAGAGGAGCTGTTTTCTTCACAACATTTCAATAGGGAGTAAGTGGCATAGAGAAATAGAGGCTGTCCCAAGAGATAAACCCTGTCCTTGGCTTTAGGCTATGCAAGCCCTGTAGGTTCTGAGCATCAGTGATACAAATTGTGCCAATCTGTTAGAACAGACCCAGCTTCCCAGTGGTTTTGTGACTGTCGCCTGCCTCTGCATCTCTTATAATGAAATGGTTCTTGGACAGCTGGGTTATCAGCAAAGAGCTATGTAGGAAGTGCCCTGCCCAATTAATCAGATGTCATTCTGACCAGATTTCTTCAGCACACTGCTTCATGGTAAACAGCAGAGTATTAATAAATGAAAATCAAAAAGAGACAAAGGAGAAAGACATCATTTTTATGTATACTTGTCTTAAGGCATATTTTTCCATTTCTGAAACTTGAAAAATAACCATCTGGAAAGAATCATATTATAGACAAGGCATGTCATGACATTTACAGCAAATATTTTTTCCTGTGAGGATCAGTATTCTCTCATTGCCCCATCAACTGCCATATAATCAGATACCCATAAAGTATTCAATAAATAGAAGGTTCCTGCAATAAATCAATAGTGCAGGAATAATATGTTTTAAGTGTTCACATTTTCCTTTGTTTATCCTTCTTTTTAAACACACAGTTTTGCGTCACAAACCTCCTTAAACGTTTGTCTTTGTTTCTTTGCCTCTCAGCCACCCAGTCTCGGGCAAATGACATTAAACTGCACCACTGCAGAGAGATCTCTGGCATAAATAAATGTATCAGGAGGTCAAGAGGTCAAGAGCATAAATGAGGCAAAGATTTCAAAGAAATCACCGACCAAATGATTTATAAATCATGGAAAATACTGCTCCAGCCATAAAAGAGAAATTAAATTTATACATCATGAGCTTCAAGATGCTTTGGGTTCTGGTGGGTAACTGGGTTAGAAATGGAAGAGCTTATGTCATCCTGTTGTTGGTTTGGAGCCTTGTTATAGCGGCATTTACCCCAGGACTCTAAATCAGGAGGACTGAGATTAAACTCCCCCGCCCTCTTCAGTGTCTCCAGAAACATTTGCTTTTACCTCTGACCTAGAATTTCCACCCCACCAGCCTCAACTCTGGAGTGGGGTAAAAATCAGTTCATTGTTGGGCAGGATGATTGTACCCGAGAGTGAATATGAGCCTCCCATCTGTTGGTGAAAGGCTGAGAGTCCTACCTTTGTCTACAGAAAAGCAACAGAGAATTATAGCATCTGCCCTGGCTGGCCAAGAAAGCTGTGGAACTGAGACCTTCTGGAGCATAACAGCCAAAACATCTATAGGAGAGAGAAAAACGAGCCAGTCTCTGTAAAAAGAACAATAATACCTTATGCTATAATCATCTGTAAAGAGACTCTATCCAGAACTTTTACAGCTTAAAAATAATCCTTTCTACTTTTTGACACATTTTCTTAAAAAAATATGATGTTTAATCATTTCTCTCTTCTTCCCCTCTCCCCAGTTTCTTTCTTTTTTGCTGCATTTGGGAAAATATCAGATTGGAAACTGCTTGAAAGTATCTATTTCATCTCTATATGAAATGTACACAGTGATCTGTACATAAAACTGAAGTAATTTCATGGGGAACTTGCCGAAAATATAGTCAGTTGGGAATGTCACTTCCGAGTTAAACAGATGTGAAGCGGCAAATGACACTGTGAACAGCCATCAAACTTTGAAATTGATTGCTGCTCTTTATGACCTATCCAATGGGGACTTAAACTTGGGGCTAGTTTTAAAGTTTTCCTGGAAACAAATTTTGGTAATCCTATTCAATGGAAACAATATGCTGGTTCCTAGCTTGAAATACAGATCTGTGGTGATAACAGAGAAAAAAAATAGGCTGTGTCAAGATTCCTTTGCTCTCACAATCCCAGGTAGGATCTCAGTGGAGCTCTGAGTTTTCTTCCTTCTCTTTTCCTTCCTCTCTCCCTCCCTACTTTCCCTCTCTTCTTTCCTTCTCTCTTTTCCATTTCTCTTTTTTCTTCTCAGGCTTCTCTTCTTAGCTTCAGGTATTTGCAGGAAGAAAATCTGTTAGAAAATTTTTGGCTATGTGTTTTGCTTTTTAAATATTTTAAGACACATTTTACTCAAACATTTGGGATTAAAGAAATGTTAAGATACATACTCCCCACTCCGCCCCCCCCCCATATACTTTTTCTAGTTTTCCTAAGCCTAGGTTATATGTTAAAGGGCATTTAATCCACAGCTTGATACTGCTTTTATTTTTACATTATCGAAATTTGGTTTTGAGTCACCTTACTTGATGATGTCTTTCCAATTCTCTTTTCCTTGATAATTAGAAAGTTGAGTCTTATGGGTTGGGCCACAAATCTATGCTGTGTTTGGAATTCTGGCTCCTAAGAACAGGTTAGTACTGTTTTCTTTCTTTATTCATTTTAGAAGGATGCTTTATCTTCCTTATCTTAGAATCACTATAAATACCCCAGTGGGGCATCTACCTAAGAATCATCGCTTTCCCTAAATAGATTTAATATAGAAAGTTGAATAGGTTAAAAAACAAACAAGCTCACATAAGCTGCCTTACTTTTCTCTGCCTTTAGCTTCTTTCACATTGAAGAAAAGCAAATCTGAAAAAGAAACTGAGATTTTTGCAAAGATCTGAACATAACACTGCAAACCTTTTCAGTGGTTTTCCCCAATATTCTCATAGCAGTTTGCTTGGATTATTCTCATTACTCAATAAAGGACAAAAAAGGATATTAATTCACATCTTAGCAAAAACATGTAAACTATATATCTGGAGAGAACCTGTTAATAATGATTAGTTTGTTTGCATTTTTCTGTGACTTGTTAGAAATTTTGAATAGTGTTTTGCTGAGGCAATTTGGTTGCTCACTTAGCCTTTTCCTTACACGGTGGCTCTGGTGTTCTCAGTTATAGCTGCCTGTCTCAGAGCTGGGCTTTCATGCAGTTGGGTCTGTTGGGCCAAGAAAGAGAAGAGAGACTCTCTGCTTCCACTAAATCTCTAACTTTGTTAAAGATTTTATTCATTTTTAAGGAAGTGAGCAATGAATATTACCATATTTGCCTTTTCTGGTCCATTGCCTTTTCTTTTTCCGCAAAAGAATTCCTACTTTCATTGCAAATACTTTTGGTAAGGGTTCCATGTTTTCAGTACAGTGTTTGTCTGGATATTACAACATAGGGCAGGTTGCCCTGTAGGGGGTCCTGTGTTTCCACAAGAATAATATAATGAGGAGGAGGATATTCCATCTAACAAATCATTGTAATAACATTTATAATAATAAAAAAGGAAAAATACTATTAAGTTTTCAAAGGAAATGCAAAGTAAAAATTCATACCTTTGGGACAGATATTGCTTGAGATGATTTATAAGTTATCCAAATTATATCTCTGATCCATTGGCTGTTGATCACATCTCATGACTGTTTTTTTTTGTTTTTTAGCACATGATATATTGTTTGTGCTGAGAAATAAAGTCATAATCTTGAACATGCAGATGAAGAGAGGGCTGAGGTATTCTGTATACAGGCTGTGTGATGAGGTCTATTATTACATGGCTGCTATACAGTATATAATAGTGGATGACAAGCAGTGTGACAGTGTGAGTAGAGAGTAAGTGAGACAGTAATTCAGAAATACTAGTCTCATAAGGCAAAAAACTAAAAATCCAAAACCAAATATTTTTTACCGGTTTCAGCATGGAATTTCTTTAATACTACTCTCTGATTTAAGTGAAATCAGATATAATTCCCCAGGGCCTGTTTTAAAGAATAGAGAAGAATCTTATATTTAGTTCATGGACAGAAGAGTATAATATAAGAATTCTTGATATTTTTGTCTTTTGTCATCTGAATATCTGCTTCCTCAATTTCCCTTTGTAGTAAAATCAATTAGGAGCATGGTTTCTGCAGTTAACAGTTCAAATCTTGCTTCAGAGACAAACTGATCTTATGCAGGCTACCTGACTTCTCCTTGCCTCAGTTCTGTTTTCTGTAAAATGTGAAGACAGTACTACCCACCATGTAGAGTCACTGTGCGATTTAAGTACACGAAAAGCAGAAGAGTTCTTGGCACATGGTGAATTAACAATTACTAAATATTAACTGCTGCTATTATTACTGTTGCTACTGAGCACCTACCTTTTGCATAGACAGGTTAAGACAAACTGGGCTAGCCTATGCTCACATGATTCTAACCTGGCTAGATGTTAATTGCTAAGAGTACTAAAATAAGCCTCTGAGATCTTCAAACGCAAACTGAAAATTAAGCCCTTGGCTGTTAAGGGATAGTACCTGTGTATGCATGATAATTTTATAGTTAAGAAAAATGGAAATATACAGTGAAAATCTGATAATGAAGAAAGAACATTGGATTATGAGTTAGAAAATGTGCCATTAAAAACAAACAAACAAACAGAAATGCATGACCTTGGGCAGATCACATGTCCTTCTTGAATCTCATCAGCCAAATGAGAATGGGAGTGATGATACCCACTCTGTGTGTTTCCCAGGATTACTATGGGATCTGATTAGAAGAAACTTGGGCACAGGAAAGCTCTCTGGAAAGATGAATGTGCTGTTCAGGCAGGAGGTGATGCAAGTTGAATGACAGAGCAGGCTTTTGCCCATCAATCCTGCACTTCCGCTGTTGCTGTTACTGCTCCAGTATGGGATGCTGGAGGATGGCCCGATTGCAAATTCCAGGGCACGCACATGGCCTGCTGATTGCACTGGCACCTGCTGTGCAAAAGGAACCAGGGTGCATTTTTATGTGTCAATTCCAGACAGACAGATAATTTTGCTTTGGAATAAAGAGGCTTTCCTGGGTGAAATGGGACAAATGCTTAGACCCCCATATCCTCCAAAACAGCATCCGAATGGTTGAAGCTTTGTGCCCTTTGAGGTCTGAATGATACCTAGTAATTTTGTGACAGTCTATTCCTTAGGCAGAGTCGCAGAGTTCAGCAGCCACCCCCTACAGCCCTGGCAAAAGCAGTTTCTGAAAATGCCAGAATAGAGAGGAGTTAATATACAGTGCGGAAGAGGAAAGGCCCAGGGAGTCCAGAACCAAGCCAGGAGACGGTTTTCAACAATGAGGGAGAAAGAGAGCGTGGACGCACGTGTGTAAGGCACAGAATTAAGAGGACCAGAAATCTCTCCTACACCACCAATCCAGATGCAGAAATAAGAGGAGGGGGCCAGGTTGGGGCCCTAATCTATCACTCAGCCTGGCACGAGCAGGGAAGTCACGAGCCTGGCACCAGCCACTGTGCTCCGGGGCTGCCTCCCCGCCTTGGGCGGCAGAAGGGCTGCAGGCTGAGCCGTGACATCCTGGGCCTGTGCTCCTCAACAGATGGCACTGTAAATCTGAAATATTCCACAGGAGAAAGACAAATGGGAATCAGCCGAGAAGGCTTGGAGCCTGGCATACGGAGCGAAATAAATAGAGGCCTAGCATCCTTATGGGGCCGTTCCTTCCTCCTGCTCTTAAATATCACACTTCTGAAGTCATCTCCCATTGGAACTCCCAGCAACTGAATAGGTTCATAAACATAGTTCTCTCTGGGCAGAGGGAAACTGAGAACAGCAGGAAACTTTGCCCTGATGCTTCCAGCCCAAAGTTAGGTGTGGAGATTGAACTTTAGAATGATTTCACACGAGACTCCACTCTGGCTGATGACTCTGCCCTTATTCCCCACCCCCGGCCCCATTATTGGACAGGAAACAATCCCTTCCCTAATCTTAAACATTCGCTGACCCTATGCTATGTACAAGTCTCTATCATTCATTCATTCGCTAGTCATTTATTCTCCTTTATTGAGCATCTCCTTTTTCTCCTACGCTATGCTTAGGAGGCCACAGAGATAATTGATGGTAACTGGCCCTGAAGAAGTTCTAGTTCAATGTCATGGATAGATATTAATCAGGCTTACAAAACCAAATACAATGGTTAAAAGGCTCCCTCTGCCCTTTAACAGAGAGAGAAGCTCTCAATATACTGATAAAATTTGGATTCCAGTATTATCTTACCTGTGTTTCAGTGAGTCCATTTATGACAAATTTTAACTGAGGTGTTTTGGAATCTCTTGTTTGAGGCTGATGTATATAGTTGTAAAATATTTAAAATGTCTTTATAGTACACATACAGAGCATAAAATCCATCTCTCACTATGCTGGAGTGGGCATGGCAACCCACTCCATACTGTTATTCCCGCAGCTCTGCCTGCCTTCTTGAATGTCAACTGCTGTTGTCTCCGATCTTCAGTCACACTTCCAGTTTCAGTGAGTACTCTTCCCAGGTCCCTTGTATGAGTGCCTTGTTGCAAGCTCTCAGGCATCAGCATAAATAGCATGTCTCCAGAGAGGCAGGATGTTGTGGTGGCTGAGTGGACTCTGCAGCAGTCCTGCCAGGATCAAAATCTGAACCAGCTAATTGCTAGCTATTTGACAGTGAAGGAGATGGTGGAAGACAAGAGAAGCCTGGCGTGCTGCAGTCCATGGGGTCATGAAGAGTCAGACACGACTGAATAACTGAACAACAACAATGTGATCTTAGGCAGATTCCTTACTCTGTTACTGTTTCCCCATTTAAACAATGTGGGTTGTTATGATACCTGTCTGATTAGATTGTTAGGGTGTTTAAGTTAGAAAATATACGGGAAGTATTTACAGTAACACTCAATAAATATTAGCCTTTTTGTTCCCTATGACTATCTAATGGCTTCCCAGGTGGTGCTAGTGGTAAGAACCCACCTGCCAATGCAGGAGACATAAGAGACACGGGTTTGATCCCTGGGTCGGGAAGGTCCCCTGGAGGAGGGCATGGCAACCCACTCCAGTTTTCTTGCCTGGAGAATCCCATGGACAGAGGAGGCTAGGGGGATACAGTCCATAGGATCACAAAGTTGGACATAACTGAAGCGACTTAGCACACACACACTTCATATCTAAGTCGACTCACTCCTATTACTGTGCTACTCTCTGCCCTCTTTTGGTATGACACAAGTAGGTATGACAATCATGTAAGGTAATTCTGTGCTTATTTATCTGTTATCGATCTTTTCCAGTACAGTGTAAGCTCCACAAGGCTCTTTTACTTAACAAAGTATCCCCAGCACTTAGCATAGTGCTTGCTTATGGGTTGATCTTGGAAGTATGCTGCTTGGAAATCATTCTGTCTTGCTTTCCTAACAATGGAGAGTTCTGGATGCCAAACAGAATTGCACAGAATTTTCCATATTGTAATGGGCTTCTGGAGAGATTCTCCTGAGAGAGTTATGAAATATAGTATGCCTCCATGATATGATATATGATATCTGGATCTTTTTCAGATACAGGTAGGGAGGTTTCATTGAATCTTCTTAATGAAAATCAATCACCTAAAAATTAAATTAAGTTGATGCAACTAACTATTCAGTCCCACTTGCTTCTTAGCAAAAGCACCCAACCCACCACTGGAATCCCTGTTGCTAAGTTTTCTCGAGAAACAAATTGATTAATAGATTTTTTTTTTTTTCCTAAAGGAGGCCTTTCAAGTAAGCAGGTCAAGTAGCTACAGTTTCATTAGGGCCTCTCTAGTCAGTGATAGCTGTGCAATTTGGTTCTAAACACGCAGCTTATAGATTGGCCTAAGCCCCACAGAATTGATTGTGTTGGAGGGATTTTAGAAGTCTGTGCATTGTCATTAACTATGATTAAGGAATTTTGGAAGGGGAGTAGGAAGCTTTGCTGAGAAGCAAATATTTGCACATTTCATTCAATGAAATGATGCACTAGGGCCAATGCACTTCCCCTTCCATCCTATGCTCTCAAAATCACAAAAGATATTAAAGTTGTTTATTAATGACACTATTTTTTATATGAACTTCTAAAATGGAGAATTAGGAACCAGCAAGATACTGTCCTACATTGAGAGATTTGAAAATAACAAAGAAGATGGTGGCAAAGCCCAAAGGAAAAGTTTGATATGTTTAATGGGTTTGATAAGTTTGTTATTTTTGATAACTGGTCAAGTCTTCAGCTCACTTCTTCATTTTGGTACCAGTAGGACTTTAAGGGGACACATTAGGATAGCAAAAGTAAACATGTTTATCCGTGTACACATATCTCTCTCTCTGTCTGATATCTATGTCGATATCCATGGCTGTGTATATCTAAATCACCCATCTATACATAATTGTGGCTCATATTGTGAACCGCTACAGTAGGTATATATAAAATGCACTTATTCTGTACATAGTAGCAGAGGAATTATAATTGGGAAGATAGCTCAAAGACCAGTGGTGGAAAATGAGGATCATGGAAGTAATGGTGAGTGAAGAAATCTGAGTTTCCACAATGAAAGATGCCCAGTGTAGGTAATACCTGGAGGATCCAGAGGAACTTAATAGATAACCCAATATCTGAAACAGTTTCAGAAATTATCATTTTTCTCTGAACTTCCAGGTATAGTTGACAGTCAATAAATGATAATTAATAAGGTAGCTTTTATAAAAGGATAATGTCAAGCACATGTTTTTTAAAAAGTTGAAATAGACTTTGGAAATTCTATTTTTACAACTTAAAAAATTTAGAATTTTTAATAATTTTAGATTGATAGAGAAGTTGCCAGAATTATACAGAGTTCCTGTATAGTCTGGGCTTCCCTTGTGGCTCAGCTGGTAAAGAATCTGCCCGAGATGCGGGAGACCTGGGTTCAATCCCTGGGTTGGGAAGATCCCCTGGAGAAGGGAAAGGCTACCCACTCCAGTATTCTGGCCTGGAGAATTCCATGGACTCTGTAGTCCATGGGGTCTCAAAGAGTTGGACACGACTGAGCAACTTTCACTTTTAATACAAAATCACCTCATTTTTCAGATAAGAAAATTGTCCTAGAAAACTAAATGATTTGCTCCTGGCAATGTCAAGGGGAGAACCAGGATGCAATTTCCTCAGCTGGCGGCTGAGGGCTCTTCCTAGTAAAGTGTGCCTTTTTCCATCTTGTGATTTTGTACTTCCTCTATGTTTTTGCTGCTGCCACTGCTGCTAAGTCACATCAGTCGTGTCTGACTCTGTGCAACCCCATAGACGGCAGCCCACCAGGCTCCTCCATCCCTGGGATTCTCCAGGCAAGAACACTGGAGTGGGTTGCCATTACCTTCTCCAATGAATGAAAGTGAAAGATGAAAGTGAAGTCGCTCAGTCGTGTGTGACTCCTAGTGACCCCATGGACTGCAGCCCACCAGGCTCCTCCATCCATGGGATTTTCCAGGCAAGAGTACTGCTAATTAGAAACAAATTTTGTTCAGAAATTCATGGTGTGAAATAGATACAGGCAGAACTGGCCTGGATGACGTCTACTTCATCCCTGGGGGTACCTGAAACATCTTTGCGTAACTCTCAGGGCTCCAAGGAGGATAGTTTGGCAGCAACTCTGAGGTTCAATGACAGAACTTGTTAAAAGTTAACCATTTGGCACCATCTGCCCTGTGAGGCTTGAGGTGGGGCTGTAACTGTCTGAATCAAGAGCCACTATGAGCAGGGAGATGACTCAAGTACACAGGTCACAGATGGGATGCGATATTCTATAAGAAGCATTCTCTTAACCCTTTGAGATTAAACTTAAGGAAGAAAGAGTCAAATAACTATACTTGAGTTCATACAAATCCCCTAACCGTACCTTTCATGTTAGGTGTTCTCGGAATAAAGACAAGATTGGCTCAAAATGTACATTTGGGTCCTCTGTTTTCCTCATTCCTAGTAAAAGAACTTCTTCACCTTCCTTAATGGGGAAAAAAGAGGAGCAAATAAGCAGTAAAATTAAAAAAAAAGAGAGAGAGAGAAAAGAAAAAGACATTATGACATAAGGACCTAAAGTTATAGCCCAGAATCAGAAAAAATTTGGATTTAATGCCCAGTGTTGGAATATATTAACTGTGTGATTTTTGAGGGAGTGACTCAGTCTCTCTATGGCTCAGTTTCCTTATTGGTAAAAAGGAATGGTATTTATGGCAGGTATTCAAATTTGCCACTGAGGGAACAGAATGAGATAATGCATCTAAATAGTTTTGCCTCAGGCATGGGAAACTGTCAGGACTTAATTAACAGTGGTTGTTATTTTTTTTTCCACTAGTACTACAATAATAATATTGTCAAGAGCAGAATAAACACAAAAGAATGAATAGGCAACTTTTGTGAGGGCGAACCTATCAATCTTTTACTTTTAGCAGCACTCTTTAGCGGAGAAGGCAATGGCACCCCACTCCAGTACTCTTGTCTGGAAAATTCCATGGACGGAGGAGCCTGGTAGGCTGCGGTCCATGGGGTCGCTAAGAGTCAGACACGACTGAGCGACTTCGTTTTCTTTTTTCACTTTCACGCATTGGAGAAGGAAATGGCAACCCACTCCAGTGTTCTTGCCTGGAGAATGCCAGGGACGGCAGAGCCTGGTGGGCTGCCGTCTATGGGTTCGCACAGAGTCAGACACGACTGAAGCGACTTAGCAGCAGTAGCAGCAGCAGCAGCAGCAGCAGCAGCAGCAGCAGCACTCTTTAGAAAGTTGCCTTTCCCAAAGTACTTGGGTTTTTCTTTGAATTTTTGATGATTATTTATTTAAGGATAATAATACGTCCTCTCATTCATGTAGCATGGTGGAACTGTCAAAGTTAAATTGACTTATTTTATAGTTGTTGGTTGTTTTTTTTTCTTAAACACTCTCATGCTCTAAAACTAAGGAATCTGAGCTAAACAATTTTTTAAAGATGGAAGTATTGGGCTGGCAAACGGTTTGTTTGGGCAAATGAACTTTATGGCCAATCCGATACTTGAATTTTCACAATTTTCTTCCATCAGTTGTGTATTCAACAAGTATTTATTAAGGGCCTGCTATGCGCAAGCACTATTCTAGTCACCTGAGAACACAAAACAAAGATCCATGATATGAGAGCTAGCTAAACCCGACATAATATGATAATAAATTATATTGTGTGTTAGATGGTTGTAAGTGCTATAGAAAAAGAGAAAATCAGGACAAGGCAAGGAGTGCTGGAAGCCCAGAGGCTTGGTTCTGTTTTATTTTTAATCAGATGTGACTCTTGTGGGAACAGGCTCTAGTGTCTGGGTGAAGAGAATAGATGCTAAAAGAACTGAACTTTCAACCACTCTTGATTTTCTGTTTTGTTGCCTTCCAATAGGCTTCCCTGGTGGCTCAGATGGTAAAGTGTCTGCCTACAATGTGGGAGACCCAGGTTCAATCCCTGGGTCGGGAAGATCCTCTGGAGAAGGAAATGGCAACCCACTCCAGTACTCTTGCCTGGAAAATCCCATGGACAGAGGAGCCTGGTAGGCTACAGTCTGTGGGGTTGCAAAGAGTCGCACACGACTGAGTGGACTTCACTTTCACTTTCACTTTCAATGAGTCAGCTTTCCCTGCTCCAGCAGCCTGATTTCTAGCTGCTACCAACCTAGCAGATCCACTTTTTTGACAGGCCAGAAACAGGCCCATCCAATTACTCTGACCCATAGCCCAGCCAGAGATAGGTGAAAAGTGATGTTCCAGAGCATGAACAATTCTCTCCTCCTTGTAGTTTTCTAGGATTACGGGCAAATGAGGGAACTCCATCTAGATGTTAGGTGGAAGCTCCTGGGTTTTCTAACCCCTCTTGTAGGAATTCCAGCTTTCGTTCACAGGTGAGCTGCCAGGACACTCAAGTGCAAGGTAGCATTATCATTAATCTCCCAACCAGAGCTCCTATTAATGTGTCACTGAAACAGCCTATTTTCTTATACCAGTTCTCACCCCTTTGATATACTGGACATGTGTCAAAGAAATCAGAGGCCATCCATATCTTATCTTACATTAGGAAGAGGCATGTAGAAATGTCCCTTCATTACCAGGACAGTCATGTCAAAAAGAATCGACTTATTGTCAACGTTTCTAACCTAACAATGTTAATGGAGCCTTTAGACATCCTTTCTCCTCATTTGTTTCTTAGATGCCTATCAAGGAGACAGTTGCATGACTTTCCAAGCTCTGGGGAGCCCTGTGTATGTGTATTAAATGACAGCACTCTAGGCTGCTTATTATAAAGGACAAGGGGGTGGGTGGGAGGATTGAGATCCTGGAAGGAAAGCATGCTGTTGGCGGATTGCCAAGATGGTGAGAGACTCCAAGAAAGACTCCAGGCTCCAAAGTTCGATATTGTTTCTCCCCTCTCCGGTTCTCCCCTCCAAAATTTTCCAGCATTGCATGATAAATATATACATTGAGTGAAGACAGCTTTTAAGACAGTTTCCAGTAATGTTTTAGATACCTTTCTCCCTTAATTCATACACGTAGTTCAATTATTTTTTTCCTGAGACAGAGGAGGAATTAAGGAAAGAAATAATTGGCTAGAGAATTTTCTAGGCCCTTCAGAAAGTTCCTGGAGCTGGGGAGGGATATGCAGGTTGAAGCTGATCTTGGAGCAACCAGCTCCCCGATAATGTGCTGTTTGCCATCCAGTACCGATCAATGGTAACAAGATGATGGGTTGATATTAATGAATAAATCAATAAGCTATTTCCCCCTGTGGAAGTTACACAAATGCCTTGTCCTAATAGTATGAAACCATTGGAATTTTTCTTGGAAATGCCCATAGGCTCTTACAGTAAATCTCTTTCACAAACGGATAATTCACCCTTCTTTCTTTTAAGACACAATGAATATGCTCCTTAGATCTGCAGTCTTAATCAAACCCACTCAAAGGCAGTTGAACTTTGTCCAATCAGCATGGTTCAGCAAGATAAAACCGTCAACTGTGTGCACAGTACTTTCATAGATTTCAGGGGGCTATTTGCCATTTGAGGAAATGCTCAGCACCAGACACTCCTTTTCTGTGGGAATCCCTTATGTATAACTCACAGAGGAAGGTTGTGCTCTGCCTTCCATTTCCACATTGGAAGCTGATTGAATCTAGATTCTCCACTCACCAACCCCTGGCTCAGCCAACTAGATGCTCTTGCCTGGCTGTTTGGGCTGTGAGCTGTGATGTAAACTTGGAGGGGATTAATCATGGTGGTGGTACCTTGTGGCAATGGCTTCACCACTATCGGTGGTGAAGGTATCTAGCAGTGAGTTGTTCTCCCTGGTCTTTCTGAGCTCAGTCTTTCTTTTGTTCTCCTGGGTCTTTGTTTTGTGAGCAGCTGTGTATATCTTGGATATGGCTTGTGTTTCTGGTTTTTGAGTTTGGGGCTAATACTCTGAGTCACCTGACAACATTTAAAAAGTATCTTTCCATTTAAGTCAGCTAGAGTTGGTTTCTGACCATTAAAGAAGCTTTATCATATTTCAGCACTGAGATGAAATGCCAGATGTCACTTGCTGCATTGTGTAAAGGAGAAGGCTGAGTCTTGGCAAAGTGAGTAACTTGCCAATGTTTTCACTAGTGAGTGGCAGAGTTGAGCCTTGAAGTGAGCCTGTGAGACCCGTGGAAGCAAGCTTTATGTCTTATTTAATGTGTTATGTTTAGGACCTGGCAAAGGACCAGACTCTCAAGATTTGGACTCCACATTCAGCCTACAAGTTACATTGTTATCTCTATTTGAGAGAGAAACTACAGTTATCTATAGTATATTAGGGCCTTTCCAGTACAAAAATGTTTGCTGTTTTTCAGGAGAATAGGCTCAGGAAAGCTGGAGCACCACCACATCTATCTTTCTGTTCAAATGAATCCCATTGTTTACCATTCTTGAAGGTGAACATAGTATGGAAGGGCTTTGTGGGGAAGAGAGGCTACAAAGTGGCGAGGGTGGAATGTCATTTATTCAACTAACTATGTTTTGGGGAACATGCCTAGACTGTCAATCTGTGCTGGGTAGGCGTCTGAGGTATAGCTTTCTCATTTCATCCTAATAATGGTTAACAATATGATGTTGGTGCTATTATTGTCCTTATTTTATAGATAAGGAATATGAGACTTAGAAAGTCTAAGTTCTTTTCCCAGACTTACAGCCAGTAAGCTATAACACCAAGAATGACTGACGTCATGACCCAAGCTCCTGACCAATATACTATACCAGTGGGGCCTGTTGACATTTGGATCTGGGGTTTGTTGATGATGGTTGACTGTTTTGGAGCATGTTTCATTTAAAAAAAAATGTATAGAATGGCTTATGTTATTCCAGGGTCATGGTCTTTGAGAGAGATACCCTTCCTCCACTATTTTTATTTTTCTGTGGGAGAAAGCTGAAATTTGGAAGACTTGGCAAAGAGAGTGTTAATGTGCTAACATCAAATGAATTCCATGGATTTTCTATTCATTAAGGCCCATTTCCCTGCACATAACTCACCTCTGCTTGGTTATACTACTCCAGGGTATGCTAGTAAAAAGGGGGAAAAAACGGGGAAGCCAGCCAAAAAGAGGTGTTTTTGGCTGCAAAAATCAACTTACACCTACCAACAAAGAAAAACAGAAAGGCTTTGCCAAACAGTAAATATCAAGTTCATTGCCTAAACCCCCGAAGAAAACATATTAAGCAATTTATGGTACCTTTTTGAGTCTGTGGTCACCTGATACTACTTGGCTGTGAATCTGGGGAATTGCAATTCAGCATTTGGGAGGCGAATCAGAGCAAAAACTCTGTTCATTTCACAGGTTGGCTGAAGTATTGGGGAGATGGCAAAATGAGAGTCCCCTTTGTCTTAGATGATGAATGAACATTTATTTATTCATTTACTGAATTAATTTACTATGCACCTAACCAGGTACCAGGCAGTCTTTTACCCCTGGGGATAAAGCAGTTGGCTAGACTTGTAATATCCTTCTCATAGAACTTACAGTCTAGCCAGGGGAGATGGATAAATTAAGACAACAAATAAATGAATAATTTCAGAGAGTGATAAGTGACTTGAAGAGCACAAACCAAGTGCTGCAATAGAAGGTGACCCGTGGAGAGAGAGTAATTGAGATTGAGTGGCCTGGAAGGTCTCCCTGAGGCCCAAATGTTAAGAAAAAGCCCAGCCAAAGATTTTTGAGCAAACATTCTGGACAGCAGGTGCAAAGGACACAATGGTAACTGAACAGATCAGCGGAGAAGATCATGAAGGACCTTCATTCATACTCAACAGCAACGAGAAGCACTTGAGAGCATTTGAGCAAAAGTGTCATGTTTGGGAACGCATGTACACCCGTGGTGGATTCATGTCAATGTATGGCAAAACCAATACAGTATTGTAAATTAAAATAAAGGAAAAAAATAATAAAAAAAAAAGTGTTGATGTGTCTGATTGACATTGATTTGAAGGCTCCTTGGGCTGTCTCAGTAGAGGGTGGTTTGGAGAGGCCTAGGAATAAACGTGGCTTCCCCAGTGGCTCAGCAGTAAAGAACGGGCCTGCAGTGCAGGAGACACAGAAGAAGTGGGTTTGATCCCTTGGAACATCCCCTGGAGGAGGGCATGACAACCCACTCCAGTATTCTCGCTGGGAAAATCCCATGGACAGAGGAGCCTGATGGGTTATAGTACATGGGGTCGCAAAAGAGTCAGACATAAATTAAGCAACTGAGCTCACATACACACACACAGAGAAATAAACACAAGAAGAAGAGATAGAGGACGTAGCCAGACTGCATAAGTATCACTGTTGCTGAACAGGAGTGTGTATATCTGAAGTATACTCAGAGTGATTTTCAACTCTGCCTGCACATTCGAATCACATTTGAAACTTCTTAGGAATATAGCTACCTGGGATTCATCCTTGAATATAGTGATTCAGCAGGTTAGGAGACACATCTGTCTTTTAAGAAAGAAACAATAGGAGATTTTAAAGTCTAAACAGGGTTAAGAACCACTGGTTTAAAAGTATTTTCACATTCATTACTACTTTTGGTTGTCCCGTAACCTATGAGCTAGCTGCTGTTGCTTTCCCCATTTTGTGGATAAGAGCACTGAGGCTTGCAGAAAGAAAGTGATTTATTTAAGATTACATAGTGAGCCGAAGCCAGAATCTAGTTCTCTATATGCAAACCCTGTCCTCTTACCCCACCACATATCCCTGAATGTAACCAGTAGGTGGATTACTGTCTTTAAAAACCCAAGATAGAGAAGGGTGCTTACCATCAATAAGTGGCAACATAATGGGGATTTGGAGAGAAAGTGGGAGCCCATGGCTGGAGGTGAAGTATGGAGGTATTCCTACACGGTGCCAATAGGAAGATGGATCAGATAGCATGGAATCTAAAGAAGCGATGAAAACAGCTTTAAGGGGATAAATGGCAGAAAGTTTGTAGGAAAGACGGCATAATTAGCTGTGGGAAGATGAAGATACTTCCAGAAAGATGCTTCCATGAACCAGTACTATAGTGTCTTTTATTTCTTTTTTTTAATTTTGACATTAAGCATTGATTGCAATTTCTTTTTGGAGAGGGAGAGGTGAGGAATTCTTCTCCATTGGCTCTTCTACCAAGATGCTTTGTGTTGCCTGGACCATGTTAATTTTAAGGATTTTCAACTTTCCCTTTGATCCTGAGATACTTCTTTATCTTCTAACAAGATCCCCTTTAGCTGTGGGTGTGCAAAACCAGTTTCCATTGCTGTCAACAAAGCACTCCTTATGCTGTTTGATACAGTGACCACTTAGAGAAGGAAGACTGAGTGCGCAGTTCTCTAAATTAGCAAGCAGACTAATTTGGCATCCTCCTGCCCCATTCTCTATACCCAGCCTCTCTATACCTCTCTCTGGTTTCAGCTCTTGTGAAAATCATTGTCTTCTTTTCTGGGATGCATGCCTTCGTTTATTTGCAGCGAAGTGACTGTCATCAAGGAGAAATATTGGATATTCAGGAAGGATCATTCCTTCAATCCATTCTTCATTTAATTGAGTGATTTTTTTCAAAGTGGAAATCTGATTGTGGCACTCCCTTACTTTAAACTCTTCAGTGACTTCTTATGCAGCTAGGATAATGCTGAGCCCAGAAAGTGCTTGCAAGACCCCAGGGATGTGTTGTTTACCAAGATTCAACCTCCTTTTCCCTTGCCTTTGATATCTGTACCCCAACCACACACACATTTTTGTAGTTCCATGTAGGTACAGTGCTCCAGCTACCGCAGGGCATTTGTACATTCTTTTCTTCACTCTAAAGACCTTTCCTTTCTCCTTTTACTAGTTAATCTTTTCTTTGCACTTCAGAACTCTGTCATTTCATCAGATAGGCCTTGTCTGGTCATCCTAAATTAATCCCAGTTCTGGCTCCCTCTTCTTCCTCAATGTCTATCCCCTCCACCCCCAACCTGCCCCCATCAAGGCATCACACACATCTCATCTGAAGCACCAATCATAGTGGTTCCTCAAATTTGATTAATGTTTAAGCCCCACCCCCCCTCATCTGTAAATTTTGTGAAACTAGGCCCCTGATTGTTTTTTTCAACATTGGGGATTGTGTGGACTGTTCCATGTCCACAGACAATGCTTGGTACATAATGATAAGAATGAAAATAAGAATAACAATAGTAGCTACCATTTCTATACTATGGACTGTTTTAGCTCCTCATGTATATTAAATCCTTTTGCCCTTTTAACAACCTTATGAGGTAGGTTCTACCTTTATTCCCATGTAAATACAGGGAAGCAGAGCTACAGGGAGGCTGTACAACTTTATGAAGGTCACACAGCTAAAATTAGTAAAGCTAAGATGAAAACCACTCAATGTGGTTACAAACTTAGCATTTTCAATTATAATGCTTTCTTTTGTATAAAATGGATGTTCTATAACTCTTTGTTGAATGAAGATATGAATAAAAAAGCACATGACTCCAAAAATCTGAAATAGAATTCCAGAGACTTGAGCTCAGTCTCAACTCTGCCTGACACCTATGTGTAATTTCAGCTTTGAAGACCTCCATTCCCTCCCTTTGTGTGAACAGGGGAAGTGAGACAGACAAGCATTAAGCATAAACAATCTGACTCCAAGCTGGCATGACTTAAAAGGCTACATCTGGATTCAGCTCTTGGGCTTTGAAACCTTAAAACAAAAATGACCAAGGTAGAGAGCTTGTTTCCTAGATCATAAGGGAAGTTAGAGCCCCTGAGAGATGGAACAATAAACGGAAAGACCATCTGAATGGAGCATGCATCGTGCTTCCAGACCAAGCAAACAGGAAGTTGTAGGCCTTTCTCTGCCGATAATTTTAGGTATTGCACGAGGGGGGATTTAGAGGATAATTATCAACAATCACTTCCTTCTTGAGATATTTGTTATTAGCAGTTGTGAATGCCTGCTGGAGAAACCACTGAGTTAATTTTCCCCTTTCCTAATGTAGTTATACAAAAGTCTCATTGCGTTAATACTTTTGCAATTGTGCTGTAACTGAAGCCTCAGAAAACAGCTCACCAGAGATCCCAAGCCTTGCAAACAAGTCTCGGGAAGCCTGCATGGAAAATGCAGACATGCTCCTCTGTTGCTAGTTAAGCTGGCTGGGACATTAATGCATGCCTCCTCCAGCATTTTAGACCCAGGCCCCAGGCTCAGGCCCCCATCCCCACCCCCAAAGCTGCCACCAGGGTCCTATGTGCCTCCTAAACACTTGGCTGCGGCACTTGGGACATTTTATTGAGGCAGCTTTACTGGAAGGATCCAATTACAGGGAATGGCATGTTAGATTCAGTGCCCCAGTTAACAATGCTATGGAGAACACTGAGGTTCCTTTAGTCCTTCCTGGGATGAAAAAAAGATGAATAGAGGTAATGGCAAACAGCCCCTTGAGATGGCTGCTACTTCTGGACATGAACACTCCACTGTTTTTTTTTTTTTAACTTTATGTTTTTATTCATGTATAAAAAGCAATACATCATAGTTGCAGAACAAAAATGTCCAACAATAGGAAGTAGAAAGAGTGAAAAGTAAAGTTCTCCCTTCCTGCCCTTAAAATCCCACATACTTCCCCTGAGGTGAGCACTGTTTTCAGATTGTTGCATATCCTTCCAGATCTTTCTTTATTGCATTTAAAACAAAATTATATTATGCTTTAAAAATTTCTGTCTACATTTTTCTGCAACTTTGTTTTTTGCCTTAACAATACATCATGGATATTTTCCACATCAATGCATACAAGTCTACTCTTTCTAACTGATGCTTTGCAATTCCTAGTATGTCTGTATTACAGTTTTCTTAAGCAGTTCCTCTTGTTGATCCATTTTTAGATGCTTCCCAAATTTTGGCCACTACAAATAATTCTGTGATGAATATCTATAATTTCTTTAAAAACAGTGTGCACACATGAGAGAGTTTTTGTAGAGTAAATTCCAGAGTGATTATTCAGAGGATTAGATGAAAATATTACTTCTAGGATGGTCAAGTTCAGATTTCCTCTTGAGCTTGAATAAACCTTCAGAGGTTTTCTTTTTTAAAAATATAAATTTAAAAAATAAAATAGGTCTACAGTCACATGACAGATCCACATATTTACTCTCCTGTTGTAATCCGTCATCCAGCCAGTTCAACTTCAAGCCCCACAGGTAACCACTGCTATTACTTTCTTAGGTTTTCTTCCAAATCTTTTAATGCATAAACAAGCAAATGTGAGTATGTTTTCTTATTTCTTCCCCCATTTTTACATAAAAGCAATATATTTTATGTACTCTTTTGCTCTTGCTGTTTTCTCTTACCCATACATCTGATAGGCTTTTCCATATAAATACACAGAAAGCTTTCTCATTACTTAAAAAAAATTACTTTATGTTTTTAGAACAATTTTAGGTTTACAGAAAATTTGAGTAGAAACTGCTGAGGTACAGAGTTTCTATATACCAGTCTTCGCCTTCCCACCAGTTTTCCACGTTATCGAATCTTGCATCAGTATTGTAAATTTGTTACAACTGATGAACCAATACTGACACATTATTATTAACAAAAGTCCATAGTTACATTAGGGTTCACTTTTTGTGTCTTACATATCTGAGTTTTGAAAAATGTCATATATTCATCCTTCAGTATCATGCAGAATAGTTTGTGTCCTAAAAATTCCCTGTGTTCACCTAGTTGTCTTTCCCTCCCTGGCAATTACTGATCATTTTACTGTCTCTACAGTTTTGCCTTTTTCAGAAAGTCATATAGTTGGACTCATACAGTGTATAGCCTTTGCAGACTGGCTTCTTCATGTAATGCATATTGCATTCTTCCAAATCTTTTTCATGAGTTGATAGCTTTTTTTTTTTTAATTGCTGAATAATTCCAATGGGTGCACCACCATTTATTCACTTGTTGAAGGACATCTTGGTTGCTTCCAAGTTTTGGCAACTATGAATAAAACCGCTATTATCCTTTTTGTGCAAGTGTTTGTGTGGACTGAATTTCATACCAAGGAGTACCGTTGCTGAATCATATGGTGAGACTGGTTTAGATTTATAAGAAATTGTGAAACTGTTTTACAAAGTGTCTATAACATTTTGCATCCCCATTAGCAGTGAATGGGAATTCCTTGTCAGCATTTGGTGTTTAGTTTTGAATATTAGCCATTCTAATAGATGTGTAGTGGTCTCTCATTGTTGTTTTAACTTGCAGTTCCCTAATGATATATAATGTTGAACATCTTTTCATATGCTTCTTTGCCATCTCTATAACGGCTTTGATTAGGTGTCTCTTCAGATCTTTCACTTGTTTTAAAATTTGGATGTTTTCTTATTGAGGTGTAGGAGTTCTGTATATTTTCGATATAATTCCATTATCAGGTATGCTTTGCAAGTACTTTTTCTCAGTCTGTGACTTGCCTTTTCATTTTAATAACTGTCTTTTGCAGAGCAGAAGTTTTAAAGTATAGCATCATTTATTTTCTTTCTTTTTTATTTTATTTTATTTTTTTAAATTTTAAAATCTTTAATTCTTACATGCATTCCCAAACATGAACCCCCCTCCCACCTCCCTCCCCATAACATCTTTCTGGGTCATCCCCATGCACCAGCCCCAAGCATGCTGATGTTGTATCTAAAAAATCCTCATCAAATCCCAATGTCACCTAGATTTTCTCCTATATTTTCATCTAGAAGTTTACATTTAGATTTATGATCCATTTTGTGTTAATTCTTGTGAAAGCTGTAAGGTATGAGTTTAGGTTCATTTCTTTGTATTTGGATGTCTAGTTTATTTCAACATCATTTGTAGAAAAAAACATCATTTAATTATTAAAGTTCCTTTGCTTCTTTGTCAAAGATCAATTAACTATACTTGTGTGAGGTTATTTTTTGGCTCTTTATTCTGTTCCATGATCTATAATTCTATCCTTTTGCCAATCCTACTCTGTAGCTTTGTATTTAAGTCTTAAATTTGAGTAGTACCAATCATCTCAGTTTCCTTTTCTTTACTGTTGGGTTGGCTATTCTGGGTCTTTTTGCCTTTTTACATAAACTCGAGAAATCTCTTTGTTGATATCCAGAAAGTAATGTGCTTGGATTTTACTACAATTTCATTAAATCCTTAGATAAAAATAAGAAGAATTGATATCTTAACAGTGTTCAGTCTTTCTATACATTAACATGCACTATTTCACCATTTATTTAGATATTTTATGTCTTTCATTAGAGTTTTAGGATTTTCCTTAGATAGTTCATATAGATATTTTGTTATATTTATACCTAAATATTTAATTTTAATGGAGGGCTAATGTAAATGGTGCTATGTTTTAAATTTTAAATTCCTATTGTTCATTGCTGGTATTTGAGAAAGTAATTGACTTTTGTCTATTAACTTCGTGTCCTGCAACCTTGTTGTAATCACTTACTAGTTCCTGGAGTTTTTCTGTTCATTCTTTGGAATTTTCTACATAAACAATCTTGTCATCTGTGAACAAAGACAATTTCATTTCTTCCTTCCCAATCTGTGAACCATTTGTTTCCTTTTCTTGTCATATTGCATCGGCTGGGACTTCTAGTAGCATGTTGAAAAGCAGTAATGAGAGGGACGTTATTGCCTTGTTCCCATTTAAGAGAAAGGTATCTAGAAACTCACATTATGTATTATGTTAGCTATAGATTTTTTTGTAGATGTCTTCTACTCAAGTTGAAGAAATTTCAGTCTATTCCTGGTTTGCAGAGCGTTTTTACTGTGAATTGCCTAATGCTTTCTGTTTTGGAAGGTTATTATTGTTGATTCAATTTATTTATATAAATAGACACTTCAGATTACTTGCCAGTTTCATCTTTTATGAGTTTTTATAGAATTTGACATTCAAGTAATTGGTTCAGATTATCAAATTATCAAGTTATCAAATTTGTCAGCACAGAATTACAAAATTCTCCATTATTGTAGGTTTAATTTCCATCAATAGTGATGGTTCAGCTTTCATTTCAAGATTAGTAATTTTTGTTTTCCTTTTTTTTCTTGGTTTGCCTGGCTAGCATTTTTTGAATCTTATTGATTTAAATTGTTCTTATTTTATTGTTTTCTATTTTATCAATTTCTGCTCTAATTTTCTGTTTTCTTTGAATTTAACTTTCTTCTCTTTTTGTAGTTTCCTAAGATGGAAGCTTAGATTATTGATTGTAGATCTTTTCCTTTCTAACATATGCATTCATGTAATACATTTCCCTCTAAACATTGCTTTCACTACATCCACAAATTTTGATGAGTTGTATTTTCATTTTCATTTAATTCCAAATATTTTAAAATTTCTTTGATAGTTTCTCTTTGAGCCATGTGTTACTTAGAAGTGTGCTGTTTAATCTTCAAATATCTTTTCCAGTATCTTTCTGTTATTGATTTCTAATTTAATTCCATTGTGGTCTGAGAGTGTACTTTGTTTGATTTATATTCTTTTAAATTTGTTAAGGTGTGTTTTATGACCCATAATGTGGTCTGTCTTAGTGAATGTTGCATGTGAGCTTGAGTAGAATGTGTATTCTGCTGTTGTTGGGTGAAGTATTCTATAAATGTCAATTAGATCCACTTGATTGATGGTCCTGTTCAGTTCAACTGTATACTCATAGATATTCTGCCTGCTGGATCTGTCAATTACTGAGAGGAGTGTTGAAGTTTCTAAATACAATAGTGGATGTGTCTGTTTCTCTTTGCAGTTCTATCAGTTTTCACTTTACACGTTTGACACTCTGTTGTTAGGCATATACACATTAAGGATTATTATATCCTTTTGCGGTATTAACCCCTTTATCATTATTTGATACCCCTTTTGTCTCTGATTATATTCCTTGCTCTGAAGTCCACTTAGTCTGAAATTAGTATAGCTACTCCAGCTTTCCTTTGATTTGTTATCATGGTTTGTCTTTCTCTAGCTCTTTACTCTTATTAGTCTATGTCTTTATGTTTTAAGTAGATATCTTTTAGATATCCAAAAAATAAGATAATTACGTCTTGTTTGCTTTAATCTACTCCAGCAGTCTCTGTCTTTTATTTAGTGTATTTAGACCATTCACACTTAAAATGATTATTGATGTAGTAGGTTTAATATCTATTATATGTGTAACTGGTTTGTACTCATTGCCCTTGGTCTTTGTATCGCTTTTGTCTTTCACTTTTCTGCCTCCAGCAGTTTTCAGTGAGCATTTTCTATGTTCCCATTTTCTTCTCGAAAGGCAACGGCACCTGACTCCAGTACTCTTGCCTGGAAAATCCCATGGATGGAGGAGCCTGGTAGGCTGCAGTCCATGGGGTCACTAAGAGTCAGGCACGACTGAGCGACTTCACTTTGACTTTTCACTTTCATGCATTGGAGAAGGAAATGGCAACCCACTCCAGTGTTCTTGCCTGGAGAATCCCAGGGACAGGGGAGCCTAGTAGGCTGCCGTCTGTGGGGTCACACAGAGTCGGACACGACTGAAGCAACTTAGCAGCAGCAGCAGCAGCAGCAGTATATACATTATAATTGCTTTTTAAGTTCTTCTAGTGGTTTCTCTGGAGTTTGAAATATATAATTTACCCAAGTTCATTCATATATGGACACTATACCATGGAAATGTATACCGTTTATATATATATACATTACATGTGTGAGAATTAACTATATTACTTCATGAGTAATGTGGTTTATCTTGTAACACAGTCTTCCACTTCCTCCTCTTTATATTTTATAACATATTGTCACTTATTTATCCATAAACTGCAATCATCTAACATATTACTAGCATTATTATTTTGAACAAACTATTACCTGTTAGATGAATAAGAAAAGTAAGATTTTACTTCACCTTCATTTCTTCTCTAATCCTCCTTTCTTATGTAGGTCAGTGTTTCATACTGTTCTTTTCTTTGTGAAGAACTTCTTTTAGCATTTCTTACAAAGCATGTGTAGTGGTGACAAATTCTCTCAATTTGCTTTGATAAAGTTTTTATTTCTTCACTATTGAAAGATGATTTTGCTGGATATAGAATTCTAAGTTGGTGGTTTTCTCCTTCCAATACTTAAATAACATTATACTGTCATAAATATATATTTTTTAATTTTTATTTTTACTTTATTTTACTTTACAATACTGTATTGGTTTTGCCATACATTGACATGAATCCGCTACGGGTGTACATGAGTTCCCAATCCTGAACCCCCCTCCCACCTCCCACCCCATATCATCTCTCTGGATCATTCCCGTGCATCAGCCCCAAGCATCCTGTATCCTGCATCGAACATAGACTGGCTATTCATTTCTTACATGATAGTATACATGTTTCAGTGCCATTCTCCCAAATCATCCCACCCTCTCCCTCTCCCTCTGAGTCCAAAAGTCCGTTCTATACATCTGTGTCTCTTTTGCTGTCTCACATACAGGGTTATCATTGCCATCTTTCTAAATTCCATATATATGTGTTAGTATACTGTATTGGTGTTTTTCTTTCTGGCTTACTTCACTCTGTATAATCGGCTCCAGTTTCATCCGTCTCATTAGAACTGATTCAAATGTATTCTTTTTAACGGCTGAGTAATACTCCATTGTGTATATGTACCACAGCTTTCTTATCCATTCGTCTGCTGATGGACATCTAGGTTGCTTCCATGTCCTGCCTATTATAAACAGTGCTGCGATGAACATTGGGGTACATGTGTCTCTTTCAATTCTGGTTTCCTCAGTATGTATGCCCAGCAGTGGGATTGCTGGGTCATAAGGAAGTTCTATTTCCAGTTTTTTAAGGAATCTCCACACTGTTCTCCATAGTGGTGTATACTGTCATAAATATTGAGTGTTTATATTTTAATATTTGACAAGTATAGCTTTCTCTCAGTGCTCTTAGAAGATCCCTCCCTGTGTCCACCTGGCTGCCATTTATCTTCTATATATAGGAAGATCAAATAAGAATATCTAATTTCAGACTATCCCCACAAAATCTTGTATTTTTGAGATTACCCTATACTTCAAATTAATAAGGAAGAATTGTTATGCCAATAGAACGCTTGTTGAGCAAATAGAGTTGTAGTGTTTTCCAGTAACCATTGGTTTGATATAAAATATAGTTTATTTCTATCTTATTAAGAGTTTTGCTTAACAATAATGAAATTTTTAATGCATTTTTAGCATCTATAGAGATTAGTATCACATTTTTGTGCTTAGATCTGCATTAATGTGATAGATCATATTAACAGATTTCTTAATACTGTAAATTCTTTTATTCTTAGAATAAACCCTACTTTGTCAGATGCATAATTTTTTAATGTGCTGTTGGATTATGTTTGACATTTATTTTAAAATCTTGCTTCAATATTCGTAAGCAAGACTGGTCTGTAGTTTTCTTATTTGTGTGGGTGAGTGCATGTCTGTAAGTGCACACACTCAATCTTTGCCAGGTTATTGTTTCATTTTAGGTACTATCGGAATTAATTTGTTTTATGAGGTTGGAAAATTTCCCCTATGGAATCATTTGGATGTGTAGATGTGGAGGAGAGGGGGAGATGGGTATAATCAAACTACGTTTGCTATGTCTTCTTTGGAAATCAGACTATTTATTATATTTTCTGTTCCTTCTGGAGGCTGTTTGGTAAAATACAACCAGTGGTTTTGGTAAAATATTTGGTAAAATACAAACATTGGTGAGCTCTTTACCACTAGTGCCACCTGGAAAACCCTGTGCCTTTCATAGTTTTATTTGTAAAAAATTCTTATTTTTGGTTTTTCTTGATTAGATTAGGTCATTTATCTTTTACTTTAAAAAATAACCAGCTTTTCAAAGGTCAAACACGTATTTACACTCTTCAAGTAAGAAAACAAGGGTATGAAAAATGTACATACATATATATTCATTTGAGTAAAAGAAAGGCAGGAAGCATAAGATAGAAACTAATGAGACTGGTTAGTTGCAGGGTGGTAATGGAATGGAAATAATGAAGTGATGAGAACAGAGTGGGAGGAATGAATGGGAGGCACACTACTCCATATCTATGTGTTTGCATAGAGCTCATGCTTAGAACCATGACAAAGTTCACATACTGGAAAACAATTAATATCCACCAGGATATGAGTGCAATCCAAAATAGAATATAAAAATCATGAGTGAACCCAACTACAGGTGAATAAAGTAACTACACTGAAGGGGATAGAGAAGAAAAAACAAACCTAAGCAAACCTTGAAACAGTATTTTGACTGTACACCATAAGGGTAAAGACAAAAACAGTTAGACACAAAAATTGCCCTAGCTACTGAATTTGAGTTTATGGGGCTATGGTTAACAATGCTGAAACCATGTATATACTAGAATTAAATCAGTACATCTATTATAGATAATAAAAGCAAGGTTCCTACTTTCAGAGAAACAAGTTACAGATAAAGGAAAGGAGAGGACTAGAATGGGCTCTGTGGTGTTAGATTAGAATAAGAGATAGCAAAATGAACTCTTAGTTTTTAATGAATACAAATAGATATAGAAATAAATATAGATGTATGTATATACAGGAGTTGGTATACATGTGTATGCTTCCTAGCTGTGTCCACAGAGAGGGGCTAGACACTCAGTAGCAATGAACACCCTGGCACTTAGGTTATGGTTTCTATAGGTCATTTTCCAATAGCAGGAATCAGGGTTCCTTTAAAAAAGCCATGGATTCCAGGGAAGTAGCAGAGAAACTAATAAGATGAACCTGGAAAATATTCTAGGGGCAGAAGTAAGGAAATATTTTTTAAATGACAGAGATGTGTTCAAAAGAACACTGAAAACAACTTGAAGAAGCTCTAATATCTCCAAAATTAAAGACAATTTGGGCAAGAAAATTATTAGTAGATTGCATTATGACAAGTAGAATAAAGCAAATAATATTTTGCTGTATTTGCTTTATCACATACCTATCCATCCATCCATCACTCAATCCATTCTTCAATCCATCTCATTTTTTGATCGATTAAAAATTAGTAGACATCAGATAGCTTGTCCCTCAAATACTTCAGCATGCATATTATTAACTAGAGCTTAATATTTTTTTATAATTCCTTTTGAGGTAAGGTTTACATTTTATACATATAAACATACAGTTATATTTTGTTGGTATTGCTCAATGTCTCCTGCTGCTGAATATTGAAGTGGAAAAATCTGGGATCATTTTCCTTCATCTTATGAGTGACTAAATATTTTTTATTGACTCCAGAGGATTCTTTGTTTGTCTTTAAAATTCTAGAATTTCCCAAATACGATTACTATTTACCTTCCTATATCAATTTTTTTTTTCTTAGAACATTGTATCATCTTTCAGTGGGCAAATTAAAATCATCTTTTTAAAAATAAGTTATTTCTCAAATTGTATTTTCCATCATGTGTTGTGATCCATTGTTTTTTGTTTAATTTAGCGCAGACCAATTACCTGATCGCTGCTTCTTCGATATATATATCTTCTAGTCATTGATCCTTTTAAACTCTTTATTCCATATTTTTTGCCTTTTTAAATTGCTGTCTACTATTTGACTTACTGAACTTTCAACAGTGTCTATTATCTCATATGTTAATTCAATATTGGATGATTTGGATTTAAATTGTTTTTGTATTTCTTAGTGAGTTCTGCCATTTTTTATCGCCTATGTTTTTCATCTCACCATCCATTATTTGAGGCTCCGTATCTCTGCTTTATAATACTCCTTCGTAGGCATTGTTGCTTCACTATTGTTTTTAACTTCATGATACGATACCTGACCAGTTTTCTAGAAAGTGTTCTTTATCTCTTGGTGAATGTTGCTGGTCTTCTCTACATTTTTCCCTTTTTTATTATTCCATTGCTCCTTCCATTTTCATTATTCAACATTACATCATTTGCATTTCCCTTGGCTAGATATTTGAAGAGTTCAGAGTGGGGGTATTAGACAGTCCACAAAGTCTGGGACTATGCTTTATATCTCTCTCAATTTGTAAGTTTCCACGAATAGGAGCAAACCCTTAAACAGTAGCATTAAAGATGATTAGGCATTTGAATCAGTTCTGAGATGGATGAAACTGGAGCCGATTATAAAGAGTGAAGTAAGCCAGAAAGAAAAACACCAATACAGTATACTAACACATATATATGGAATTTAGAAAGATGACAATGATGACCCTGTATGCAAGACAGCAAAAAAGACACAGATGTGTATAGCGGACTTTTGGACTCAGAGGGAGAGGGAGAGGGTGGGATGATTTGGGAGAATGGCATTGAAACATGTATCCTATCATGTAAGAATCGAATCACCAGTCTGTGTCCGATGCAGGATACAGCATGCTTGGGGCTGGTGCATGGGGATGACCCAGAGGGATGTTGTGGGAAGGGAGGAGGGAGGGGGGTTCGTGTTTGGGATCGCATGTACACCCGTAGTGGATTCATGTCAATGTATGGCAAAACCAATACAGTATTGTAAAGCAAAATAAAGTAAAAATAAAAATTAAAAAAAAAAAGAAAAAGATGTTTTTCCTGACTATATTTACACAGGGTGGATTTTATAACTGTGTTGCTTTTGCTATTGATAATATGTCTTCAGTTAACATAAGGAGTGGAGGACAGTTTTATTACTTTAAGGTGCCTGGGGTCTTTTTGTGTATATCTAACACTGTCATTTGCCCTTAGTAGGTACACAATAATTCTTTGCATATTTGAATTCTTGGGTAGGATGGATTATAATAGGAGGAAAAAGTCAAACCAAAGCTCTTTCCTTAAACCATATAGATCATCCTCATGAACATGTGAGCAAAGAGCTCTTGCATATTAAGATCCTATGGTTCCGTTCAGGCGCTCAGTGTGTCTGACTCTTTGCAACCCCATGAATCGCAGCACGCTAGGCCTCCCTGTCCATCACCAACTCCCGGAGTTCACTCAGACTCACATCCATCGAGTCAGTGATGCCATCCAGCCATCTCATCCTCTGTCGTCCCCTTCTCCTCCTGCCCCCAACCTCTCCCAGCATCAGAGTATTTTCCAATAAGTCAACTCTTAGCATGAGGTGGCCAAAGTACTGGAGCTTCAGCTTTAGCATCAGTCCTCAGGGCTGATCTCCTTCAAAATGGACTGGTTGGATCTCCTTGCAGTCCAAGGGACTCTCAAGAGTCTTCTCCAACACCACAGTTCAAAAGCATCAGTTCTTCGGCACTCAGCTTTCTTCACAGTCCAACTCTCACATGACCACAGGAAAAACCATAGCCTTGACTAGACGGACCTTAGTAGGCAAAGTAATGTCTCTGCTTTTGAATATGCTATCTAGGTTGGTCATAACTTTTCTTCCAAGGAGTAAGCGTCTTTTAATTTCATGGCTGCAATCACCATCTGCAGTGGGCACTTGTATAATTTAATGAAAAAGACAGAGATCCTGTCCTCTAGCTAGTGCTAGAGAACTCGAAATAACGTTAGAGAGTTTCTCAGCTTCAGACTTCAGGTTATTTTTTTCTGTATCTTAATATCTCCTCTTATGACCTAGAATCTACTTATTTGAGTGGGCGAAGTGTATACTCTTAGGTCCCTGAGCTGTTACTATTGTTTATTACACTTTTAATTAACTAACTCTGTGTTTATACTGAAGGACATTCTGCAAGCATGTTTAGTTTTTAATGATAAAAATTCAGTTGAGGTGGGTAAATTTCTGGATCTTTTTGTTCTGCCCCCTCACTCAATTATCATTTACTCCTGTAATAATCATCATGTGTCTCAGTGTTTGATGCGGCATCTTACTTTGTGATTTTTTTTTCAATACAGAAGTAAATTCTCTTATTTAAATAAGTCATATCTTTGCAGTGTGTCTTCCTTTTCTTTATTCAAAGATAAAGAACACAAGTGAATAACCAGACACCAGCTGTTTTTAGCTTTCCCCAAGGTTCAAAATCTTACCTGGCGTGTGAAGAAACAGAAGTATCTTGGTCTGTAGCTGAGATTATTACTGAAGCTATCATGTGCTGACACTGTAAACCACCCACCCACCCCCCCCCGCCCCAGTTACAGTATTTGTTGATGCAAAGAATAAAGAAACATATTGGGAGTGCTAGGATAATAAAAAATCTCTCTGATTCATGCACTAGGGGTGTCAGATATCTCTTTCTTAAGGGAACGGATGTTTATGGACTGAGGGAGTGTGCCTTTTTATTTATATGATGGATTTGGGGTTCTGAGATGTGTGTATACTTAATTTTATGATAAGCAGGGGTCTGATAAATCAAAGACTTCTTATGTTAAAGGCAACACGAGTTTTGCTGGAGAAGGGCAGGAAGTTACAGTTGGACAATGTGGCTAATTTGGTTAAGTGTCTGTGTCAATACTCAGTGGCATATTTGCAGGCAGCTGTTTTAAAAGTAGAAACTGACTTGTCCATTTAAAATGGGTGGTGGTGGTGAGAAAATAGATCTTTAGAAATTAAATCTGTTTAATATGGCTTAACAGAATTAAAAATAATAGCAATGCAGTTTCACAGACTGACTTTCTTGCTAAACAAATACCAAAGCGTCTTTCAATTTTCCAAATGCAGGGACTAGTTTCAAAAGATGGATTCATGTTACCCTGGAAAGTTCCCAACCAAATAATGTCTCTTTATTGGAAGCAAATGAAGAAAAAAGAGGATCTGTGGGGGAGTGGGAGCTATATAATTATATTAAAGCATAAACTCAGGAGTTCAGATAGGGATACATGGGAGAAATAGTTGCCCTGGCTTTGGGTGGAGAGAAACTGTGATCAGAAATATTTATTTGATAGGGTAGCCTTATTAGTGAGTTAGACGATAGAGAAAAGCTTGAGAATTCAGCCAGGATCGAATTTAAACAAGTTTTTCTGCACTCTAGGGAGCTGGAACGGAGAAGGCGACGGCACCCCACTCCAGTACTCTTGCCTGGAAAATCCCATGGACGGAGGAGCCTGGTAGGCTGCAGTCCATGGGGTCGCGAAGAGTCGGACACGACTGAGCGACTTCACTTTCAGTTTTAACTTTCATGCTTTGGAGAAGGAAATGGCAACCCACTCCAGTGTTCTTGCCTGGAGAATCCCAGGGACAGGGGAGCCTGATGGGCTGCCGTCTGTGGGGTCGCACAGAGTTGAACACAACTGAAGCGACTTAGCAGCAGCAGCAGCAGCAGCAGCAGCAGCAGCAGCAGCAGCAGGGACCTGGAAGACCTTAACAGTTTTCTCTTGTATATTCACTAATTGTTCCATCAGTCTATTCTTTGAAATACTTTCCCCACTTCTCAGTCCCCCAAATGGGGCTCATAGCAAGACACTTGTGTTGAAAGCATGCATCTATTCATCTGTCAGTTACTTATTCATTCAACAAGCATTTATTGAGAAGCCACTGTTTGGCAGACCCTGTTGGGAGCCAGGGATATACATGATGGTTACAAAGGCAGACTCTTTCATTCTGGAAATTTAAGACCTAGTACCAGTCCATTCTAAAGGAGATCAGTGCTGGGTGTTCACTGGAAGGACTGATGCTAATGCTGAAACTCCAATACTCTGGCCACCTCATGCGAAGAGTTAACTCATTGGAAAAGACCCTGATGCTGGGAGGGATTGGGGGCAGGAGGAGAAGGGGACGACAGAGGATGAGATGGCTGGATGGCATCATTGACTCTATGGACATGAGTTTGAGTGAACTCTGGGAGTGGGTGATGGACAGGGAGGCCTGGCGTGCTGCAATTCATGGGGTAGCAAAGAGTCGG
The DNA here is from genome assembly GCF_016772045.2 of Ovis aries. Classification (NCBI taxonomy): domain Eukaryota; kingdom Metazoa; phylum Chordata; class Mammalia; order Artiodactyla; family Bovidae; genus Ovis; species Ovis aries. The sequence goes on from NC_056058.1 coordinate 67,508,110, forward strand.
ACATGACTGAGCAACTGAACTGAGGGGGCTATACATATTAAACAGATTAATTGGGCTAAGGTTTGGGTGTTTGAGAGGAGACTAGGGTTTGGCAATGGCTTTCTGGAAGAAGTAATTAAGTCGAAACTTGGAACGTAAGCAGGAATCACTCAGTTGAAGGGGATCAGGAGTGGGTAAGAACGGAAAACTATTCCAAACGGGAAGAACCTGTGCAGAGGCAAGAATTTGTGAAAGAGAATAGAATGCTATCCAGCGTACCTGGATAAGGGATGTGAAGAGAAGGATGTCCAGAGATAAGAGATGGCTTGGCATTGGTTAGAAAGGGCTTTGTTAAAACACCTTCAGAGAGTATTTTATCCTGAGGGCAATGAGATTGGAAAATAGAAAAATCTTAATGTGTCCACAAAAACACTGGTATGCAATTTTTTTCTGCCATTTTCATTTCAGTTGTTCCATTTCATCCTCACAACAAGTCTAAGAGGTAGAGGAGGGCAGGCATCTCTCCCCTTCTGTAGCCAAGGAAACAGTGTCAGACTCGTGTCCTTCCAGGTCACTGCCAAGTTCCATTTTGTAAGACCGCCTGACGATAAAAAGCACCTTTCGCTTTACCTCCTGATACACTCTTTCTCTAAATTTAATTGATGGGATGTTGATGCTGAGATATTGTTCAAGGAGAACACTTTATAGAGTAAGGCAAGCCCTTTAGGAAGGAAGGTGACCTGATACAGGCCCCTACAGCTCCCAAATCACTTGATTCCATGGAGCTCCACATGCCTTGGCCTGCCTTCTCCATTTGGAAGCTCTGGCTGGGGCTGTTCTTGAAACCCATTGAGGAGACTGTGTGAGGTTATCTCCATTATCCCCTTATATCTTCCTCCCTTGGCACAAGGAAGCTGTTAAAACGAATTGGAATTTGAAAAAGGTCCAAGTGTAGCCGTGCATCAATCACAGATATCTGAGCGGGTCCAAAAGCACAGAAAACAAGCAATATTTAATCAGAGATTCATGGGTCCCCACAGGCCCAGGTTACCATACATTCATACATATACACACAAATGAACAAAAACCAACAAATATTAAAAATAGGGCTCTGCCCAGCTTGGAATTTTTCCAGCCAAGAAAATACTCTTCATTTTTCTCACCATCTTAGTGATTTCTTTCTCCCTTGATTTTTTTATCCTTATGAAAAGCCAGTGGATTCATGAACAAGGGTAAAATCCTGACAAGCAAGAGAGAGAACGAATGAATAGGACATAATTGTTATAAGAGGCAACTGTTTATTTTTCTTCTTTAAATGACAAGCTTTTAGGAAGGAGGATACTACACTAGTTACCTAGAAGAGGAGAACAAGGACTTAGCTTTCAGATGTAATAAATCAGTGGGGTAACTATCTAAGCTGTTGTTTACTTTTGTAAAATTACTTGTATTTTGAAATGGTTTTAGACTTGCAGAAGAGCTGCCAAAAAAAAGAAGCACCTATAGCTTTCACACAGTATAGGCTTATGCTAACAGCTTATGTAACTAACAAATTAATTTTAGCACAATATTACTAAACTAAAGAACTTACTTGGATTTCACTAATTTGTCCACTAATGTCCCATTTCTGTCCCGGAATTATGTTTAGTTTTATGTTTGCATTTTATGCTTCCTTAGTCATTTCTAATCTGTGACAGTTCCTCTGTCTTTCCTAGTCTTTCATGACCTTGACACATTTGAAGAGTACTTGCTAATTATTTTGTAGAATGTTGTGTAATTTAAATTTGTCTGTTGTTTTCTCTTGGTTATGCTACAGTTATGTATTGGGAAGAATGCAACAGAGGTGCTGTGCCCTTCTCCAGGCACATGTTAAGGGGTGCATGGTGTTGATAAATGTTACTTAACTTTGACCACTTGTCTAACTTCCAGCACCTGGCTGACCTCCTAAACTTTTCAAGAAAAGTTACTATTTTCCTGTTTCAAATGACTAATTATTTTTGAGAAGATAATTTGGGATTGTGTATGTACTCTGTTTCTGCCTAAACTTTCTCTCACCAACTTAAGCATCCTTTAGTGGACTTCACCTGCAGCAACTCTTACTATAATATCATAGTCTAATAGTGATACTCTGTTTCTTTGATTCTTTTTATGTGCATTCTTGGAATTCTTCTGTAAGGAGGAATTGTCACTTCACTTATTCAGTATTGTGGACTTTTTTGCTCTTTGGATTATAATTCAATATTATGGCTCTTTATTTTGTTGCTTGATTGCTCAAATTTGGGCCATTGGCAGCATTTCCACATTGACTGCCTCTCATTTCCGTATGCTGTCTTTTTTCTGTCCTTTTTTTCCCCAAGATTTTCTTACTTCCTGGCACCACAAGATACTCCAGACTCATGGTACATATGCTCAGTGCCCCAGCCGGGAAAACCACCATTTGTCCAGAAGCTAGTTCCTTTTACTGGAGAAAGTAATTAAGAGATGAGGTTCTGATTGTTAATTGTGGTTATTGCTACTAAAGTCTCACTGTTTCTAGGCCCTCTCAGAGGCTAGATATAGGAAATATATGTATGTGTACTGACTAATTCATGCATGCACATCTCTCTCTATTGATCTATATCTATTTCATGTTGATATCTCTCACTTCAGCACCATAGTCTTCCTCCTTCCTTGTTTTTAGCTACTTTCTCTGATAGTAAAAAAACTTGACCCTTATTAGGGACACAATATACTTATTCGTTCAACATTTACTCAAATATATTAATAGTTGTTGAGAATTACTATTCCATATTCCTGTACAAAACAAATTTATCAGCTAGAATGTAATATTTGTATATAGTTCTTTCTGTTCTTAGCCCAATGGTATCCTCTGAAAACGCTGTTTTCAGAAATTATGTAGGCTAGGTACGTTCTTCCCAACATCTTCACTGTGGCTATGTGATTCATTTGTAGTTCAGTTAAATTTGTTTGCCACAGGTTGTGTTCCTTCTTTTCCACCACATTCTGGTTTGTTCATTATTTTTACATGTGCATAAAGTATGGTAGTTTTGTTTAACTTTATAAGAAACCTCCGAACTGTTTCCAGAACAACTCCTGTTTTATATTCCCATCAGCAATGCGTGAGAGTTTCAGTTGCTGAACATCATTGCCTGAATTTGGTGTTTCTACTGTAGTCGTTACTGTTTTTCAGTTTTAGCCATTCTAATAGAGACATAGTGATATCTCATTGTGGGCTTTAAGTTGTACTTCCTTTATGATTAGTAACGTTGGCCATCTTTTAATGTGTATCATCTATATATCTCCTTTGTTGAAGTGTCTGCTCAGATCTATTGCTCATATTTTAAGTTAGCTTGTTTGCTTTTTACTGAGTTCTAAGAGTTCATTACATATTCTGGGTGCATGTCCTTTATCTGTAACCCGATTTTCAGAAAAACCTAGTCTGTGGCTTCTCTTTTCATTCTTTGGATAGTTTCTGTCACAAAGCAAACGTTTTTAATTTTAAGTCAGTCCAACTCATTTTTCTCTTTTATGGATCATGCTTTTCTTGCCATATCTGAAAACTTTTGCCTAACCAAAGGTCACCTGTATTTTCTTCTATGCTTTCTAAAAAAGTTTTATAGCTTTATAGTTCTTGTGGGCATGACCCATTTTATTTAATTTTGGTGTAAGGTGTGAGGAATAGGTCAAAGCACTTTTGGCATATGGATATCCACTTAGTTAAGCACTATTGTGGAAACTACTATCCTTACTCTGTCTTAGCGCCTTTGTGACTTTGTCAATAATCACTTGATTCTACATGTATGTGTTCATTCCTGGACTCTCTTGTTTGTTCTTTGATCTACCTATTGATCTATCATTTCATTAATACTGCATGGTCTTGATTTATAGTAGCTTTATGTCTTCAAAATGGGTAATATGAGTCCTCCAACATCATTCACCTTTTTCAAAAATATTTTGTGTTCTAGTTTTTTTACTTCTTAAATTTTAGAAATGTAGAATCACCTACCATTTTTAGCTGATGAGATAATTTAGGAATTATTTAAAATAATTTAGGAATTATCTAAAATTATCTAAAAATTTAGGATTAAATAATTTAGGAATTATCTAAAACTGTTGAACAACAACATATCATTTTTAGATAATTCCTTAAAGTCTGCTTGGATTTTGATAGGGATTGCAGTGAATCTGTAGATCAAATGGGAGAGAATTGACATTAATTAACAATATTATCTTTTTCTAATTAGTTCACAATTTATATTATTTTTACTTAAGTGTTTGGTAAGTTGCCAGTGCAATAATTTGAGCCAAGAGTTGTTTTTTGAAAGGTTTCAGACTATAAATTCATTTTCTTTAATAGGTATAGGATTTTCAGGTTATGTGTTTCTTTCTGAGTTAATTTTGATAATTTATGACTTTAAGGAATTGACCCATTTTAAATTTATGGGTGTGGAAGTTTTTTTTGGTTTCTTTTGTAGTATTCTCTTGTTACTTTTATAATGTTGGTAAGTTACACTGTGATAATCCCTCTATTGTTCCTGATGTTGATATTTTTGGGTTTTATTTTGGTTAATAAGGCTAGATATTTATGATTTTTTTCAAATCTTTTCAAAGAATCAACTTTCTATTTCACTGATATTCTCTATCATTTTTCTGTTTTCAATAAGTTTTGCTCTCATTTTTGTTTCCTTCTTCAGCTCACTTTGAATACAGTTTACTCTTTTTCTAACTTCTTAAAGTGGAGAGTTAGATTAATAATTTGAGATCTTTTCTTATATAAACATTCAGTTCAGTTCAGTCGCTCAGTCGTGTCTGACTCTTTGCGACCCCATGAATCACAGCACGCCAGGCCTCCCTGTCCATCACCATCTCCCGGAGTTCACTCAGACTCACGTCCATCGAGTCAGTGATGCTATCCAGCCATCTCATCCTCGCTCATCCCCTTCTCCTCCTGCCCTCAATCCCTCCAAGCATCAGAGTCTTTTCCAATGAGTCAACTCTTTGCATGAGGTGGCCAAAGTACTGGAGTTTTAGCTTTAGCATCATTCCTTCCAAGGAAATCCCAGGGCTGATCTCCTTCAGAATGGACTGGTTGGATCTCCTTGCAGTCCAAGGGACTCTCAAGAGTCTTCTCCAACACCACAGTTCAAAAGCATCAATTCTTCAGCGCTCAGCCTTCTTCACAGTCCAACTCTGACATCCATACATGACCACGGGAAAAACCATAGCCTTGAGTAGATGGACCTTAGTTGGCAAAGTAATGTCTCTGCTTTTGAATATGCTATCTAGGTTGGTCATAACTTTTCTTCCAAGAAGTAAGTGTCTTTTAATTTCATGGCTTCAGTCACCATCTGCAGTGATTAATTGCCCTTTAAACACTGCTGTAGCTGCCCATGTTTTGTAGTTTGCTATAGTTCAAAATATTTTAAAAGTTTTAGACTTCCACTTTTATCTGTGGGTTATTTAAAAGTATATTTTCTAATTTCCAAAAATTGGAGTATTTTCCAGATACTCTTTCTTTTTTTTTGAATGATTTTTTTAGTTTATTTTTTTAATCTGAGAACATAAATAGTATTATTTCTATTCTTTAATTTGTTAAGGTTTCTTTTATGGTTCCAAATATGGTCTATGTTAGTGAGTGTTCCAGTTGCAACTGAAAAAAAGATTGTATTTTGTTTCTTTTGAATGGAATATTCTATATAAATGTCAGTCAAATCTTCTGTTCTTTTTTATAATGCCACTTTATTCCTTAGATTAATTTATTAATGTAGCTACTTCAGATTCTTTTCTGTAGTATTTGTGTGGTACTGTATTTCTCCATTTTTATTTTTAATCCATTTAGGCCTTTATGTTCAAAGTAGGTTTTTTTAATAGAAATAATGATTTGGGTCTTACTTTTTTAAATCCAATATGGCAATCTCTATCTTTTAATTGCTGTGTTTAGACTAAGGACATTTAATGTTATCATTTATATGACTGGGTTAAAATCTATCATTGCCAGCTGTTTTCTATTCTTTCCTTCAGTTCTTTTTTCCCCCTCCCTTTTTAACACTTTTTCTGTTGTTAATTAAGCATCTTTTAATGATTTCATTTTACCTCCTATGTTGATTGATTTGTTATACTACCTTTTAAAAATAGTTATCGTGGCTACCTGATAGTTTAAAATATACATCTTTCCTTAGAGTCTAGCTTCAAATAATTTCATGAATGACATGAATAACATCATTTCATGCATTCTACAAGGAACTTAAAACAATATATTCCGTCAATCATTTGTGATTTACATATACTATAAATCCACAATGCAGTCCTACTATTTTTACTTGAAAAATTATCTTTTAGAGCAATTATTAATAAAAATGATAAAAATGAATTCAATTTTACCTTTGTTCCATTTCTAGCAGTCATCATTTCTTTGTTTAGATACAAGTTTGTCTAATATCATACTTTTTCTGTCTAAGTGAAAGTGTTAGTCACTCAGTCGTGTCTGACTCTTGCTGACTGTGTACTGTAACCCACCAGGCCCCTCTGTCTATGGAATTCTTCAGGCAAGAATACTGGAATGGGTAGCTAGTCCCTTCTCCAGGTGATCTTTCTGACCCTGGGGTCGAACCTGGGTCTCTTGCATTGCAGGCAGATTCTTTATCATCTGAGCCACCTTTTCTGTCTAAACAATGCAATTATTCTTATTTTATTGTGGTATGCTGGGGTCCAGCCCCAGTGGATCCAAGGTAATTCGAAGGGGAGATGGAGTAGACGTCCTAGGAAAAAACTTATCTAATTACTGATTTAGAGAGAGATTAGAAACAGATAGTGTAGAAGGAAAGTTGGTGGAGAAAAGGAGGCTGAATAACTTGGTTTACGTGGAATACCAATCACCACCTACGTAGGCCACAGGCGTCTTTCCGTTCTCCCGAAGGAGAGAAGGCACTGAGGCCTCCCCAGTCCGATCTTAGAAGCCCAGGCAAAATTAGTAGGCTTGGTGAGTACCCACGTACCAGATGGGAATTCAGCCAGAAGGGAAGAAAACGACACGGGAGAATCAGTTTCCAGAAACTGATCCGATTTCTTTATTTTTCAGGTTTGCTTATATACATTTTGTTATACATAGGGATGAATACAGAGTCACGCGGGGGTCAGCAGACCTGACCCTTGTCACAATCAGGTACTTCATATAAAATTATACAAAGGTCTTATGGGTTTTACATCATCTTCTGGCCATGAGGCCTGCTGACATTTTATGGCCCTTTCTGATAACGGTCAGTCAACCAGAAAACTTATTTTTTCCAGGGGTGATTTTTTGCTTAAACCAGGTGCCACCCTCCAAATAAAGTTGCATTCCTATAGGGTGAGGGTATAGTGGGTTACAATCAAGAAAGGAATTTACTTAGCCTAAGGTTTAACATGATTAATCTTAAAGGTTAATACTTATTTTTCCTATATGCTAATTATATTCATTATAAGGGCAGGGAATATGGAGATTTAGCAGCAAATATTGGCTCAACAAATGAAAACCCTTCACCAATGTTCCCCTTAAGATCTATTTAGTCTTAAGATAGTGATAAAGTTACATTTTTGCATAGCAAGGACACAGTGATTTATAACAAAGTACAGTCATCTATAGCAAAAGAGAAAATTCATTAACTCAAAAAGTCTAGTATTGCTAACACCAAAAACTACTATATTTCTTTTTCTATATTCCAAATACATTGATTAATATATTCCCAGGTGCCTAAGGATATGGAGGCCTGGCGGCGATCATTGACTCTAACAATGAGAAAAGCCCTATGCTAATTAAGACTTTCAAAATACTCCAAACTCTCTGTGCTGTTTATGGTTGAGAGGTTGTCACACAAGCTAGTCTGTCAGCAGAGAGGTTTGACCCAAGACACCCTTGTCACACCCAGGGCAGGGAATTAGCAGTAATTATTGGCACAATAAATGAAAAACCCTACACCAATATAATTTCTAATCAACCCACTATACTATACTAATAATTTTCTAACTTCTCAAAAGAGTCTGCATATAGAAAGTTTAAAGCATCTCATGCCTCTCACGGTTGGGAGGCTGTAAACAATCACATGTGGCCGGATGAACCCACTCAGGCAGGCTAGAGAAACTTCAGAGGAGTTTGTAAGTTGAAACACTCTTGTCACACCCAGGAATTTTATTAACTGGAGCTGCAAGTTAACTCCTTCTCCGAGAGAAATGGTGATGGGGAGAGCCCCCCGTAAAGTCAGAGGTATAGGTGAGAGCATAAAACAGACTCTGGTTTTGGGGGTAGATGCTCTGGAACAGGGGGTTTCCTGAGGCTCGATCCTGCCCTTGCGTATGCCGAGCCTCCTTCCTCATGACCTTTGCCAAAGGCAGAGTTCCTCACGCTGGCTCCCAGCAGTGGTATAATTGATCAGAATTGTATATATTTGAAATTTCACAAGGTGAAACATCAGCAAGGTGACAGATTAAGAAGTTGAACCGCTTGTTCTTCCATGGAAATAGTTAAAACAACAGGTAACTGCAGATTGATTAAAAAAAAAAAAAGCTTTGGAAGATCTGAGAACTACAATGAAGAAGAGCAGAAACCCTGGGGAGTATGATAACAGGATTGCAGCATCGAGAAGAATAGGAAGCATTTTACCTGCTTTACCCCAACCCACAGTCTAGAGCAGTTCAGTGACAAGAGAGATCCCCTCAGAGGGATTTCATCCTGTGGGGAAATGAGAGCAGAAGGACCTGCAGAAATCCTTGTCACCTCCGTGAACATTTACGGCCTTTGCTACTGAGGATTCCTGCAGTCTTCACTGCTGCTGAACTCAACTGATGGAGCTACCTAGAGCCTCTGCCACTGCATCTCCTTCCTGGGGCTAGCGCTGTTGCCGTAGTGAAACCTTAGAAGCCTGAGTTGCTTCTTCTCCTTGCTCTCCTTGACTGGCACTACAGTCACTAGGAGCTGCCACTAGGCTGTGCCCTACTTCCTGGATCCCAAGTCATGCTTTGACCTTCTATCACTAGGACTATGCAGTTGGAACTCTCTATCTGCACTGAAGTTCTTGAGTTTCAGATCTGGAACATGCCTTCATCAGGGCTGTAGTGTTGCTGCTCAACACTCTGCTCCTGGGGCCTGAGTCCAAACTTTGACCTGCCGTTCTCTGGGCAGGTACCACTGCTGTATCCTGCACTACTCTCTAAGTCACCTTGATGAGCACCAGAAACCCAGATCCCAGTTCCATGGGTGATCTGCATATGCTTACACCTCAAACACTGGTACCACTAATGTCTTCTGCATCTGTGCTGCAGGCTCCAGATGCCATGGTAAATCCATGTGCCCCTGAGCCCAGGATCCTGGGTCCACTGCCTTTCATTTCATTTTCGAAATTCATCTACATCTCCCATCCCTCCCCACCCCACACGTATACACATACCTTATGCTTGGTTAAGATACTTTCTTGTAATAGATCCTTAGTCCTACCCCCTCTGTCAGTGCTGAAGCTTACATACTGTCTCACTCTCTCTGGATTTCTCACCTTGAGTCTCATACAGGTGGCCTGACTTCTAAATGTGAAATAACTCAATTGTTTTATCCCTTGCAATACTTGAAAAGGGATCCAAAGGTGTAATTGTACTATTCTAGTGCCCTAAGGCACAGACATTGAGCCTTGGCATTGGAACCAGTTAATTGGGCCCTCAAACAACCCAGTTGAGATCTGAGGCTGGAACACTTCTGCTTTGTGCTCTTATTTCTCTATCCTTTAGAATCGTCATGTTTCAGGTTTGGAGGAAATCATAAAGACCAAGCATTCAATAGTTATCAACTTTCATTCTTTTGCAACACAAGGAAGAATAATGTAGACACGGATAAGAATCTCCCATTGACGTAGATCAGTTGAGTTTACTCACTACAAAGATAATTTGCTTTGTGGGCATGTGCAATTGTCTTCTTTCAGTTCTCTTGGTTATTCTTTAGGTAAGAATACTGGCGTGAGTTATCATTTCCTTCTCCAGGCCATCTTCCTGACCCAGGGATTGAACCCGGCTCTCTTGCTTTGCAGGTGGATTCTTTACCATCTGAGCTACCAGGGAAGCCCTAGCTATTCTATACCTGTCTAATAGGTTTTTATTGTAATCATTGAACTGATATAATTTATATATTTTAAAAAATTAATTGCAGATATTGCTCTATATTTGTAGTAACAAATTACCTGTGGTGACCACAGCTGTAACAGAAAGTAAAGTTGAAAACTTCTGTACCTGGTCTAACCCTTCAACTGACTTCTGAGATCTTATGTTTCTGTCAAATTTATTTATCTTGCACTTGCACACGTCTAGTGGCAGAGGATCTGACTTGCTTCTTCCTGAGGGAACTCCAATTATTAGTAAGCTCAGTCTGGATGGAGCTGAAATATCTCTCTGAAATGTTTCCTTACCAGTTTTATTGTATATTCTTAGGCCATGTAGGAGGTGTCTGGGAAGAGGTCACAACAGATGGCAGACCTTTGGCTTCTTCCTTGTGGTGTTGGCCAAACCTATGATGGTACCACTAGACTTGATGTAGTCATTCTGGATAACAGGGAATTCTGCTTGATGACTAGAGCTGGTTAGCATTCTTGAAGCAGAGATGAAAGCATTTTGAAGAATGTCCAACCAGGAGAAGCATGTGGAGAAACTGGAGGTGAGGAAAACTCAAAAGATGCTCTTTGCCCTCTCTAAATGTCAGTGAATACCAATCTCACCCAAAGGAGCAGTAGAGTCTAAGAAAGGGAATTTATCTCTGTAGAAATGAATCCTGATCCACAGTATGAGGGCCGATAGAATTATTTTCTGGGCACAGCAAGAGTTTATAAATGAAATAAGTGTTCAAGAATCTGTATTTCAGAAAGAGAATGACTGGGTTTGATTCAAAGCCCTGCCATGCCACTTTGGACAGACCGTTCAAGCTTTAAACATTAGCTTCTTCTTCTGCATATTTTGGATAATAATAACACTAAGTCATTATGAGATTAAATGTGATAAGTTATGTAAAGGGTCACTAAAGGGCATTATTATTTATACTTAAAAATTTACATTCAAGTTAAAAGAGGTACTATTGGTAAAATTTTCAGAGTTAAGATAGCACACTTATTTTTTGGATAAATTCAAAATTTATACAAATTGAAAATCAAACTCATTAAATGGCCTCCCCCTACACTTTTTGTTCCCCTCCTAAATGATGTTTAGAAGCAGAGGATAGCTTTGCTAACCTCATCTCAGCAACTCTTTTCAAAGACTGTAGATTACTATGGAAATATTGCATTTGAAACTATGAGCTTAGTGATAAGTGCCATCATGACTCTGCTGGTCGTACCTTTCTATTCACGGGCATTCAGATGTATAAGACATTTCTTCTCTGATGGTACATACACAGTCTCTGAAATATCTTGATTCAACTACTTGGATTAGGGATTCTGTGCAGACATAGCCAACATTGTTGCTGGAGAGAAAATAAGAAGAGGCCAGTGTGAGAATAATCACAGGTGGCTCAGATAGTAAAGAATCTGCGTGCAATGGAGGAGACCCAGGTTCAGTATCTAGGTCAAGAAGATCCCCTGGAGAAGGGCATGGCAACCCACTCCAGTATGGCAACTTGCCCAGGGAATTCCATAGACAGAGAAGCCTGGTGGGCTACAGTCCATGGATTAACAGTCAGACACGACTAAGTGACTAACACACACAATAAACATACATTCCAATAAAATACCTGTTCCGTGATATTGTCTTTCAAATTTTAACTGGATGGGCCAAAACGGTGTCTTATTGCTTGATTTAACTGAAGTTGAACATTTTGTGATATATTAATAAGCAAAAGTTTTTTTTTTTAATTGTGAAATTTCTGTTCATGATTTCTGCCCATTTTCTATTGGATTGTATATGTCCTGCTTAAATTAGGTTGCCTTACTGTTATTGTGTTATTTTTTTAACATTATTTGTATTGATTTGTAGAAATTATCTTTACATGCCAAGGAAATGATCACTTTTACATGAATAATTTTTTACATTGTATATAATTTAAGTAGTGATGGTATCTAAAATATAAACCAGGGAATTATCAATATATCTTTAAGTTCTGGAAAATGATTTATGTGTGTGTGTGTTCATTATATGTGCTTTATTTGCAGTATTCCCAGATCAGTACTAATTTCTAATTAAAAGAAATAAGGAAAAAACATAAGTTCAGTTTTTATTATTGCTTCTTTAAAAAAAAAGCATCTTTCTTAAACTTCATTAACAAAGATGCTTGATACAAGTACACCACTTTTGTTCTGAGATTCCATAAGCTTTATTTATTCATTTTAGTCTTAAATATATGTCAAAATTGGGTAAGAATTTAGTTAAGAATACCACAGTTTTTATTCTGTTTTTTCTTCTAGATAGAGCATCGAGCAGCAATCATATTTTGCTTAAGGAAGTTCACTGCATACACTTGTTCCCAAGGTACTGTGCTATGCCGTTATACTGTCTGGATATATCTGAATGTAATTTCTTGTTTCTCTTAGTTTTACCAATAATATCTAGGAATATTTTAAGCTTGGGGTGTTCAATAATACTTAGTAGTTAGTTAAGTAGGAATTGGTGCATTATTAACATTCATCGTAGCAGCAATAGTAGTAGAAGTAGTATTTAGAGTTGTTGTTTTTAACATTTCTTCTGTGGGATATAATAAAAGAGGAAAATATGGTCAATTTCTTCATCTGGAAACTAGGAACACTAATGGCTTTTCCCTATGAATTTTTGTTTTTAAGTTTTAAAGAATTAATACATGAAAAAGTTGGCTTAAAGCTCAACATTCAGAAAACTAAGATCACGGCATCTGGTCCCATCACTTCATGGGAAATAGATGGGGAAACAGTGGAAACAGTGTCAGACTTTATTTTGGGGGGCTCCAAAATCACTGCAGATGGTGATTGCAGCCATGAAATTAAAAGACGCTTACTCCTTGGAAGAAAAGTTATGACCAACCTAGATAGCATATTCAAAAGCAGAGACATTACTTTGCCGACTAAGGTCTGTCTAGTCAAGGCTATGGTTTTTCCAGTGGTCATGTATGGATGTGAGAGTTGGACTGTGAAGAAGGCTGAGCGCCGAAGAATTGAGGCTTTTGAACTGTGGTGTTGGAGAAGACTCTTGAGAGTCCCTTAGACTGCAAGGAGATCCAACCAGTCCATCCTAAAGGAGATCAGCCCTGGGATTTCTTTAGAAGGACTGATGCTAAAGCTAAAACACCAGTACTTTGGCCACCTCATGCGAAGAGTTGACTCATTGGAAAAGACTGATGCTGGGAGGGATTGGGGGCAGGAGGAGAAGGGGATGACAGAGGATGAGATGGCTGAATGGCATCACCGACTCAATGGATGTGAGTTTGAATGAACTCTGGGAGATGGCGATGGACAAGGAAGCAATTCATGGGATCGCAGAGTCGGACACGACTGAGCGACTGAACTGAATTGAACTGAACTGAAAGCACAGGGCCTCATGTCTAACAAACAACTGCTTCTCAACAAAAAATATCTTTTATTATCATCTATCAATATTAAATCCTAATTCAAGAGAAAGCATTTCCACTCAAATTTTCCTGAGCCACTGAGGCACATTAATAATTGTTCTTTTCTAGAGGCAGTTCTGCTCCCAGAGGTAAGTGTTAGAACTTGAGAGAAGCCCATAGATGTCAGATGTTTGCTCCAGGGTCAAATTTGTCCATGAAAAGGGTATTCTTTCTCCATCTTAGTAAAACATACAGTGCTCAGCAGTGCTCAAATCACTCCCTAAATCTGTTAAATTAAGTCCTTTTCTAGGAAAATTACCAAGTAGAGGGAGAAAAACAACTGTATGTCATCCAGTATTGTGTGCACACTTAGGTCTTTAATTACATAGAGTTTGATTCTGTGCTTGACCAAGAAAGAAATGTGGTTCTTGCTAATGAGTTGAGCACATAGGAATTTGGAGATGTTCATTGTCAACAGTGCTTCCAGGAAGTTTCCCCTCCATTGTCGTGGTTCATTATTGGATTATATGATTTTCATTTTTTCCGTCCCCAGCCTTACCACTTTAAATGTTCCATCCTTTGCAATCAAATGCAATTCTTAAGCTTCATTTAGAAGTAACAATAGTGGTGTTCTATGGAATGGAAAAAGAAAAGGAAGAAAAAAAATAGAGATGAGATCTAATTTACCAGAACACATCTTAAGAAATGAGAAGAAGATAAACCTGTCCCTTAGAACCCACAACACTCCAGTATAGGGCCTAGTGTGGGGAATTCGCAGTGGATTAGGGTTTTACAGGCAGATTTCTGGGAAACAGGGTTTTGTTGGAATGGGGAGCCATAGAGCCATGGGCCTGTTGCAAAACTATTTGGGAACCTTGTCTGTTTAACAGCCTCCAAAATACTTCCAAAGGTCACAAATGCTAAAAATAATAGAAACAAGTATAGCCAACTTCCCTGGGTTGGGAGCAAGCTCTGTAAAGTGAAGGTGGTGTAGGACTAAGCCTCTGGATATAGGGGAAACATCAACTTCCTCTATAAATCTTGGTTTCCTACTATGTTCACCTCTTGGGTTCTGTCTCTGGTTATGCAGACAGGAGAGCACCTGGTTAGGAGTCCGAAGAACTGAGGACTTATTACACCACGACCTCATCTATCATCTCTATGAATCTACATCCTTGAAATTGAAAGTGTTAGTTGCTCAGTCGTGTTTGACTCTCTGTGACCGCCAACGGACTGTAGCCTGCCAGGCTCCTCAGTCCATGGGATTTTCCAGGCAAGAATACTGGAGTAGGTTGCCAGTTGACATCCTTGAATGTCCTCTTTTGATGGTATGAGCCTATGATCCTACTTTTCAAGTGCAAGGGCTGAAATCATAGGGTTAAATGTAAGCAAGATCCTTTCTAAGCAAGCCAGGCTGTTTTGATGAATACATTTTTGTGTAAAGTCATGGACTTTTTGACCACACAATCATTAATCTTATCATTCTTCCAGCTGCCTCTACCTCCCACACCCACCCATTTCCCATGCATTTTTAGATTGTTTTAAAATCAGCCTCAGACAAGCCAACATGGATTTATAAAATATGATTATTAGACTATATCTTGCATTTTAGGAATTTAGAGCTGCTTAGGCACTTGGGAAATTTCAGGTCCAATTTCTGTATTTTCAGGCAGAGCAGCAAAATGATTTCTACTTGAAGATGAGATATTGCAACTGTCCTGCGCATAACCCTCGGGCTCTGCCTTCCAGTGCACTTTTCTGGACTGCTAGACCTGCATCTGCATATCTTTGCCTAAGGACTTTTCCCTGGCCTTTTGGAGGCGACTCTGCCCACACATGGCAGGCCAGAGATGCCTGGGGAATTACTGCCTTATATTCCAGCATCCTTTTGTCAGTGATAGAAAGTATGTATGATATACTTATCATATATAAGTATCCTGGTTTCATCCCTATCAGTTCTCACCTTTGCCTGTTTAAGTAACTCTGAGGCACATGTTCTGCACTGGCTCCCAGAGTTACCAACATTGGTAACCTGGATAGTTATCACTTAGAATATATTGTAGTGTAATAGTTTCCCCTATACTGGCATCCTTTCCTTCCCTGACTTACTTCCCTATTACCTGGGTTCCCTAGATTACCTTCCAAATATCTGCCATTTGTGCACAAATCCTAACCTCAGGTTCTACTCCTGGGGGAATTCAAAGATGCCTCTGCACCTTGCACATACATCTACCACATTTTCCTAGCAGAAGGATTCCTAATGGGTTGCTATTATTGCTGTGACCCCTACCAGCTGATAGATTTGTTGATTATTGTCAGTAGCTTTGCATTGTTGCTTGCTCAGGCTTTAGTACAGTCCTAGCATGTTATAAGATGTGGTGCATCTTTGTGGCAATGAATTAAATTGAATTTCTCAGACTTTTTCATTGGTTACGCCAAAGCTGGAAAGAAGTGCCCGGGGCTCTTGAATCCTATGTTTCTCTTCATGCAACAGCATCATCCATACCTTCTGTGATGGACCTCTACTGCTTATGACCACCCAGCATGCATTCCACCCTATGGGGACAATTTCAGTCCCCATAGCTAGGGTGCGCCTTCCAGTTCATGTGGTCCTTTCCTCTGACCACAGCGGTTTGTTCAGAGGTCCAAACTTTTGGAACTGCAAAACTGAGAAGCCTATTCTTTCTCTCTTCTTACTTTCCTTTCTCCCTTCCTCCCTCCCTTTCTCTCTCTCTCTCTCTCTCTCTCTCTCTCTCTATTTCCTTCTTTTATTCATTCTTTCATTATTACTAGAGTTACTGAACTTATAGGGATGTGAGCCTAGAGCTTGCTGGTGGACTACTTTCTACCCAAAGAAGAGAGCCTGCTCAAAGTAAAATCAATAGAAAAAAAAAAAATAGAATGAATGGGGCAGGGGGAGAGAGAGTAGAGAGAGATTGAATCCTAAAGACACTGTCTTAGTTCTTGCATAGAGATGTGCTTAAAAGATCTTGAACTTTTTAACTATGTAAGTCAACATATTACCATTTTTGCTTAAGTCAAAATGAATTTCTTAGGGTTCTTGAGTTTCTTAGAGTTAAATACAAACTTTAGTTAAATTATTGTACCCACTTAGCACCAGACCCTGTTCAGGTGCTAGAGATTCAGAGATACAGGTACTTTTACTGTCCATGGAGAATTTGCATATGAATGAATAATTTAAGGAGTAATATTATAACACTTCCCTGGTGGCTCATCTGGTAAAGAGTCTGCCTGCAGTGCGGAAGACCTGAGTTTGATCCCTGGGTTGAGAAGATCCCCTGGAGAAGACTATCTGCTCCAGTATTCTGGTCTGGAAAATTCCAGGGACTGTGTAGTCCATGGGGTCCCAAAGAGTTGGACACGACTGAGTGACTTTCACAAACATAACACTAGGTTTTCCACCTTATGCTTTCCTTTTTTTTTTTTTGGAGCCACTGTGTTTCTTCTTCTCTTGGCTTTCTCAAGAGGCAAAGAAGCTGGGTTATTTTCCTTTCAGTTTCCCCAGTCACAGAGAATTCCTTTCTAGTACCTTTTTTTTTTTTTAAGAGGCCAGCATATCCTGGTTGTTTGTTCCATGTGATGAATGTCCCCATTGCTTATTAACCTTCAAAACAGGCAGCCCCCACTATTAGGGCTTATGGTCTGTATGAGACAACATAAAAACAAGACGCATTCTCCCCCATGCACATTTCAAATGAAATGTAACAGAAGAGAAATAAATAAAATGGAAAAAAATGCCTTAAATGGTTTATGTTGGAAAATGTTATATGGGCAATAATGGTACTTATATGGGCTTTGGGCAGAGACTTTGATAATGAAGGTTAAATGAGGGAATGTTACAAAAAATGTTCACTGTTCATAAAAATAAATCTCTGGTATGAACCAGAATGAAATCAGCAGAGTTGCAGGCACTGAGAGCAGCTGGGGTGACCTCAGCCTCAGGTTGGTAATAGCCAGACTAGCTGGAACCACACACTCTCACCTCAGCAGGATTCACTTAGCTCTCCATCACAAGAACATTGAGTTCCACGGGCCTCAGAGGTGGCTCTTCAGCTGTCACTGAAAAATAAGGATATTGTTCTTTCTAGCATTCTTCCTTTCTAGGTCCTGGCAGGGTTTCCAGGGACCCTGTCTTTCTAGGTTAAGTATCTGTCCAGAGGTTTCAAATGCAAATGTCCAGCAGCAGGTTGTGAATGAGTAAAATGGACTTGAAAGCTGCTGCTGCTAAGTTGTTTCAGTCGTGTCCGACCCTGTGCGACCCCATAGACGACAGCCCACCAGACTCCGCTGTCCCTGGGATTCTCCAGGCAAGAACACTGGAGTGGGTTGCCATTTCCTTCTCCCATGCATGAAACTGAAAAGTGAAAGTGAAGTCACTCAGTCGAGTCAGACTCTTAGCGACCCCGTGGACTACAGCTACCAGGCTCCTCCATCCATGGGATTTTCCAGGCACGAGTACTGGAATGGGGTGCAATTGCCTTCTCCAGACTTGAAAGGGATAGTGGCAAATTGGAGAAACATGTGCCATATAAAAGGGTCACCACTACTCAGTTCAGACAGTAGGAATGCCAGCTTAGTGGGGTTCAGTCTTTCCTTTTTTCAAGGGGAAAGCTGGAGTTCTCAATTTTATGATTTTTTAAAAATAATTTTAAATATTTGTAACTGATTTCAGTTATATATAATATATGAATATATTTATATACATATATATTAATATATGTATATAGATATTTATGGGTATAGGGGAAGAATACTTGTCTAAGGAACAAAATTGGCCTAGCAGCAACCAGTTTGGAATCTATTATAAGTGAATGCTGAGATTGTAATTATCATTGTTTACTTTCATTGATTTAATAATTCATTGATTATTGCTGTCAAACTGTCAGATAAAGGTCCTCCATAATGTCTAGTCCTGGAGGCAAGAGCTTGTATCTGAAACAGCCATTTATTAGCACGTACTGTGTGCTGGGCATTTGTCTATGAGCTTCACATGGATTATTTCATTATATTTGCCTTACCGTCCAAAAAGAAAGCACCACTGTTGGCCTATTTACAATAAAGGAAACTGAGGTTTCCAGGAATGAAGTATTTGATTGACCACAGTTATTGTATAGGACACCTTTTGTACAGCGCCTCTCGTCATCTTGGCCTTGCCACTGTTTCCAGCCAAGGCTACCACTCCACCTTGTGTGCTCTGGCTTCCTTTGGCTGCACAAAGATATTAATACATCATGGGGCAGGCCTCTGCCTATGAGGCAGGAGCTGATGGATACAGGCTTTTGTCCCTGGCTGACAGTTCTGACGCACATGCCATAAGGCTCCTCAGAAGGCCTTGTGTGAAGTACGCAGTCACCTGTAGCAGTTAACACTTTCTCGTACTGGTGTTTCCTCCTTTCCTGTTCACATCCCTGCCCCTTATTTAGGGAGTCACATTCCCCCAGTAAACCACCTATACATGCCACATCTTCATCGCAGGCTCTGCTGTTGGGGAAGTCAAGCTAAGACAGTAAGGGGTAAAGCTGGAATTAAAATCTAATTTTGACTTGTCTCCAAGTGAATACTGTATCAAATCAGTCTTTATGTGATTCCTTTGCCAGGTCCTTTCCAGTCTGATTGATTGTGAAATAAAGCTTTTGAGTTAAAAAAGGCTCCGAAAGGACTCTTGACCAGCAGAAAGGGAAGATGGTAGTGTGAGGTAGTTGGTACACAGAAAATAAATAGGAGAAACAAGGCAAAATGTAATTTTAGTTCATAATACAGTTAAATTTTTAGCACTGCTTATGTGTTTGTCACTGTGCCAAGTGCTAAGAAAAGAACGCACAACTATGGAAATGAAAACTATGGTGGAAAAGACTTATTTCCAAAGATCTTCAGTAACTTTAGGCGAGAATGTCAATTTCAAATGCCTGCAGGGGCCAAGTGAGACCCTGGAGTTAAACCAGCCCGGTTTTTGTTTGCATATCAAACACAACTGCGTAGTTTTCACTGCTACAGAGAATTAGGCTTTAGTTTTTGTCCCATTTTTCTTCCAATATATGGCTGTCCCAGTCTGCTCATTTTCCCATTTTGGATAGACATGAAAGTACAAAATAGTTTGCTTTCATTAATTCATTAATAAAAATTGAGATACAATTGGTATATAGCATTTACCAATGTTTAAGTATAAGGTGAACAGCATTTTGGTTTGATACATTTGTGTATTGCAACACGATTATAATAATGTTAGCTTTAGCTGACACCTCTGTCTTATCACACAACTGTCCCTTTTTTTGTTATAACAACAATGAAGACTTAGTCTCTTAGCAATTCTGAAGTTTATAAAACAGTATTGTTGAGTATACTCACTATGCTGTGCGTTAGATCTCCTGAAATTATTTATCTGCTAGTTTCAAGTTTGTACCCTTAAACACCACCTCCCATTCCCCTACCACCTAGCTCCTGGTAACCACTATGAAAAATGAAAGTGCAGTCTCGCAGCTGTTTCTGACTGTGGCTCCATGGACTATAGCCTACCAGGCTCCTCTGTCCACGGAATTCTTCAGGCAAGAGCACTGGAATGGGTGTCCATTCCCTTTTCCAGGAGATCTTCCCAACCCAGGGATCAAACTCGGGTCTTTGCATTGCAGGCAGATTCTTTACTATCTGAGCCACCAAGGAAGTCCCAGTAACCACTATACAACTCTCGATTTTAACTAGTTTGGCTTTTTTTTCTAAGTTGCAAATATAAATGATATCATGCAATATTTGTCTTTCTGTCTGACATCTCACTTAGCATTATACTCTCATGATCCATCCATATTGTTGGCAATGGCAGGACTTTCTTCTTCCTCGTGGCTTTATAATATTCTATATCTCTACTGCATTGTTTTATTCTTTTTTCTCTTGACACTTAGGTTGTTTCCAAAGCTTGTCTATTATATTATAAATAATGCTGGATTGAACATAGATGTGTATATATCTCTTTGAGATACTGATTTCAGTTCCTTCAGATGTACACCCAGAAATGGGATTGCTGGATCATATGGTAGTTAATTTTTTTTTCTTTTGAGCAACTTCCATCCTCTTTTCTACAATGGCTATACCATTTTACCACCCCACTGAAAGATTCCCTTTTCTCCATATTCTTGTCATCGTTTGTTATGTCTTCTCTTTTTGATGATAGGCATTCTGACAGGTGTGAGAAGATAATCTCATTTTGGTTTTGATTTGCATTTTCCTGATGGCTAGTGATGTCAGGCACCTTTGTATCAATATATACCTATTGGCCATTTGTATGTCTTTTTTGGTAAAATGTCTTTTCAGGTTTTTTGCCCATTTAAAAATTGGATTATTTTCTTTTTTTTCCCCTTGAGTTGTATGAGTTCTTTATATGTTTTGGGTATTAATACCTTTATCACATACATGGATATTTTCTCCCATTTCATAGGCTGCTTTTTCACTTTATTAACAGTTTCCTTTGTGCTTCCCAGGTGGGACAGTGGTAAAAGAATCTGCAAGCCAAAGCATTCTGCTGTGCAGAATCCCATTAGTTTAATGAGGTCTTACTTGTTTCTGTTCGTTTTTGTTGCCTTTGGTATTGTGTCTTAGGCAAGAAATCATGGACAAGACCAGTGTTAAGGATCTTTTTCTCTATGTTTTCTCAGACTTTTATGGAAGTCTTTGATCCATTTTGAGTTAATTTTTGTCAGTAGAGTAAGACAGCAGTCTAGTTTCATGATGCATGTGGATACCCAGTTTTCCCAATGCTATTTACTGAAAAGATTGTCCTTTCTCCAGTGCATGTTCTTGGCACACTTTTCATTCAGTTGACATATATGTACGGGTTTATGTCTGGACTCTATATTGTGTTCCACTAGTCTTTGTGCCTGCACTTTCCTTACAACTGTAAAGAAAGCAGCCCCTTAAGGTTAATGACAAATGGCAACCGATTCTGCCATCCTGTTAAGGGAATATGATAGAGTCTGGGAACTGGGAAGGCTGGCCTGTCTATCAGCTAGAAGTCGACTCCAGCTGTCTGTCACTGTGTGGGAATGCTGGTTTCCTCATGCCAGATCTCCTAAATATCTGTGAAAATCTCTAGATTTTAAAATGTTAAGTGATTTCAAACTTCTTAAACAATAGGCAAGTCAAGCCTGATGGAGCACACAGAACACATCTGCAGTTGCATTTTACACACAGGCCCCTGGTCTGCACTCTGTGATACAGGCTCAGCCCTCTTCTCCTCCAAAGCCCTTGAGCTGCGCCCTGTTTTCCTGGGAGAGATGCAAGACTGGGAAGAGTGGCATAGGATGTGGGCTGCCAGCGAATTTGTCTCTTAGGATTCTCTTCACTTTCTATTTTTAGAGAAAGTAGGTTAAGACTTCTTTATTTGTGTGTGTATGTGTGCATGTGCATGTGTGTTTGCTAAGGGTTCAGAAATAGACCTAATTTAAGAAAAACACACAATCAAATATGTACATTGATGTTCTTTAGAAACTATGAAGAGGGCAAGGAAAAACTAGTTAACCAAATAAGTGGCTTTTGCTGGTGGATGGTGGAATTTGAACATGTAGGTAGAGTTTTTTTTTTTTTTTTTTTATTCTTAAATCAGGAGGAAGGGAGTGTAGAACTTTCTTTTTTTTTTCTTTGTGTAAAATTACCATGTCCCCTGGCCAGATTTCTATTGGCCTTGCTGATTAGTTGGCTATTTTAGTAGTTCATTGTCTCATCCTTTAGAAAAAGCCCCTCCTAAATGCGACTCACTATGTCATAACTATATAAAATATTCATTGAGATGGTGCTTTTAATGGATTTGTTTGGAATGAACTCGAGCAGAGGGAGCCATCGCTGATTTGTGGAGCAGCAGGACAGTTTCAGGGCTGTGTCTGCCCTAAGCATTGCTTTGTTCAACAAGGCCCTCCACCTGCCCTCTTTGCCTGCAGGCTCTAATCTGAGAGAAGGCACTAAAACCATACTTTTGGGGCTTTTCAAGACTAGAATTTGTATCCATTTTTCATAAAGGTGTTCCAGTGTGCTGTTTTTCATATTGTGTTCAATAGAGATCTACTACAGCTTGTCTGAATTATACTGGAGTGTTCATGCCACGTAGGATTCATTGCCTAGAGTGAGTTCTTGAACTCCAGAATTAGACAAATTTGGCTTTGAATCCTGACTGTGTCACCTACTAGTTATGTGACCCTCAGGCAAATATTTTAACATTTCTGAGCTTTAGCTTCCTTATCTTTTTGACCTAGAAAATGCTAGTACATACTTCGTATAGAATTTGAAGCTTGAATGGGGATAGTTTGCAAAGTACATACTCTAGTGCCTAGGACATATTAGAAACTTACTAACATTGTCCATTATTCTCTACGTAGTACCATAAATCCAACCACTGCAGCATATCTGGGACCGCTAGAGGTTTGTATGGAGTTTTCTGCTAAACATGCCATGTGGTTCTTTTCTTTTACCAAACTTGACAGTAGAGCAGGGATAACTGAGCACTCTGAAACAAATGGAAGTATTGTGGACCAGAGAGGATAAGGGACATGATCAAGACTGTTCTGCAAATTAGTGATGTCAGACCAGGAAATATAAGTGAGTATTTTGACCCCTTTCTCAGCATTAATTATAAATCTTTTAAAAAATCAGATTAGGAGCTTTTCTTTTTTCTTTATTTGTTGCAACCAGAGTACATCTGAATCTGAAATCATGCCATCATGACCTCTATTATTTAATTTCTGTGTGTGTACCTCTTTACTTTCTGATTCTAAGTAGTCACCTTGCCAACCTTTTGTAAAATGAAATAAAAAGTCACAAAAATCTTCCCTAACTTAATACAACCAGCCTCCAAACCTGGAGTCTCTAGGCCCAGCCCCAGCACCCAGCAAGCATGCTCTCATTTTGTCCCACCCCATTCCATTCCCTCCTGGTTCTGAACACTGTGTATCTGTTAGAAGGAACTGTAATCCATTTGGGGAATGACCTTGGGCAAATTACTTCACTTTTTGGGTCACGGTTTCTCCATCCTTAAAATGGAAAAGATGATTAATTTCTTAATAAGGGGATAATAGTTCCCCATAAAGGTATGGAAGGCATTTGACAATGATCCACTTTGCCTGTTGCCTTCTGGGACTGGGTGGGGCTGGGGTTTTATTTTTATAATCTTCAAATTGAAGACACAAATAATTTTCATAAGGTTGCAGAAATAATGAAACAGCTATTTCTGAGGGCAAGGTCCAGTGAAGTGGTCAGGATGGAGCAAACACGGGGGAAATGGGCCAGAGGCGGCCTCAGATACGTTCTTCCTTGGTGTATCTGTTATGGGAGGGAAAAGAGGCTCCTCAAGATCCTGATTAAGCAGGGATTGCCAAGGCACTCTCTGTATCCAGACAAACAAGAGCTACCCCTCCCCCTTCCCTCTTACTCTTAAAACAAAAATCTATGAAGATTTAATCACATTGCTTTATCTCCAGGACCTAACCTCTGAGTGTTCCTGAGAACATTTCAGTTTGTCTCTAGGCTCTCAAGCTTGTGCCTCGATGGGAATGTGATCCCTTTAGGCTTTTTACTTGAGTGGAAGAAGCAAAGATTACTTTTTGTTCCCCTTTGACTCTTCTGAATTAACATGAAATTGAAGATGACTATAGTTAGGGGAAGAGAGAGAGAGAACAATGAGAAGGGAAGTGAGGAAGGAGGCTCAGAAAGCCAGTGCAAAGAGTATGTCTTGGAACCCGAGGGAAGCTCCGTGTTCATCAAGGTGATAGTTTCCTTCCAGGCCATCAGCAGAATGAAAACGGCTCACCCAGCCTCATTTAAACCCTTTCATCTAGGTCTCTGAGGCCCTCCTCTGGGGAGTGCTCTTTGGAGTGTGAATTCCTCTAAGCTCATTATCTCAGTGTAAGTGCAGATGCTACCCCCACCCGCCTTTGGTCCTTCTTCCACTGCAACCGCCCTTTCTGGGCTCTAGGACCAAACTGATGCTGGCAATAAGGGTGACTGCATCTTAATTGTGTAAGTGACAAACAATGTGGATACTGATGTCTCAGTATTAATTAATGGAATTGGATGTTTGTGGCTGTCATATCAACCAGCCACTTTTTTTTTCAGAAGAGTATTTAAACCATGGGTAGGAGTTTGGACCACAGGTAGTGGTTTGGAGGACTTCCCTGGAGGCTCAGTGATAAAGAATCTGCTTGCTGATGCAGGAGATGTGGGTTTGATCCCGGGGTCGGGAAGATTCCTGGAGTAGGAAATGGCAGCCCACTCCAGGGTTCTTGCCTGGGAAATCCCATAAACAGAGGAGTCTGGAGGGCTACAGTTCACGGGGTCACAAACAAGTTGGACATGACTTAGCAACTAAACAAGGGGTTTGGAAGCTCTCTATACAAGTCTAAGGGTTGATTGGGATTGGTGAAAGGACCTGCCTCTTTGGTTTAAGTCTTGTGAGCTTTGTCTAAAACCACAGACTTAGATTCCAGTGCTGAGAGAGTGGGGAGGCCTGAGGAGAAGGGGTTTCTGCTGCCTTTCACCCTCCTTCCCTCCACACCTTTGCCACTGGCTTGTTCCTTCCCACTTCCTCCCACGGCTGTGCCTGCTCTGTGCAGGGTAAGTCCACCCATTTGCCTGCTTAACATGAGGTGTGAAATAAATGGTAGCAAAAGAATGCCATGAGAAAAATGTTGGTAGAGCATATTGGGATATAGTCACCAGGTATTTTTTGGTCTGAAAAAAAGGCTTGAATTCAATAGTCTGTCCTTCTGAAGTGTCCTTTATTTGCATTTTTGGATCCTTCCTTCTTTTCCTCTTTCTTTCTCCATCCCTTTTCTTTACTGTTCTTTCTTTCCTTGAACAGAAGTCATATTTATTTCAAATTTTTTTGAATAACATTGTTTTTGGATTATGAATTGAAACAATATATACTCATTATAAGAAAATCAGCTAAAGAATTATGAAAGAATGCCAACTGAGAAGTAATAACATTGAGGTGTTAGTGGTGATAAGCTCTATGCTAAGTGCTTCACATATATGATCTCATTTAATCCTTTTGAGAACCATGTGAGAAAGTTACTATTATCACTTGAGTTTTGCAGATGAGAAAACTAAAACAGAGAGGTTATGTAACTTGCCTAAAGTCACATAGCCAGTGAGCAGTAGTGTAGACTTGGAACCCAGGTGGTCTAACTCCAGAGTCTCTTTCTTATCCAGCGTGCTCTGTGCTGTGCCAACTACACACCAAGAAAGACAATGCCAACTGGGGAGACCTTCAGTCACTCAGATTAGTCCTCCTTGGGAACATCCGGTCCGAGGAACTCATCACCCTTCACACTAAGGCTCTCTACTTCACGGGCTCAGAAGCCTGTCTTTTACAGGGATGAAATCAACATTACTAAATTCACAGAAACAGCTGTGGTACTGAGACTATTAATCTCATTAATTTACAAAGAACAAGTCTAGGGAGACTTACATTTACCTATCAGTACATCCTCATTCTGCAGTAGAACTGCATGGGAAGCTAACCAACTACTGTTTCCTTGGACTGGGGAGCCTCAAGTCAGTGCATGGGAGTCATTTAGCTAACTCTCAGCTGAGTTATCTTTTCAAAACCACTGTTTTCCTCTTCCCCTACCTCCTTCATTACAGGAGTAATGGAAACCCTAATAAACCAGTGTAATAAGCCAAGTCATCTCTCTCCTTTATCCTATGACCACTCTCCATTCTGATAACACATTGGTTCTATAGACTTCTTTCTACCATCAGTTAGGCTGCAGTTAAGTCTTTTTGGTCTGGGAGTCATTCTATCTTCTAAAGTTTGCATATTTCTGCTTGTGTCTGCCAACTGTTAATTTAAGCTCAAGTCTTAAAGGGCACATTTTAAAAATTTTATGGAAGTATATTTTACAGATCACAAAATTTTAAAGATAAAATTACACTCTTTTAAAATGTACAATTCAGTGGTTTTTATGAAGTTTACCAGGTTGTGCAGCCACTCTAACGCTTTCATCCCCCCAGTAAGATCCATCATGCCCATTAACAGTTAATCTCTGTTCCCATCCTGGATTTCATAGAAATGAAATCCTACAGTATGAGGTCTTTGTATCTGGCTTCTTTCAATTAGCATAATGTTTTGGAAATCGATCCATATGGTAGTGTGTATCATTATGCATTCCTTTTTATTAGTGAATAATGTTTCATTGTATGGGTATGTTATGTTTTATTTATCTGTTCATCTGATGAACATTTGAATTGTTTCCATTTTTTAGCTATTATGAATAATGCTTCTGTGAACATTCATGTGCAACTTTTTGTGTGGTCATGTTTTCATTTCTCTTGGGCAGATATCAATGAGTGGAATTGCTCAGTCATATGGTAGATTTATGCTTAACTTTTTGAGAAACATCCAAAATATTTCCCAAAGTGGCTACATCAAAGGGCTGTTTTACTGGCCTAATTTCCAAGTTGTTGGCCTATCCGTCATGCTAGCTCCCCAGGGCTGAAAATGAAAGGAAAGAAAATGACCCATAATCTCATCCTTATTAACATTTCATTGATACATACAGAATTGTTATTTTATGTATCATACTATATAAATACAAATGTATAAAATTTTATGCACAATAGAGTAAAACATATTTGTATATGAATGTCTGTAATTCACATCAAGAAAACTATGTATCTATATACATATATGTATATAAATATTATACAAGATGAAAATGTACTTATACATACACTTGGGACACATTATAGTAATAATTGAACTTTTTAAGCTTAGTTATAACTGAATCATTGTCACTTATCTGTATTATTAAATATGAAGTAAATGTGATGTTTAATCTTATTAATAGACTCCACATAATATACCATAGTTTTTTAAACCATTGTCCTTTTTTGGACTTCTGCATGGTGTTGTATTTACGTCTAAGTCATAATTTTTAAAATATATATATACCTTCAATATTTACTTAAATTTTTTACCTGCGCTCTGTCTCATGCATTTCTTGAATACTTTGATGTTTCACGGCTGTATTCACACTTCATCAGGTTTTCCCTCTCAGTACCTCTTGGTGCAATGTGAAGTCTGGTCCTTTCACCCACAGAATCACTTAGAAGGCAAACTTCTTTTTAAAGTGTGTCTGTTTCTAATAATATCAAAGCTGAAAAAAAAAAAAAAAAGTAAAAGTTGCTCAGTCGCGTCTGACTCTTTGTGATCCCATAGACTGTAGCCTGCCAGGCTCCTCTGTCCATGGAATTCTCCTGGCAAGAGTACTGGAGTGGGTTGCCATTTCCTCCTCCAGGGCATCTTGTTGACCCAGGGCTTGAACCTGGGACTCCTGCATTGCAGGCAAGTTCTTTACCATTTGAGCCATCAGGGAAGCCAAAGGGGGATGTAATTTAAAAACCAACCTCAAGAAGGGTGGTGGTTTTGTGAGTTTAGATAGTCTGGCTGAAGTATTGCACTCTGTAGTAGGGTTTTATATAAGTCTTGTCTGAGGATGGGAAAGCGAGGTGACTTCCTACGATTCTCCCAGAGATATAGTAAGAATGATAGATCTTAATATAAAATACTAAGA
This sequence comes from Ovis aries, assembly GCF_016772045.2. Classification (NCBI taxonomy): domain Eukaryota; kingdom Metazoa; phylum Chordata; class Mammalia; order Artiodactyla; family Bovidae; genus Ovis; species Ovis aries. Next base: position 67,536,172 of record NC_056058.1, read on the forward strand.
TGAGATAATGCCTTTAGTGACCTTCTAACACACTGCCATATTGTAAACCAAGGCTTCCAACTTATAAAACAAATTCTCGGTGGAGATCTGTTCATCTGGCTGTTCATGTGTCTTTACACGGCCAGTCAAGAACTGCCATGGCTTCCCAAACTATGCCACGTCTTACCCAAGCTGGGAAACTATCCCTTCCATCAGAAGAGACTTTTAACCTTCCAATTTCCCTCCCCCCGACCTTTTTAAAAAATAAAGTCTCATTGAGATACACATGTACTAAAATATCCTATTGAGATACATACACGCCAAACCATTATCCTTTTAAAATAGGTTTTATTCAGATACGCACATACTGAAATATCACCGTATTAAAATATGTACTGCAGTGGTTTTTAGTACATTTATAGTTTTGCAATTATTATCACTATCTAATTTTAGAACATTTTATCACCTCAAAAAGAAATCTAGTAACTCCCTATTTCCTCTTCACTTTGGCTCCTGGCAACCACTAATCAGCTCTCTGTTTGATAGATTTCCTTATTCCTTATTTGATAGATTCCTTATTTATATAAACAGAGTCATATAATATGACTATTATTTCTGCCTCTATCACTAGCACGATTTGAAGATTCATATTGTTGTAGCTTGTATCAGTACTTCATTTCTTTTCTAGGCAAAATAATATTTTGTTGTATGGATATACCACCTTTTGTTTATTTGTTCATCTTTCACTGATTCTACTTTTCTGACTATTTATATAATGCTGTTATGAATATTCATATATTATACATTTTTGGTTGACATTTATTTTTAATTGTTTTGGGAATATAGCTAGGACTGAAATGCTGATTTATGTAATAATTCTATATTTAACACTGTGAGGGTCTGCCCAACAGTTTTATTCCTTTCCTCATTAAATTGTTTGGACACTCTTGTCAAAAATCAGTTGACCATAAATGTGAAGGTTTATGTTTTAGACTCTCAATTCTATTATATTAATCTGTATATCTATCCTTTTACCAGTAACAAACTGTATTTATTACTATAATTCTGCAGTAAGTTTTCAAATTTAAAAGTATGAGTCCTCCAACATTGTCCTCCAAAAGATATTACTTTTGGCTATTCTGGAACTCTTACATTTCCACAAGGATTTTAGGATCAATCAGTTTTGTCAATTTCTGCAAAAAGTCAGCTGGGATATTGATACTGCATGTATTGAATCTATAGGTCAATTTAAGGAATATTGTCTTCCAATTTATAAGCATGATTATCTCTCCATTTATATAGGACTTCTTTAATTTCTTTCAACAATAGTTTGCATTTTTCAGTGTCTGAGTCTTACAACTTCATTGGCTGAATATATTTATAAATACTTCATTCTTTTTGTTACTGTGTAAGTGGAATTATCTTATTAATTTTGTTTATGGCTTGTTCACTGCTAGTATATAAAAATACAACTGGGTTTTATATACTGATGTAGTATCCTGCAACCTTGATGAAGTCATTTATTAGTTCTAATAGTATTTTTAGTGGACTCCTTAGGGTTTTCTAGCTTCCCTGGTGGCTCAGAGGTTAAAGCGTCTGCCTGGAATACAGGAGACCCGGGTTTGATCCCTGGGTCAGGAAGATCCCCTGGAGAAGGAAATGGCAACCCATTCCAGTATTCTTGCCTGGAGAATCCCATGGAGGGAGTAGCCTGGTAGGCTACAGTCCATGGGGTCACAAAGAGTCGGACACGACTGAGTGACTTCACTTTCACTTTAGGGTTTTCTATACTCAAGACTATATTTTGTGTAAACAGAGATAGTTTCACTTGTTGCTTTTGATTATGTGTGACTTTTATTTCTTTTTCTTGCCTAATTCCTATGGTCTGAACCCCCAGTATAATGTTGTATAAAGAGCAGACATCCTTATCTTGTTTCTGTCCTTACAGGCAAAACATTGTCTTTCACTATTAAATATGATTTGGTTGTGGGTTCCTTGCTTTTTTTGTATGGTTTGCATTTATCTGGAATGTCTTTTTAAATCTCCATATCTCTATTTTTCAAAACAATATCCATCAATGAGGCTAAATGCCTAGGCAGATATCATTTCCCCCATCCTGGAATTTGTTTGCTCATATATCTAACAAAACACTTATCAAATTCCATCTTTTACTGTAACTATTTATGTGTTTATTATGGGACACCATCTCCTGTTGTAAGCAGCAACTTTTTGCATATAGCCCAGGTTGTATACAGAGAAGGTAATGGCACCCCACTCCAGTACTCTTGCCTGGAAAATCCCATAGATGGAGGAGCCTGGAAGGCTGCAGTCCATGGGGTCGCTGAGTGTCAGACACAACTGAGTGACTTCACTTTGACTTTTCACTTTCATGCATTGGAGAAGGAAATGGCAACCCACTCCAGTGTTCTTGCCTGGAGAATCCCAGGGACAGGGGAGCCTGGTGGGCTGCCGTCTATGGGGTCGCACAGAGTCGGACACGACTGAAGCGACTTAGCAGCAGCAGCAGCAGGTTGTATAGATTCTTATTCTAGAAAATAGTAAAATTATATTAGAGATTAAGTAAAACTGGAATTAGGTTAAATGTTTCAAAAAGTTGCCTCTGACTCCTTTCTTCTAAAAAGATTTTATCACCATTAAACCTTTCTACAGCACTGTGTACGAATTAAGAATTCTTAACTCCTTGAAGAGCTTCCCAGGGCTCAGAAATCTTTCGGTGTAGAAACAGTATCAACAACAAAACTATAGACAGAAGAGTTCTTGGAATCCAGAGAGAGGGTAGCATGATTGCTAACCTGTTAAAAATCATTTAACAGTATTGCCATGTTTTTGTTCACTAAGGAAAACTTTAAAAATTCTTAAAGAAAATTCAAGAGATGGGAATATCAGACCACCTTACCTGCCTCCTGAGGAACCTGTGTCAAAAAGCAAAAAGCAGGTCAAAAAGCAACAGTTAGAACTGACATGGAACAACAGACTGGTTCAAACTGGGAAAGGATCACGTCAAGGCTGTATACTGTCACCCTGCTGATTTAATTTATATACAGAGTACATCATGCAAAATTCTGGGCTGGAATGAAGCACAAGCTAGAATTAAGATTGCCAGGAGAAATATCAATAACCTCAGCTATACACCCTTATGGCAGAAAGTGAAGAGGAACTAAAGTGCCTCTTGATGAAAGTGAAAGAAGAGAGTGAAAAAGCTAGCTTAAAACTCAAGATTCAGAAAATGAAGACAATGGTATCCAGTCCCATCACTTCCATGACAAATAGATGGGGAAACATGGAAACAGTGACAGACTTTATTTTCTTGGGTTCCAAAATCACTGCAGATGGTGACTGCAGTCATGAAATTAAAAGATGCTTGCTCCTTGGAAGAAAAGCTATGACGAACCTAGATAGCCTATTAAAAAGCAGAGACATTACTTTGCCAACAAAGGTCCTTCTAGTCAAAGCTATGGTTTTCCCGGTAGTAATATGGTGTGAAAGTTGGACCATAAAGAAGGCTGAATGTCAACGAATTGATGCTTTTGAACTGTGGTGTCGGAGAAGACTCTTGAAAGTCCCTTGGACTATAAGGAGATCAAATCAATCAATCCTAAAGGAAATCAGTCCTGAATGTTCATTGGAAGGACTGATGCTGAAGCTGAAACTCCAATACTTTGGCCACCTGATGTGAAGAGCTGACTCATTAGAAAAGACCCTGATGCTAGGGAAGATTGAAAGCAAGAGGAAAAGGGGATAAAAGAGGATGACATGGTTGGATGGCATCATGAACTCAATGGACATGAGTTTGAGCAAGCTCTGAGAGATGGTAAAGGACAGGGAAGCCTGGTATGCTGCAGTCCATGGGGTTGCAAAGAGTCGGACATGACTGAGCAACTGAGCAACAAAGGACACACAATTTTTTTCCTTGCTGAAGCTGATCAGTGCTGGAAAGGAAAGAGGGTCAGTGAGGAGAGAGCTCACATTTCTGAGACTGACCAGATGACTGGGCTCAGAATTAACATGTAGTACCAGGTAGTCCATGGGGTCACAAAGAGTCAGACACAACTGGGCAATTGAACAACAGCAGAGTAGAGATTAACATAGTAATTCTAGAATAGAGTTTTTTGTAGTATGTTCCCTGCACCAGCTCCATTCTCTTTTTCCTCAGTGTTGTTTTCATTTAGCTGTAAGGATAGCAATCTTATTAAACAAATCTCTTTATAAACTGTTTGCTTATTTTTGTATTCACAGTCCTTAGTACAAAGAGCTTTAAATAGGTGCTTAGTAGCTGTTTATATCTTTTGAGTGAATGGCTAAAGCAAATTTATAATAGGATATCAGTGATCTATGGAAGCTTAATGCGTTGATTTTCTGGTGTTGTCCTAAAGTAAACAGACCCAGGGATAGAACTCAGTTCTCCTCCATTGCAAGATGGTAAAGATGGCAGATTCTTTACCATCTGGGAAGATGGGAAGCCAGGAAGCCCCCAGATAAATACACAGCCAATTATTTCTTCAGCAAAAGTGGATGTGTTTTAGATCAACAAACAGTGGCCATTTGGGATCTGCAACAGTGATGAGCCATATGCAAGTGCCTGCACTGTAAGAAAAGAACTTTTTCAAAGAGGAGAAAAGGAAGCTGAGAGGGCCATAGTAGACAAAGTGTAGTGGCTTTTCACTAGCTGAGTTGTGACAGGTTCTCATTGGCTGAACTCTTGCCAGGCAAGAAGAAGTTTTTCTTCTTTCCGTTTGGCTTTACTGTCATGTAGGGCATGATACCTCCCCATTCTGGCCTCTCAACTCTATTTTAACCAAAGTTTCTTACATTTCCACCTTTTGATAAGCTCTTTCTCTGATAGCATCACTGATCAAGAGTCAGATTTTCTTGTTTCAGTGGCCCTTTGTCCCTCAGTGCCAGGAAGGACCTTTCATAAGTGTAGCATTTCATATCAGAGGCAAAGTACACAGACTCTAAAACTGTTGATGTCACATTTGAGTAACAAGGCAGGAGGGAGAATTCTCAGGCACCTCTTATTTAAAGTCCATATGCTATCAAGATGATAGACAATGGGGAGGGAGGTGGGAGGGGGGTTCAGGATTGGGAACACATGTACACCCATGGCGGATTCATGTTGATGTATGGCAAAAGCAATACAATATTGTAAAGTAATTAGCCTCCAATTAAAATAAATAAATTTAAATTTAAAAAATTAAATAAAAGGCAAAAAAAAAAAAAAAGATAGACATTGCCGATCATCTGAAGCATTATGTCATCATCAAAAGTTTAGCAATAGACATCACCAGGTCTGGATATCTCGGAAGAGCTGTCTCATTAGTTATTGTCTACCTCAATTTTGCAGAATACATTTGCTTTCAGATCAGTAGATGTGTACAGGGCCAATCAAGCTTTGGTGCTCTCATTAGATGTGTCATGTGAATCCAAGAGTCTATTCCTTAGAGTTTGATGGTGCAGTGAGTCAAGTTTAGAACACCCCAGAATCTTAATAATAGCCAGAGTGGCAGGTAAAAGTATTTCATCCAATAATTCCTGAACATAAGACCCATTGTAAGTTTTATTTTTGTTGAAAGTGAATAAGCCATGTTGCCTCCACAACATTCCAAAATCATGAGATACTCAGCATATCTACTTTCAATATAAATATTGGCAGTTTTGCCTTTGGCTCAAGTGCGAGCCTGTCTAAGAGCAGAGAATTCAACTTTTTGGGTCAAAGTAGCCATAGGTAAAGGTGCTTCCTCAACACTATCAAAAGGAGGTACAATAGCATACCCAGAACAATATTTGTCATTGTCCTCCTTTAAATAAGAACCATCAGGGAACCATGAGAATTCAGCATTACCCAGAGGAATTTCCTGAAGATCATCGTTAGGAGTTATGAAGTGGTCCATCGGCATTATGGGCTTCTACAGTCTATAGTGTTGAAAAGAGTCAGACATGACTGAGCATGGTTGCACATGTAGAGGGAATTTGTCAGTGAGGGGAGAAGAATAGCAGGGATAAGGTTGTTACAAGGTTTGAGTCATGTGAGGAGCAGTTAATGAAAGGACTTCTTAGGAGGTGAGGCGGCTGACTGAGAAATGTTGAGCATGATGAAAATTTCGGAGGGCTTCTACAGCGTGAAGTACACAAATGGTTGAAGGGGATCCCGCAGCAAATTTCCTGTGATGGTCTTAACCAAAAGGGCAGTGGCACCAATGGCTCTAAAGCAAGGGGAGGTATCCCTATGCCACAGGATGCAGTGACTGGCTATAATACTGGTTAGTGGTGGTACCCATGTTTTTGGGTGAGTATCCCAAGAGCATTTTCTTCCTTTTCATATACAAAATGGGAGGAGAAAAAAAAAAAATCTGGTAATTGGGATGCCCAAGGTCAGGTTCATCAAAATCTTTCTTAAGGCCTTCAAGGCTATGTGGTGATGGCTATGATCCTTACAATAAAATTGGGTCAATATTGTTATTCTTTATGAAAACATGGAATTCTGGCTATAAGATTTTTGGAGTTCGATTTTGGAAATAACCAATGAACCAAAGAAAGCCCCACAGTGGCACTTAATTTTGGGTTTGGAGAAACATAGGATGCCATGAAGCCTATCTGAATCTGGGTATGGTCCTTGTTCTTATATCAGATGTCCTAAATATTGAACGTGGATTTGGGCATACCACAGTTTTTCTTGGTGACCTTATGTCCCTTTAAGGCTAAAAGCTTTAGCAAGTGGAGAAGGCAATGGCACCCCATTCCAGTACTCTTGCCTGGAAAATCCCATAGATGGAGGAGCCTGGATGGCTGCAATCCATGGGGTCACTGAGTCGGACACGACTAAGCGACTTCACTTTCATTTTTCACTTTCATGCATTGGAGAAGGAAATGGCAACCCACTCCAGTGTTCTTGCCTGGAGAATCCCAGGGATGGGGTTCCTGGTGGGCTGCCATCTATGGGGTCACACAGAGTCGGACATGACTGCAGTGACTTAGCAGCAGCAGCAGCAGCTGTCTTCCTGAGGGCTTGAGAAAGAAAGCAAAGAAGCAAATCATCCATATACTGCAACAAAGTAGAACCTCTAGGGAACCTTATATCATCCAGATCAGCCTTCAGGATTTCTGAGAAATAAGAAGGACTCTCAGTAAAATCCCAAGGTATTATTGTCCAGCTGAATTTTTTTTTTTTTTTCCCCAAGTAAAGGCGAAAAGTTATTGTCTTGCTTCATCATCTGGAATACTAAAGAATGTACTGTATAAATCAATTGCAGTAAAGAATTTGCTTCTAGTGGGAATGAATATTTGTAAAGTATGAGAGTTGGAAACAACAACAGAGTGTCAGGGGATAACAATGTTGTTTATTGTGTCAGTGTCAGGCAAATATCCACTCTTGGCCTGTAGGTTTTTGCACAGGTAAAATGAAAGTGTTGTAGGGGCTGGTACAAGGGATAGTGAGGCCTTCTGCCTTGTAACATTTTGTTGTGAGTTTAGTGTCCTGAAGGTCTTCTTTATTCATAGAGCATTGATTAATTCTGGGGAGATGTTTTGAGGGATCTATCTGAATCTTGATAGGAGGTATGCTATGAATTTTGCCTATATCAGTTGAAGATTTTGTACATAAGGAGGGTTGTAGCTGATTGAATAGGGATAAATGATCAATGCTTCCAGAATCATCTCTAGTATCATCAGAAATGAAGCAAATAAGATTGCAAAAGCTCATCTAATTTACCTGCTTTGCTGCTGTGATGACTATTCTCAAATTCTAGAATAATTCTCCCTTTGGGGAGAAAAATGTTCCAGCATGGTACTTCTCTAAGAAGTCTCAGCCTAATAAATGGATGAGGGCTAAGGAACTAAAAAGAAAAGGGTATAGATCTTCCAGAGGGTCTAAACAAAAGTGAATAGGTAAGAGACAGGAATCTTTTAAGGTTCACTGGAGAGCCCCGCTAGCTGAATGTGGTACTCCAAGGCAGGGGCTGCCTTATAGTAGTGGGATTGAGCAGCAAGAGTGTGGCTCCAGTGTCAGACCTGGAAGAGATTCATCCTCAAACTGGAGAAATGTTTCTCAAGCTGGTGAAGAGAAAGCACTGGGAAGAGCTTCTTTAGTTTCTTGGAGCCCTGTCACTTAAGAATTGGGAGGACATGGGAAAGGCTGGTTAGAACGGCTGTAGGTGTCTGAAATGCTTAAATTTGTAACACTCTTTTCAGATGTCATGGCTCTTTTCATTAACAACAGAAACTAAGAAGCTTTTGGTTTCATTTATAAGCCTTTACCGGCTGGAGTTAAAGATTAAGAATTTTAGTAATCTTTTAAGTGACTCTAGTGCAAGAGAGCTGGTTTGCCAGATTAACTATATCTGGGGTAAAGATAGTTTCCAATTCCACTCTGGTCCTTTTTACTTGAAGGGAGAGGTTCCAGTTCAGCTCATTATAAACACAGAGTTAAAAACTACTTGGGTGGGATGAACATATGAAAGAAGACCAGAATTTCTTTATTTTTTTTTTTCATAATATGAAGTAAGGTGTAATAGGTATGAACAAGTTTATCAGATTTTTGTGTGTAAGCCTGAATTTTGTTCCAATCAATAGGTTTTGGGAAAGTCATAGGAATTGCCTAATGAAGTTGCCTGGTGATGCCCTCGGCTATGTGTTCAGTTAGTGGGTTCGTCTCCTGGTTGTAATCCTAGAGACCTTTTAAGATTTTCCCAATTAGTAGTGTTCCTCCATGCTGGGCCTGGCCTTAACTAGCTGATATAAGTCCAGAGAAACAGTTTGGAGACCTGTCAGGATCCTTGATTACTTTCAGAAAATCTTTGAGTATGGCTGCCAGTTCAGATTTTGGCATCATTGTTCAGTCACTCAGTCATGTCCGACTTTTTGCAACCCATGGACTGCAGCATTCCAGGCTTCACTCTTCTTCACTGTCTCCTAGAGTTTGCTCAGACTCATGTCTGTTGAGTCGGTGATGCCATCCAAGCATCTCATCCTCTGTTGTCCCCGTCTCCTCCTGCCCTCAATCAGCATTAGGGTCTTTTCCAATGAGTCAGCTCTTTGCATCAGGTGGCCAAATTATTGGAGCTTCATCTTCAGCATCAGTCCTTTCAGTGAATATTCAGGGTTGATTTCCTTTAGGATTGACTGGTTTGACCTCCTTGCAGTCCAAGAGACTCTCAAGAGTCTTCTCCAGCACCACAATTTGAAAGCATCAATTCTTTGCTGCTCAGCCTTCTGTGTGGTCCAACACTCACATCCATACATGACTACTGGGATATACATAGCTTTGACTATATGGACCTTTGTTGGCAACATAATGTCTCTGCTTTTTAATACACTGTCTAGGTTTGTCATAGCTTTTCTTGCAAGGAGCAAGCGTTGTTTAATTTCATGGCTGCAGTCACTGTCCCCAGTGATTTTGGAGCCCAAGAAAATAAAATTTGTCACTGTTTCCATTGTTTCCCCATCTACTGGCCGTGAAGTGATGGGACTGGATGCCATGATCTTAATTTTTTGAATGTTGAGTTTTAAGCCAGCTTTTTCACTCTCCTCTTTCACTTTCATCAAGAGATTCTTCTTTGCTTTCTGCCATAAGGGCGGTGTCATCTGCATATCTGAGGTTATTGATATTTCTCCTGGCAATCTTGATTCCAGCTTGTGCTTCTTCCAGCCCAGCATTTCTCATGATGTACTCTGCATAGCCTTGATGTACTCCTTTTCCTATTTGAAACCAGTCTGTTGTTCCATGTCCAGTTCTAACTGTTGCTTCCTGACCTGCATACAGATTTCTCAGGAGGCAGGTCAGGTAGTCTGGTATTCCTATCTCTTTCAGAATTTTCCACAGTTTGTTGTGATCCACACAGTCAAAGGCTTTGGCATAGTCAGTAAAGCAGAAATAGATGTTTCTCAGAACTCCCTTGCTTTTTTGATGATCCAGCAGATGTTGGCAATTTGATCTCTGGTTCCTCTGCCTTTTCTCAATCCAGCTTAAACATCTGGAAGTTCATGATTCACATAACCTGCAGATCTAATATCAGTCATTTCTAAGAGAACTGTCTGGTTGGAAAGGAGCCAGATCAAAGGCTGCTCGGTACAGTAATTCTGAAGGAATCAAGCCAAAAGTTTAAAGCACAGTTCCACTAGAATGACCCAATCCTGAAGGAGTCAGGCTAAAAGTTTAATACTCTAGTGTCAATAGACCAACCCCTCTTCCAAAATGAATGGAGTGAAGCCTAGCCAGTTCTAGAAAGAATGGCATTGTTTTTAAAATGTGTCAAATGAATACTCACATATGTAACAAAGCGTTAAACAGAAAGGACAGAGCCTTAAAACAGATCCTAAAGAAAACCCCAAGAGGTTTAAAATGCAAAGAGAGAAGCTAGAATCTAGGAGAAAGACTTACCCTCAAATTCTGGTCAGTGGGAAGCAGTGAGGAGCAGTGGACTCAGTAAGGCTACTGCACTTGTTTGCTCACCATCTTTAGAGTCAGCAGGAGTCCTTCTCTGGATCCCGGTATGAGCCACCAAAATGTTGACCTGAAACAAATAGACTTTCAGTTCTCTTTTCAGCAAAAGTGAGTTTATTTACAAGTAACAAAGAACTGCATTTTTGGGGTCTGCAACCACAGCAAGCCACACAGCAAAGGGAGGAAAATTCTTTCAATGAGGGGAAAGGGAACTTGGGAAGGCCATCAAAAACAAATAGTTAATTGAAGAATTGAGAGTTTGAAATATGATGACTTTTTCTTTGGCTGAGTTGTGACAGTCTTTCAATTTGGTGAGCTCTTGACAGGCAATAAAAGGAAGTCTTTGTTCTTGTTGGGCTCTGCTATCATTGTAGGGCATGGGAGCATCCCCTTATGGCCTCTGAACTCTGTTTTAATAGAAGTTTTTTTTTTAATTACTTTTTAAACCAGGTATTTACATTTTAAAGGATAATCGACTTAAATAAATTAATCTCTAAATTATAAATGTACAATCCAATTTTTTAAATGTACAAAAGATTTGAGAAACACTTCACCAAAGATATACTGTGATAAATAAGCATGTGAGAAGATCTCAACATTAGTAATTAGAGAATTGCATAAAACCATAAACCTAGATAGCATATTAAAAAGCAGAGATATTACTTTGCCAACAAAGGTCTGTCTAGTCAAGGCTATGGTTTTTCCAGTGGTCATGTATGGATGTGAGAATTGGACTGTGAAGAAAGCTGAGCACCGTAGAACTGATGCTTTTGAACTGTGTTGGAGAAGACTCTTGAGAGTCCCTTGGACTGCAAGGAGGTCCAACCAGTCCATTCTAAAGGAGATCAGTCCTGGATGTTCATTGGAAGGACTGATGCTAAAGCTGAAACTCCAATACTTTGGCCACCTCATGTGAAGAGTTGACTCATAGGAAAAGACCCTGATGCTGGGAGGAACTGGGGGCAGGAGGAGAAGGGGATGACAGAGGATGAGATGGCTGGATGGCATCACTGACTTGATGCACATGAGTCTGAGTGAACTCCAGGAGTTGGTGATGGACTGGGAGGCCTGGTGTGCTGAGATTCATGGGGTTGCAAAGAGTCAGACATGACTGAGTGACTGAACTGAACTGAACTGATGATGAGATATTAATTGCTAAAGCAAAGACCCTGATAATATTAAGTGCTGACAAGGATGGAATAATAGGCACTCTCCCATGCTATTGGCAGAAGTTACAGTCACTTTGGAAAATAGGCAGCTTCACATAAAATCAAAGGTAAACTTAGAATATGAACAAGCTACTCTTTTCCTCAGGACTTATATGAAATAAAAATCTATGTTCACAAAAACTGTATATACAAATGTTTATAGCAGCTATGTGTAGTTATCAAAAACTGTAGACAATTCAAATATCCTTCAACTGGTAAATGGATTAACAATCCATGGAACATCCATACAATGGAATGTTACTCATCAATAAAAAAGAATGGACTACTGATATTCAAAAAACATGGGTAAATTTATTTTTTATTACATTAGTTTCATGTGTACAACATTATAATTTGGCATTCATATACTACTAAGTGACCACCACAAGTCTAGTTACCATCCATAGCCATACAGTTGGCCCCCTTCACCCATTTTGCCCATCTCCTCCCAAAATGTGAATGGATTATGCTGAATGAAACAAGCCTGACTGAGAGATACATGTTGTATGATTGTATTTTATATGACATTAGGGAGAAAACCAAAGTAACAGGGACAGAGAATGGTCAGCGGTTGGCAAGTTAGGAGCAGGTGACAACAAAGGAATAGCATGAGGGGATTTATTTGAATGGGATGGAAAGGCTCTGTATCTTGATTGTAGTGGTGCTTTTACGACTGCAAGCATTTGTTAAACTCATAAAACAGTACACCACAGAGGGTGTATTTTACTGTATGCAAATTGGAAAGTATTTTAAAAATAATGTTTTTAGAGGAAGATGAGGTATGAGGCCTGAAGCTTCGTGGATTATAGAACAGATGAGTTGGTTTGGGTCTGGCTCTATGACCAAGTAGTTGCTGTGAATTATATGTTACCAGCAGTGAGAGCTAGTGAATAGTGACTTAGCTTTTCAGGACATCAAAGAGAGCTTAGGAATGTCAGGAAGAAAAGTGGCCAATGAAATAAATAATCTTTCAGAATAGAATTGAGGTCATGAATAGCTATTTCAATTGTGAATTGTTTAAGGAGAAAGGAGCCAACACTAGATTGCTTCTTGTGCAGAAGATATGGAAGAAAAAAAAATGACATAAAGAATAGGATGAAAATGTTCCTCCCTGACTGATTATCAGCAGCAGCAGTATGGATTCCAAAGGGAATACACCCAGTGGTTCTCATTGAAAATCCAACATGAACCTCTTTGTAGAATGCTTGGTCTGTGAAGGAAACTTTCCAGGAATTTCTTTAACTAAGTTTTGAAGAATCAGAGAAACCTAGATGAATGTCAGCTCTGTCATTTATAAGTCTAAATCCCTTGTAAAAACCACTGTTCTTCTCTAGCCTTCGGTTTTTCCATCTATAAAGGAGGGTTAAGAATAGCATGTATCTTGCAGTATTGAGAAAATTAATAGAGATAATGTGTGTATAGCACTGGGCACAATACCTCACATAAGAAGCACTCAGAAACTTGCAGTGAGAATTATACTACTGCCTAGTTTCCAGAGCTTGCATATGTTTATTTTTGCCAAGCTCATACTTGTCTTTAATTTTTTCTTGTTACTATCTCATCAGCAAGAGATTATCAAGTTTAAGCAGCATCATCTTGCTGCCTAGAGTAGATAGAGTCAATTTGAAGAGAGACATATTATTCCCAGAAACACAGACTCTTTTATACTCAATACAAAGAACCTTCAAAAGTAAGAGCTGTGACTTCCTCCCTCCAGAACTGGTTAACCTGTTGGGATATTTGGTAGATGAATTCTGTGCCACGCACTCTTGTATACTCTGCACCAGGCCGGGAGACAGCAGCTGCTCTCCATGCTCTCCTTCCAACACAGAAAACCAATCTCACAGCACCAGGGGAGACTATAAAAAAGGAAAAAAAAATGCAAATATCCAACATTGATTAGTTTTGCCAGCTGCTTTTCTTTAGAATCAACGGATGGGCCACTTTAGCTTTAAGTCCATTGGACACACTTAGGGGTTCTTCTTGTTTGTTTCCTTTTTTTTTTTTTTTAGAAATTGTATTAAAGAATAAATAATCCTTTGCAGGACAAACCTGTCAAAGAAGTTGACAAATGGAAAGAGGGCTTAAATAAACAGAAGAAAGGCATAACAGACCTCTATTGAACTGTTTCTGAAAATATCTTTGACCCGGGGGAGGATCCTGTTCTTTCAAACATGGGATTGAAGAGTCAAATGCTTTCAGGGGCTAGGCTACTTATGTAAATGAATGAGGAAGCAGGAGGAGTCTGAGTGTAAGGCAATAGGGTGTGGTGGTAGGTTTGGGTGTATTTTTTTGTTTTCCTACTCTTCTGAGATCTTTGAATACAAAATCATTTCACTATTTTTTTTTCTCAACTCTACTATAAGATGAGGTGATATTAGGGAATGTGTGATGATAAATGACAGTCTTGATTCCTGTCTTGGTCATGCAGTAGACTGAGAAAGTCTGTGCCACTTCTGAATTGAACAGTTTTACTCAGCGCCAGCTGAGTACTGTTGGGCAAGAATGTGAATCCAGCATTGCTAAGTACTTACTTACTCAAGAGACAGCCCACATCTTGATTTTGATGTAATTTAAAGCAACCACATTAAAATCCTTACAATTATAGTGCTGACAATTTGTTCCATTTTGAAACATAATGGCATGAATTAAATACTTGTCTCTGTGTTAGTTTTAACTGGTGGTTATCAGTTTGGACCTCTGCTTTGGACCTCAGTTTGAATATAGCACTGCTTCTTGATAAATGAAGTTCAGTGATAGAAATAAGGTGAATTATGTTAGAAATAATTTGTATTTATCTTTAAAATATTATAAATTAAAATATTGTGAAATATGAAGTCACTAATTAGAGCATTATTCTAAAAAGCGGAAGATGGGAGATAAACTGAATATCCATTGATAGGGGATGGTTCCATGAATTATATTACATCCAAACAATACTAGGTAGCTATTAAAAATGAGGCAGTTGTATAGCACTAATATAGAACCCATGCTGTGATATATCATTAAGTGAAAAAAGCAAAGTGCAGAAAATTGTGTATAGCATGCCACTGTTGCAAAGTGTGATCTATTTATCACCTCTCTATGTAACACCTACCTATATTGACATATGTCTATCTCTGGGAAGGAAAGAGAGCCTGAGGGACAAGATAGGGATATAGGTAGACTTGCTGCTGCTGCTGTCACTTCAGTCATGTCCAACTCTGTGTGACCCCATAGATGGCAGCCCACCAGGCTGCCCCATCCCTGGGATTCTCCAGGCAAGAACACTGGAGTGGGTTGCCGTTTCCTTCTCCGATGCATGAAAGTGAAAAGTGAAAGTGAAGTCGCTCAGTCGTGTCCAACACAGCGACCTCATGGACTGTAGCCCACCAGGCTCCTCTGTCCATGGGATTTGCCAGGCAAGAGTACAGGAATGGGATGCCATTGCCTTCTCCATAGGGAGACTTGCTTTTCCTTTTTTGTGTATCTGGTAACACTGGAATTTTTCTTTACCACATATATATATTCCTCATTCAATATAAATGTAATTGAAAAAATAAGACATAATGTCTTCCAAAAAGGTAGTAGCAGAGTAAGAATGGATTGTTGTAATGATAGAGATGATGTTCATGTTTTTCAAGAAAAGTCATGGCTAACAAATGAACTTATTTACAAAGCAAAAGGAAGTTTATAGATGTAGAAGACAAACTATGATTAACAAAGCGGGTAGCAGGGGGGAGAATGCAGTGGATATAAATTAGAGATTTGCAATTAAGATACACACCACTGTATAAAAATAGGTAAACAACAAAGATCTACTGTATGGCACAGGGAACTATACTTATTATCTTGTAATAACCTGTAATGGCAAAGAATCTGAGTAAGAATGTGTATGTAAGGGTCAGCCCTGTTTTCCACTGTTTCCCCATCTATTTGCCATGAAGTGATGGGACCAGATGCCGTGATATTCGTTTTCTAAATGTTGAGGTTTAAGCCAACTTTTTCACTCTCCTCTTTCACTTTCATCAAGAGGCTTTTTAGTTCCTCTTCACTTTCTGCCATAAGGGTGGTGTCATCTGCATATCTGAGGTTATTGATATTTCTCCCAGCAATCTTGATTCCAGCTTGTGCGTCCCCCAGCCCAGCGTTTCTTATGATATACTCTGCATATAAGGTAAATAAGCAGGGTGACAATATACAGCCTTGACGTACTCCTTTTCCTATTTGGAACCAGTCTGTTGTTCCATGTCCACTTCTAAATGTGGCTTCCTGACCTGCCTACAGATTTCTCAAGAGGCAGGTCAGGTGGTCTGGTATTCCCATCTCTTTCAGAATTTTCCACAGTGTGTTATGATCCACACAGTCAAAGGCTTTGGCATAGGCTTTTGCTTTCTTCTTCAATAAAGCAGAAGTAGACGTTTTTCTCTGCACTGTTCTTGCATGGAGAATCCCAGGGATGGTGGAGCCTGGTGGGCTGCTGTCTATGGGGTCCCACAGAGTTGGACATGACTGACGCGACTTAGCAGCAGCAGCAGCAGCAGCAGCAGTTTTTCTGGAACTCTCTTGCTGTTTTAACAATCCAGCAGATGTTGGCAATTTGATCTCTGGTTCCTCTGCCTTTTCTAAAACCAGCTTTAACATCTGGAAGTTCACAGTTCATGTATTGCTGAAGCCTGGCTTGGAGAGTTTTGAGCATTACTTTACTAGCATGTGAGATGAGTGTGATTGTGCAGTAGTTTGAGCATTCTTTGGCATTGCCTTTCTTTGGAATTGGAATAAAAATTGACCTTTTCCGGTCCTGTGGCCACTGCTGAGTTTTCCAAATTTGCTGACATTTGAGTACAGCACTTTCACAGCATCATCTTTCAGGATTTGAAATAGTTCAACTGGAATTCCATCACCTCCACTAGCTTTGTTTGTAGTGATGTTTCCTAAGGCCCACTTGACTTCACATTCCACGATGTCTGGCTCTAGATGAGTGATCACACCATCGTGATTATCTTGGTCTAGAAGATCTTTTTTGTACAGTTCTTCCATGTATTCTTGCCACCTCTTCTTAATATCTTCTGCTTCTGTTAGGTCCATACCATTTCTGTCCTTTATCGAGCCCATCTTTGCATGAAATGTTCCCTTGGTATCTCTAATTTTCTTGAAGAGATCTCTAGTCTTTCCCATTCTATTGTTTTCCTCTATTTATTTGTATTGATCACTGAGGAAGGCTTTCTCATCTCTCCTGGCTATTCTTTGGAAGTCTGCATTCAGATGCTTATATCTTTCCTTTTCTCCTTTGCTTTTTGCTTCTCTTCTTTTCACAGCTATTTGTAAGGCCTCCTCAGTCAGCCATTTTGCTTTTTTGCATTTCTTTTCCTTGGAGATAGTCTTGATCCCTTCCTCATGTACAACGTTATGAACCTCCGTCCATAGTTCATCAGGTACTCTGTCTATCAGATCTAGTCCCTTAAATCTATTTCTCACTTCCACTGTATAGTCATAAGGGGTTTGATTTAGGTCATAGCTAAATGGTCTAGTGGTTTTCCCCACTTTCTTCAATTTAAGTCAATTTGGCAATAAGAAGTTCATGATCTGAGCCACAGTCAGCTCACAGTCTTGTTTTTGCTGACTGTATAGAGTTTCTCCATCTTTGGCTACAAAGAGTATAATCAATCTGATTTTGGTGTTGGCCATTTGGTGATATCCATCTGTAGAGTCTTCTCTTGTGTGTTGGAGGAGGGTGTTTGCTCTGACAAGTGCATTCTCTTGGCAAAATTATTAGCCTTTTCCCTGCTTCATTTTGTACTCCAAGGCCAAATTTGCCTATTACTCCAGGTGTTTCTTGACTTCCTACTTTTGTATCCAGTCCCCTATAATGAAATGGACATCTTTTTTGGGTGTTAGTTCTAAAAGGTCTTATAGGTCTTCATAGAACCGTTCAACTTCAGCTTCTTCAGCATTACTGGTCAGGGCATAGACTTGGATTACTGTGATATTGAATGGTTTGCCTTGGAAACAAATAGAGATCATTCTGTCGTTTCGGAGATTGCATCCAAGTAGTGCATTTCGGACTCTTTTGTTGACTATGATGGCTAATCCATTCCTTCTAAGGGATTCCTGCCCACAGTAGTAGATACAATGGTCATTTGAATTAAATTCACCCATTGCAGTCCATTTTATTTCTCTGATTCCTAGAATGTCGACGTTCACTCCTGCCACCTCTTGTCTGACCACTTCCAATTTGCCTTGATTCATGGACCTAACATACCAGGTTCCTATGCAATATTACTCTTTACAGCATTGGACCTTGCTTCTGTCACTAGTCACATCCACAACTGGTTGTTTTTGCTTTGGCTCCATCCCTTCATTCTTTCTGGAGTTATTTCTCCACTGATCTCCAGTAGCATATTGGGCCCCTACCAACCTGGGGAGTTCATCTTTCAGTGTCCTGTCTTTTTGCCTTTTCACATTGTTCATGGGGTTCTTAAGGCAAGAATACTGAAGTGGTTTGCCATTCAGAGGAGAGTGAAAAAGTTGGCTTAAAGCTCAACATTCAGAAAATGAAGATCATGGCATCTGGTCCTGTCACTTCATGGCAAATAGATGGGAAAACAGTGGCTGACTTTATTTTTGGGGGGCTCTAAAAATCACTGCAGATGGTGATTGCAGCCATGAAATTAAAAGACGCTTACTCCTTGAAAGGAAAGTTATGACCAACCTAGATAGCATATTAAAAAGCTGAGAACTTACTTTGCCAACAAAGGTCTGTCTAGTCAAGGCTATGGTTTTTCCAGTAGTCATGTGTGGGTGTGAGAGTTGGACTATAAAGAAAGCTGAGAACCTAAGAATTGATGCTTTTGAATTGTGGATTGGAGAAAACTCTTTAGAGTTCCTTTGACTGCAAGAAGGTCCAACCAGTCCATCCTAAAGAAGATCAGTCCTAGGTGTTCATTGGAAGGAGTGATGTTGAAGCTGAAACTCCAATACTTTGGCCACCTGATGAGAAGGCTGACTCATTTGAAAAGACCCTGATGCCAGGAAAGATTGAGTGTAGGAGGAGGAGGGGATGACAGAGGATGAGATGGTTGGATGGCATCACCGACTCAATGGACGTGAGTTTGTGTAAACTCTGGGATTTGGTTGAACGGGGAGGCCTGTCACGTTGTGGTTCATGGGGTTGCGATGAGTCAGACGTGACTGAGCAACTGAACTGAACTGATGTAAGGGTCATGGCTAGTATGTGCTTCATTCTTCATACCACTTGCAGCTGAGAGAAAATAATATCAGCTTCAGTGGATATTTGCAGACTCTATTATGAAACAGAATGTAGTCAGAAATTACCAATACTCAGAAAGGCCCAGACGGATACTGTGGCTGTTCATGTGCATGGACTTGGGGACTTGCAATCCTTTCTTAACTATATTATCTTCTTTGGGATGCACTCTATCTTCAGAAATGTTCCTGCTTTACCTGTTGCTGCCCCCTTCCTTGTCTTGGTCCTGAGTTTGGCTCATTTTGGAGCAAGACTAGTGTCAGCTGTCAGCTTAACTGACTAATGTAGTGTTTTCTAGAACACACTTGCATTGACTTGAAGTTGTCTCGTCTCTGCTGTGAATATGCACCTCTTCTGTGGAAAAGAGTGAGATAATGATTAGACTTTCTTCTTTTTATTTTCTTCAACCTTTATATTTAGCTGGGTAGATATAGGTACATAAGAATAAAAACACAGACATACATATGTCTGAAAGAATAAAACAAAAACTGACAATGGTGATTGGCTCTGGGGAAAAAGCTTGAAAAGTATTCTTTTTATGCCCAATAAGTGGATTGTGGAATTGATAAACTACGTTTCCAATACCATGGATGCTGTATATGCAATGAAGAAAGAAGGAGAAATGAACTAGTTTGAGTTGTTTAAACTAGAGTGTCTGAGGAAAATTTTTAAAAATAGAATCTCTAGTAAGTTAGAGGAAAGTTAGATAATTTTGTAAGTGACATTGAGACTTCTGGCTGACCCTCTAAAGACAGTTATATCCCTACCTCCTTTTACCAAAACAGATGTGTAGCAGACAGACTTTAGAGTGTTTTCAGGTTCTCCAGCTCCTGGTATTCACACCTTTGTGTAATCCCTTTGAGTATGGGAAGGATCAGTGACTTTCTTCTGAATATTGGATGTGACAAAGGTGATAGGTTTATGTGATCACATCTGTGATCACATAATCATGTAATGCCATCATGCTAGACTGTCTCTCTCTCTGACTTTGATGAAGCAAGATGCCATGAATCACATAGTATCAGGAAATGAACAGCAATCTGAAAGAGTTTGGCAGCAGATCCTTCCCCAGTTGAGCTTCTGATGAGAACATAGTTCTGGCCAAGACCTTGAGCATAGGCTGTGAAACTCTAAGCCAAGGATCCAGTTAATCAATGCCAAACTCCTGATCCATAGAAACTGCAACATGGTGTATACTGTCTTAAGCTGATAAGGCTGTGGTAATTTGTGATGCAACAATAAAAAGCTAACATAGTTCTATATGCATTAATGAATTAATTGTAAAAAAAAAACACTATACAAATCACTAAAAGAAACGACAGCAGCATGCTTTTATAATGTTGACATACAAAAGATATTTCTAAAGCAGAAATGAATACCAAAAACCACACCATTTGACCGGCAAATTTGACTACATTGAAAGTGTAAAATTGCACGTGAAAAAACCGCTATACTATAACTAGTTTCCTTAATTTTTCTATGTCTGTAAATAGAGAAACAAAACCAACAACCCAAAGAAAAATGAGCTGAGAATGTTAACAATAAGTTCAAAGGAAAAAAAAAAAAATGTCTTTACCATTCAACAAAATGCTCAACCTTATTCACAATTAAAGAAACAGAAATTTTCAAAAATGAAATTTCACTTTTTACTTAACAGATTTACTAATATATGAAGCTTAATAGTACTGGGGAAACAAGTACACATATATTATTATTTGGAATGTAAATTGGTGCAACCTTTTTGGCAATAGAAATAAAAGTTTATAGCATACCTGCGCTTGACAGTCTTCTTGTATGAAGTTATTCAGTAGTCCTGCCCACACATTTTACAGTCACTCTTGAATAGCAAAAATTAGAAATAAGCAAAATATTCATTGGTGGAAGACCTGTTAAGAACATTCAAGGATAGCTTACTGTGGAAAAAATTTTGTTTTCCCATCTAGAAGTCATGATAAGGAATGATTTATAAGCTGTCCTTGAGGGCAGGGACCATATTTCATTCATCTCTGCTTCCTTTGAGCCTAGGGCAGTGCTTGATGGTTGGTACATAACAGAGAGGAGCAAATAGTATTTGATGAGCGAATGTATGAATGCATACTGGTGCGTATATACAGCTGGGTAGTGTCTGGGGTTAAACATTAAATGTAAGTGCATTTTAAAAAGTGTTTAAATGTGTAAAAGATCCATGGACTTTGAGGCATTATGTGATGCTTTTGAATCCTTATCTTTTGTACGCTGAGACCATGTCTGGAACCACCAGGGAAGCTAAATGATCTCTATGAAGGCTTTCCTAGAGTGGGCTTGGGAACTACAGGGAGGAGGAATTTAGTTATAAAAATGAGAGGAGAAAGAACAGGTAGGGTGTAGCCTGACCCTCCTTTTTGTGCTTCCTTAGTAACACTCTGCCCCAAAGGTCACTCTCCAGCCATCTCTAGTCTCCCTGTCCCTTTAATTCTGCTTGTAGTCCAGCACATGATTAATCGTCCTCCCACCGCCTTTAAATGCAGCCACACTACCACTCACCTAAACCCAGGAGAAAAAAATACAGTCCTGTCACAATCTTGTGGCAAGCTAGATCTCCCAGCATTAAATCACCATTAAGGGCCTCTGTGAATTTGATAGCAACTTTAGGGTTTTTTTCCCACCTTTTTCTCTCATTTAGAACTCAGCTAAAGCTTTCCTGTTATGGGAGGTGGATGCTATAAAGACAAACAGTTCACTATCCTGGCCTCTACAGGTGCCCTCGATCCATAATTGTTCCTTGAGTGGAGACGTGCAGAGGACCTCCTAGCAAAGCCCTTTCAGGCAGAGTAGCCTCTGTCTGTTGAGCTGTTGGCAGGGTGGAGATGTGATATCTGCACCTGTATCTGCACGGTCATTTGTGAAATGCTTTTCATAGGTATCCCATCGGATCCTACCAGGATTCCTGCTAACAGAAGTATTTATTATGCTCATTTTAAAGATAAGGAAACCAAGTTCCAAAGGCCTGAAGTAGTTAATAAAACCCTAGGACTGAACACAGGACCTCTGACTTAGAGACCAGAGATTCTGAGAAACTTCAGATATTTCCCAAATAATTTGTTCTTTCCAAAGCCTTCCCTGGGCATGTCAGACTCCTGAAAGTAGACATCCTAAGTTCATATCTTGGCTCTACGAGTTACTATTTGAGTGACTTTGGAAAGTTACTGATTGACCTATCTCACAGTTATGTAATGCCACAATAATGTTGCTAAACAGACAGCTATGGGTCTTCAGTGGCATGCAATATTAAGCATAGTGAACATTTATTTTTGCTCAGGAATTCAGAGATTGGCTGATCAGGGCTGGGCTCACTTAGGTAATCTCTGCTTAGCTGGTGGATCTGCTGGGTGTTGGCTAGCTGGCTTGCATGAGTCAAATTTGCTCCATGTGCCTCCCATGTTCCAGTCAGCTTGTCCAGGCTATTGCACATGAGAAAGGTTTTAAGAGAGAGACAATTGAAGCAGGCAAGCTCTCTTTAAGCATAAGTTCAGAACTGGCACGCCATCACTTCTACACAGCTATTTGGACCAAAACAAGTCACAAGACTAGCCTAGATCCAAGTAGACTCTACCCTTTGAGAAGACCCGCAAAATCACTGGACACAGGATATGCATAGAGGCATACTATTAAATGGCACCATTAGTATAACTAAATACAGCTTGAACATCTGGAAATTCTTGGTTCATGTACTGTTGAAGCCTGGCTTGGAGAATTTTGACCATTACTTGGCTAGCGTGTGAGATGAGTGCAATTGTGCAGCAGTTTGAACATTCTTTGGCATTGCCTTTCTTTGGGATTGGAATGAAAACTGACCTTTTCCAGTCCTGTGGCCACTGCTGAGTTTTACAGATTTGCTGGCATATTGAGCAAATATGCCAGCATCACCTTTCAGGATTTGAAATAGCTCAACTGGAATTCCATCACCTCCACTAGCTTTGTTCATAGTGATGCTTCCTAAGGCCCACTTAACTTCACACTCCAGGATGTCTGGCTCTAGGTGAGTGATCACACCATCATGTTTATCTGGGTCATGAGGATCTTTTTTATATAGTTCTGCTGTGTATTCTTTCTTTATTGACTATGCCAAAGCCTTTGTGTGGATCACAACAAACTGTGGAAAATTCTGAAAGAGATGGGAGTATTAGACCACCTGTCTTGCTTCCTGAGAAATCTGTGTGCAGGTCAAGAAGTAACAGTTAGAACCGGACATGGAACAACAGACTGGTTCCAAATTGGGAAAGGAGTACGTCAAGGCTGTATATTGTCACCCTGCTTATTTAACTTCTATGCAGAGTACATCATGTGAAACGCTGGGCTGGATGAAGCACAAGATGAAATCAAGATTACCAGGAGAAATATAAATAACCTCAGATACGCAGATGACACCACCCTTATGGCAGAAAGCAAAGAAGAACTAAAGAGCCTCTTGATGAAAGTGAAGGAGGAGAATGAAAAAGCTGGCTTAAAACTTATCATTCAGGAAACTAAAATAATAGCATCCAGTCCCATCACTTCAGGGCAAATAGATGGGGAAACAGTGGAAACAGTGAGAGACTTTATGTTTTGGGGCCCCAGAATCACTGCAGATGGAGACTGCTGCCATGAAATTAAAAGACGCTTGCTCCTTGGAAGAAAAGCTATGACCAACCTAAACAGCATATTAAAAAGCAGAAGCATTACTTTGCCCACAAAGGTCCGTCTAGTCAAAGCTGTGGTTTTTCCAATAGTCATGTATGGATGTGAGAATTGGACTATAAAGAAAGCTGAGTGCCGAAGAATGATGCTTTTGAACTGTGGTGTTGGAGAAGACTCTTGAGAGTCCCTTGGACTGCAAGGAGATACAAATAGTCAATCCTAAAGGAAGTCAGTCCTGAAGATTCATTGGAAGGACGGATGCTGAAGCTGAAACTCCAATGATTTGGCTACCTGATGCAAAGAACTGACTCATTTGAAAAGACCCTGATTCTGGGAAATACTGAAGGCAGAAGGAGAAGGGGACGACAGAGGATGAGACGGTTGGATGTCATCACCGACGCAAAGGATATGAGTTTGAGTATACTCCAGGAATTGGTGATAGACAGGGAAGCCTGGAGTGCTGCAGTCCATGGGACTGCAAAGAGTTGGATATGACTGAGCAACTGAACTGTTTTACTGAGTGTAACTATCTCCTAAAATCCCTGAGCACTTTCATTTTTGCATTTTAGGAATACGGGTTAAAATATCATCCATTGCATGTGGATATTGTAAAGATAATATGAAGCAATGTGTGAGGAGTACACTACTGCATGTTAGGCTGAGGGACAGGGAGTTAGGATGCTCCTGATTCTAATGACTTTGTGAAGAATTGCCATACCAAGGCCTGGCCTGACCACCTCCAGATGTCTTCCACTTGAGAGATAAACCCTCAAGTGTTTAAATCATTATCATTTTGAATTCTTTTTTTTTTTCCCCCACTGGGAGCCAAATCCAATCCTGATTTGTTTCATACAGGCATAACAGCACTTATTATTTGATGAACGTGCTGGAGAGGAAACATGAATCTTTGAGTACGGGGTTGGAGAGGAGCAACCCTAGCAGTTCCCGACCTGTACCTTTCCAAGTTGGTGTCATATGATCACGTGAGTAACTGAATCTGGGCCAGAGGCCTCTGTCTATGGGTTGAGCAGACCACTGGCCATGAAATGGCCAGGCCTGAGAGCTCTGTCCAGTGTGAATGTAACGTAATGCACTGGAATATCTGACTCCCTCACCTAGAGTGGTATTACATTTTTGAGCAGAGAGTTCAGTTCTCTGTGCATCCTTGTTGCTCTGGTCCTGAGACTTTTCCTTTCTTCTTTGTGGGACCTTCTGTCATGATGCAAAACTAACACCTAAGTGACCCAGCATGTGCTTCTCTTATCTGTGTTCTAGATGGTATCTGCAGATGTTTTTTTAAATGATGCTTGCTTTTCTCTGTCAATTAATGGTGTATCATGACCACCTTCACAGGCTGGTAAATATTATTTTCCAATAGCATACAATCTAGAGTAGAGTACAAGTGTCCCTCGCTCTCTAAAAGTAGAGCGTTCCTGTGACCATTCCATAAGACAAAATAGTGTAAAGTGAAAAAGAAAGTACTTTAGGACACATCTGGCTAATGGATGCACAGAATAAATTGAGATAAAGCACAGATGGTCACACGGTTTAGAGCTATGGCGGCTTGAGGCTGAGGTGCTGAGTGCGGTTCCCAGGGAAGGGTTTTGCGGGCACTGTTCTCGCTACTTCGGGTATGCTCTACCTCTATAACGGCTCACCGTAAAGCAGTGCTGACTGCTATTTTCACGTTGTGCGTTTTTTCATAAAAGTGGATATAATCTTTGGATTTCTTTCAGTGGGCAAAAACAGGTAATGTTGGTTTTTCTAAAAAAGGTGATGTAAAGCAAATTTTTGAAAAGCAGGGGATACCTGGATTCTATTGTATGACTATATTTATTTAATTGCTCCCCTAAGGTTGGATACTTATGAGGTCATGAACTATCTTTTTGTTTGTGTGATTGTTTTGCTTTCATATACAGCATCAAAGTCAACATCTTTGAAATGAAATATTTGTATACAACTATGATATTTTTATAGATAGAAGTTTGATGGAAAGATACTTTTAAATTTATTTTTAATTGACGGATGGTTGCTTTACAGTACTGTATTGGTTTCTACCAAAGATCAACATGAATCAGCTATAGGTTTACCCATGTCCCCTCCTGCTTGAACATCCCTCCCACCTTCCTCTCCATCCCTCCCCTCTAGGTTGTTACCAAGCTCTGGTTTGAGTTCCCTGAATAATACAGCAAATTCCCATTGGCTATCTATTTTACATATGATAATGTATGTTTCCATGTTGACAGGATATTTGATAAGCAGAGAAATGTTCTAGTCCAAGGATTTGGTATGAAATAAGCACAGATTTGTGAATAGAAAAACACAAGACATCAAATAATCAAATTTTGCTACTGTTGGCTACATGGAAGGAGATAGTGGCTGAATTATTGATAGATTTGAAAGCTAAGTTAAGGCATGGCCTTTATTGAGGGCTTTTTTTTTTTTTTTAATATGTGGAAAACCTGGAATATCTTAAGGTGAATCTCTTTTTCCCTTTCAAAATTAGCATTGTGTTACAGAGAGGGTCAGCAGAGGTTAATCTAGGCCATTTCACCTGCGTTTAATCTATAGTAAAAGGAAAAAATATATATCCTTTTATATTGTAGTGTGCTTTGTTAAACAAAAAAACGTTATGTGTTTAAGGGTATTTTATCAGTGTAGATATAGTCTTACAACAAATAATGTGCTAAGTAGAGATAAGTCTGTATTGCATTAATACCACCACTCTCTGTTTGTATCTACCTTTTGAACTGAAAACAAAAAAAGGTGTTTCACTGGCTTCTGAAAATAACATAGCTCAAATGGAAGATAACCTCCCCATTTTACAGAAGGAACTGGGGTTAGAAATAGAATGTCATTCATGAAATAAAATGTCAGAGCTATAATGCCAGAATCTGATTTTTCAAGGTCACCTGACTTCACCCTGCATTTTCTTGTGGTGACAGTGAGACTTGGTTATAAAGCATCATCACACAGCTCTTATATGAAGCAAGTAGGCCTACACCCTCTTCTGATTTCACATCCCCACCCCTCATTTCCTCCTCACTCTGAGTCAGCCAGTTAGCCAGAAGCAAAGTCTGAATGACAAGCCAGGTAGACGGATTCCAGGCTCAGTTTTTCCTGATAAACGAATGGAAATCCTCTTGTTCTACCTTCCTTCCTCAAATTAGTAAAACCTTAATATGCACAAGAATCTTATGGGTTTTCTTAAGCATGACTGTTTCCTAGGCCTTATCCCAGGCACTCCTCCCTTTCAGCAGGCCTGGGGTTAGACTCAGGTATGCAGATTTTTAACATACTCTTCAGATGTTGATGAGGAAAAGGGGTACACAGAGCAGACTTTAAGAAATGCTGTCTGTCCAATTTCAAGGTTGAAATCTGCTTTGTCTCCCCTTCAAGCATGCCTGCTCTTAGCAAAGTGACTCCAGCCCCGCCTTGTTGTAGCCCCTTATCAGTTCTATGTGTTTTGCAAATTGCATTTGCTCTTCATTTATGGACAAACCAGGTCAGCAGTGCCAGGCCAATAAGAGCTGGATTTTCCCTGGCCTCATGCATCAGTGACATATTTGCCAGCATCGGCCCAGTTCCGACATCCCTGCAGTCGGCTGTGGTTGATGATGATGCAGGATACACATGACTCGATTTGTGGAGAGCCGGCTAAGCTTTCAGGGAAGTCAATAAGAAAAATCTCATTTTGATCTGCAGATTGGGCTCATTTGATTTGAAAGTCACTGGTGGCAAAAGAAATATGGGGCCCAGGGATGTCTCTTCAAGCCCCTCTCTGGCTGTAATCACCCCTGAGAAGCACTTTTCTCCATCTGCCTCCTCCTCCCCTCTTTTCTCCATAGATTCAATGTGTCAGAGGTAGAGGGGGGAAAAAAAGCAACAAACACTCTCAGACTTTCTGGATGATTCTTCTTTCTCACTCTGTACGGAGGAGAGAGGGTCAAAATACCACCATCAACCATTCGCCCAAACCATTTGCTGTGTGGCTCCTAGGAAACCATATGGCCTTTGTGATTTCCTATATAGGTCTGTGACTTTCACCTTAAAGAGGTCAGAGAGGGAAAAATTAAGTGTATCATTATGCTTTATATAGTAGCTCTTGGGTCTGGGTGTTCCATGGGCTTATGTGCATGTCAAAATGGTAAAGAGTATCTTTTGATGCTAATGAGATCTGTTTATCCCCGCCCCCCACTTTACTCTTTGCTTTAGATTCTACCAAAATCTTTCTAGTTTCCCCGCTTCCTACCCTTTCCCATCAGATTAATTATCCATGAAGCACCTTTGGTGGCTTTGCATTTTCCTAAAGATGCAATCTAAATTTGTGCTGTCCAGTGTGGTAGCCACTAGCCACATGTGATTGTTCAGTAGTTAAAATATGATGAGTCTGAACTGAGAAAGTGATAACTGTGAACATCAGATTACAAAGATTTAGGGGAGAAAAGGATATAAAGTATCTTATTAATAATTTTCTATGGATTACATGTTGAAATAATATTTTAATTATACTGGATTAACTAAAATAGGTTATTACATTTAACTTCAGATATTTCTTTTTTGCTTTTTAAAATATGGCTACTAGAAGATTGAAAATTACATACGTAGCTCACATTGTGTGTCTTGGATAGTGCTGGTCTAAACTCTGAAATGTGGCTTGTTCTCATTTTGTTCCATTTCCTTATCACACATTCTCTTTTGGTTATATGAATTTCTTTTAATCTCTTGAATTCATTACTTATCCTTTGTTTCTGGGGTTTTAGTAAGCTATTGCTTTCTTCCATTACTGCTCTTTCACTAACTCTTTCTTCTATTTCAGTGTGTCTTCTGCAGATTGTTTCTTGTATGTCACTAGCTCATTCCTGACTTCCTGAGTCTGGCGCAGATGGGCTATTGATGGATCCAGTAAAATCTTCATACACTGTCTTCTGAAATACCATCTTTGCTTTAAAAAGTACATATACATAAAATTTGCCCATTCCACTAAATTGTAAGCTCTATTAAGATACGAGCTATATCTGTCTTATGCATCTTTGACCCCGGAGCAGGAACTCAATAAATGTTTGTTGAGTAAATCCAGACATCTTATTAAATGGGCAAGGGAATTAAGGTCCAGAAAGAGGGACACTTCTTAACCAAGGTGAATTCATGGCAGAGTACCTCAGGCCAGAACCATGCAGCAGAGACATAGATTTAAATAATGTATAATATTGGAGGGATTTTTAAAAATGTAGTGGACAGAGACTTGTGCATGTTTTCATAATTCTACTGAAAAAGGTAAAGAGCTAACTCACAGAATCAGCTGTGATGCCAAGCCTGATCCTCTCTGGAAGAGTCTCCAGCCTAAGGAAATCCCTCTTCAGCAGCCCTGACTCCAGCACTTCTGGCACCGTCAGGCTGGGGGGAATAGGGACAGGAGAAGGGAATGACAAGGCAGTGGAGGTCTGGGCAATAAATAGGTGGAGTAGATATGTATCATAGGACAAGCTGAGTCAGGCCTCAATGTATTCAGGGAAATTCTCCACCTGAATTACAAACCAGAGGTCATTTCTTGGGATGTTGGCACCACCATTCCTCAGGTTGACATATTTCTGAAGGGAACAAAACGAGAAGAGTGATTTTTAGTCATGAAGCCTCTCGGGTTCTGGTATCATTCTTTGCCATACATGCATCTGGGAGAAACTTCCTTCTGGTCCTAGCAATAGATAGCTTAGTGCATTTGCAAAATATGCCATGTTATAGGTTCTTTAGCAAAAAGGGATTTGAAGGAGAAATTTATTTTCTGTAGGATTTTCTACTGTAATTGAGTCTAACCTTTTTTTCCTAATTATAAGCTCAATGTAGGAAAGGTGGCGAACGTATTAGCAATAGAAGAGAAACTTTATGCATAATTCCAACAGCCCAAATAATCCCACTCTATATTTTCTGTAAGTCTTTTTAGTGTTCATGTTTATTCACTTATAGTTTTATAAAAGTAAAATACTGTGAATACATTTTAGTGTTTCCTTTTAATTATGTACCATGCACAATTTCCTGTATCAATAAGTAATCTTTAGTAATATGATTTCTGTTGTCTACTTAATATTCTAATATATTTAAACCTTTCCAAAGTCTTCTTTATTGAACATTCAAATTGTTTCCATTTTTTTTGTATTATAAATCACTCTACAGGTATTCCCTTATGAACATCTCTGATTTTTCCAAAAGACAATTTGTAAAAGAAGAATAGGTTACTAAAAGATAATGCACATTTTAAAGGATCTTAGTATTTATTTTTAATTAGTCTCCTAAAAGTTTTATTACAAACTGACTTCAGAGTTCTCAAGTATTCTCTGCATACTACTTTCATGTTTATAAGTTGTACTACCTACTATCATGAAATTTGTTTCCCATTAAGTTGATGATACTTCCAAAAGGGAATGAATTTCCCCCAAAAATGCCAGAATAAATTCTAGACTCAAAATCATATTGATGCCCAGCTGATTATGTCCACTTTCCTCTAGATCCTTAAAAGTGGCATTTCCCAAAATACTCCATGTGAGAAGAGTCCTATGGTGAGGTAAGTTTAGGCAAAGTTGCATCTTCCATTGTTCATCAAGACCTGAAGATCTTGAAAAATCTTGCAGTAAATTTGAGAAGGTCCAAATCTGTTTAAATCAGTTTTCTTCTCTAAGGTTATTTGGTCACCAAACTGAGGGAAAAAAATTTCAAGTCTGCAAACCTCCATGGTATGCACTTAGAGAGCTGCCCATCTAGAGTAAGCTCGAGGCAGTCCATTATGGGGACTCTACAGTACATAATTTTCTTTTAATTCTATGTACTTGACCATAGGAGGTAGGGCCAAATCAGTTTGAGCTCCTGTGCACATTGTCATGTGACCAAGCTGAAGGACTCTCCATTATCAGGCCTTATGGAAATTTCTAGTAAGCCAAGACCAATTTTCTGATGAGCTAAGACTAGAATTTTATCTCAAAAGCTCTTTCTACTCCCTACACCCCCCAAAAAATCAGTTTGCTTTTGACTTTGTGATTGCAAATATATTTTCATCTATGTCAATCTTCATGTATATAAGTGAAAAATCATTATTGTTACCTGTTTAATTTTTGGCCCAAACTATTTTAAGACTCAAATAGAGAATAAGAGAATACTCGTTAAAAAATCTCTCTTAGGCCAGGATTTCTCAGAAACAAAGAAATGTAAAAATCAAAACTTTGGTTCCCAGTGAGACTGTATTTCTCAAATATCAGAATTTCACATGCCACCATTTTCTTTTCATATTTTAGCATTTTTCAAAATTAACTCCAAGTCTTATATACTTTATCCTCAACAACAACAACAAAAAAAATTCAAAAACATAGATTTGACAGTTTTATCTTTTTCTAATAGATACTAAAACACCTAAAAACACCTAAGATTATATCAGGTCTTGACAAACATTTTTGGTAAAAGAGAGTAAATATTTCAGGGGTTGAGAGTCATGGAATCTGTGTCATAGTTACTTAGCTTTGTTGTTGTAGTGCAAAAAAGCAGTCCTAGACAACAAGTAAACAAACATGGCTCTGTTCCAATGAAAGCTTTATTTACAAAGACAGACTGGATTTGGCTCGTGGGTTGTAGTTAGCCAACCTCTGCTCTACATGAAACAAAGAGTTTATTGAAATTTGCACCTCCTAAATAATTGCACTGATTCATTTTAGACACAATCTGAATGCTCTAACCTGGGCAATAATTGAACAGCAAAATCTCTCTCTCTCTTTTTTTTTTTTTTTTTGCATTCTACCTCTGTTTTCTGAGATAGTCCCAATTTCAAGCCAAATGTCTCAAATATTGTGATAAGATTCATCACTCTAAATCTCATAAGACTTTAAAATAAAAATCAGGAACTAATCTTTGCTGGTTCAACAAAAGAATAGACATCTTGAGACAGACTAACCTTTCCTCACCTTCCTAATGAATTCTGCAGAAATGTCCTACTCCTTGATTTTACTCTTGCAAAATTATTCTTCATAAGAGGAAGAAAAAAGCCCCACAACCCAAGCACACTGGGCTCCTAAATTATTGACACATTAAAATTTAAAATGTTAATTAACAGAGGCTCTTATCTGAGAGCAGCAAATTTGCCATTAGTTCCCAACTTTGCTGAATCTAAACTCCTATGTATCTTTTGTTTGACTGAGTTAGTCCACAGTTTACCCTAGTGGCCTCAAGATTTACAAGAGGAGAAACTTACAAGGCTTGTTTCTGCCACATCTGCCCATTGAGCCAACATCACTGAGGTTTGTAGATAGGAAGAATATGTTTTCCTGTACAAATATGATAAACCCATCAATTCACTGCTCACTATTTTCCACCCTAGATGTTCACAAATAATAATACATCTGAATAACATTTTTTCATGTTTACAAAACTTTTCCAAAAATGCATAGTCCCATTAAAATTGTTTAGTAATCCAAGAGCTAGGAATTTCTATCCTAATTTTACAAGTGAGGAATCCCAAGTTAATCCTGCAGTTGAACTGCCAGCTATACTGTAGGGAGGACCCTGGGGCCATGCTAGCCAATTTCCACCTGCTGGATGGTGATTTCCAAGTGCTCCTCAAGGTGACTCTTTTTTCCATTGCACTCTGCCATACCCTGATCATCTCTACCATCCCAGGCCATACTCCTAACCCAGTCCTCCGTTCACCACGGTGGTCCTGATAGCATCCATTCAAGGGTGCCTGGATGGGTCAAGGTAAGCACATCTTTAGTACTGAAACACAACTCTGTTCTAACTTATTCATTAATAATATAAATTCCCATCCTTAATTTAACTTATATCTCCTAATTCTATGTTCAGTGTTTTCCTATACATTGTAGCTGATTCTGAGATGTAGAAGAATTTAATTAATATTGGCTGAATTGCTAATACAGCTTTCAGTTACAAAGAGTAATTAGATAATTAGAATGAGAATTTGTAAATTAGCATACGATGATGTAGCCACTTTTTTTTTCATTTGCAAACAATCTGAATAAGTCTGTCCAGAGTCCAAGAATATATAACTTAAAGGCACCTTCTGTATCATCTAGTTCAACTATTATATGTTTAAGGAAACATGGGAGAAATTTGCCCAAGATCATAAATAATAGTGATAAATAATGATTATCATTCCTTACCATGTGCTTGACATGA
Source organism: Ovis aries (assembly GCF_016772045.2). Lineage (NCBI taxonomy): Eukaryota > Metazoa > Chordata > Mammalia > Artiodactyla > Bovidae > Ovis > Ovis aries. Next base: position 67,568,891 of record NC_056058.1, read on the forward strand.
CCCTAAATGTTATAAATGTGTGAAGTCAGGTTGATTGTTACTCCAGTTTACAAATGAAGCATCTAGGGCTTAGAGAAATAGACTCGCCATGGATCATATGGGTGTAGGTTCTGGGTCTATGTGAGGACAGAACATCTGACTATTGAGCTGCTGTTTAGCATAGTTATTCTCAAGCGCAAAGCCCAAAGCTGTGGTAAGAACGGCTCTGTTCTTTGATAAAAAGGGCACTTTGCCTATATGGTCTTCCTCCTCAAACCCAAGGGCAGTCCAACCATGAGAAAAACATCAGACGCATCTGAGGGCAATTCTGCAAAGTGTGGCTTTGCACTGTGGCTGACTGCCACACTGCCTGAAATATGCAGTGCCCAGGACCCATCATCTCCAGGGACACTAATTTAACTAGTCTTGAGTGGGGCTAAGGTATTGGCATTTTTCAAAGTTCCTGGATAACTCAAATGGGCAGCCAGGGTTGAAATAGCACCAGGTACGCATGTTTCCCAGAAAGAGGGAGTTACTGAATCCCCAAGGGGGGGGAAGGAGCAGTAGGACTAGAGCTGAATGAGATATATCTGGAGGAAGGGCTTTCACTGCCCTGGGTAAGCAGATTCTTTTCACTCCAGGAAACCACCAGGGAAGAGAACACAGGGGCTGGAGATGGAATGCTTGAAGGCTGCCATTTTCACTTTTCCTAATCAAGAGGCTTTTTCAGAATAGTGTTTGGGGATCACTGGGCCTCTAATGGTCACCACATCCTTTGCTCAGCAAATTGTTGGCTTCCCCTGCCTTTTTTCTCTTGAATGTATTTTTCTTGAATGTTTAGAGTCAACCCCACACCTAAATGGGCATTTGTCATTTATGTAGCTGAAGATGTGTGATCAACCAGCCTTGTCAGCTAAAAAGGAGGCTGGCTTCTTGCATTTAAAATGAATATTGACTGGAAAAGGAGGAGGTAGGGGGGTGGAGAAAAAAATCACAAGTGAAAAAAAATGGCTGACTCAGGCCAACCTCAATGCATATGGTGTGAAATAACAATGTTAAGGGAGTTTGGCTGGGGTTGGAATTATGCAAGAGCCTCTTTCAGCACAACCTAAGATGTCTGGGAAAATTGCTCTGGAAATTTCTGTGTTAAAAGATTTGTGTTCTTGGGAAAGTTATTTAACTTCCCTCAACCTTGTGAATGAAATGGGATTGGTATATGATAATACCTAATTTATGGGGTTGACTAAACAAGACAAGTCATCTGCTTATCACAATGTCTGGAATGTAGGACACACTCTATAAGTGCTGGTCCTATCATTATTGCTCATTTCTTCTTAGTTTTACTATTGCCTGTTTAAACAAACCCATCATTAAATACCTCCTCCTTCAAGAAAGCCTCTTGATAACACCTATGCTCCAAGAGAAGTAATCTATGTTAAATGCCCTCCTAATACTTTGTAGCTCTCTCTTGAAATCACCACTTTCCATGCTTTTTTGTGTCTTTCTCCTTTTTTGTTTAAGGGTATAAACTAATTGATTACCAGCTGGTATCTCACTAAACTTTGTATTCACAAAAGCTCTCATTACAGACCAATAACCCAATATTTGTGAAATTTAAATATCTTGGACAAATAATAGATGACAATGAATGTGATCATCTTAGAGGCTCTTAGCACAAAACTTGATGCATGGAAAATGTTCCATACAGTTAGCTGCCATTAAAATTTATTGTTTACTGTGATATCGCATGCATTATCTATTTGATTCCTCACAACAGCAGATCCTCTTAATATGCCCATTTCACAGTTGAGGGTTAAGGCACAAAGAAGGTGAAGTAATTTGTCTAAGATTATGTAGCTAGTGAGGGGCAAAGCCAGGATAAGGACCCCTGGGTCCAACTATTAATATATTCAAAGTCTTGATATTAAGCCAGGAGTAGGGAACATCAGATTTCATGCCTGAGTAGCATATGAGAAAACTGACAAAGGAGAATCAATACTGGCTAGACTAGTCTCGTGGATTTTGGCTAGTAAGAAGAGGAAGCCATAAGTAAAAGAAATTTTAAGCTTTAACCTGTGTCAAAGTCAAGCAAAAATCAGTTAGATTTCATCAAACTACTGATCAAAGTGCCAAAAATGGTTTAATTTTTTAAAAGCACATGTAACGTCTTTTCATCTGCTTGACTGGTCAAGCCAGTAAAAACAGTAAAAGCAGTTTATTCAATAAAAACACCCACACCGTCACTGTGGTTGTTGGGCCAAGTTGGCCAGCCAAGCAGACAGTTAAAGTGGTCAACCAGGTGTGGATAGAGCCTTGGAGAGAAATGTTGAAAGAAGACACTAGCAAAATACTTTAATGTCTGTAGCAATCATTCAGAGGGTACATCAAGGTATCTGGCTAAGGAAACTCCAGCTGCACAGAGGGGGTAAATTTGCATAGGAGCCCAGGAACCAACTGAGAGTTAGAACTGAGCGTCTCCTTTTTTCCTAAAACTCTAAGCTGTCTGGATCTGTTGGAATAGTCTGAGTGGCTTTGACCAGCTCATTTGGAGGAGAGGGCTCAAAACTTCTGAAATAAGTAACTCTGAGGATTAAAATACGTGGATCTAAGATGTTAGCTCCTTGTTACAATCGTGAAAGGGATGACTCTTCTGGGCCCAAGAGACAGAGGACCCTGGAACACACCCTGATTCAGATCTTCTGGGTGCAGTGTTGAGCCTTGTGAAGCAGCTTTTTCAGTGAATTAAAACACACACACAAACACACATGTACACACACACAGGTATAAATTCCAGAGCCCAGAGCAGTTTTGCCTTGGACCAAACCAAGCATAGCATTGAAAACCTGTAGGATATTCAGTAGGGATTTGCATTGGCAAGGATGGAGTACCTGGAGCCCCATGGAGTATAGTTCATTCTGGAACAACCAGCACTCTACAGCAGTAGGGGAGTTCTCTAGATTCAAGAAGACACATCAGAGTTTTGGTTCTACTGAGCAAGAGTCATTCTACATGACTTCATTGTAGAATGGTCAGCAAATGGTGGGGTTGGGGTTCCTGCTAACCCAGGCAAGTCATTCAATGCATAGTGTTCTCTGGGACAGAGAGATGCTATTGAGGGGAATGTTATTCACACCTAAGTTTGTAAATCTAGACATTGAGCTACTGGTGACTTTTCAAAATCCATTAGCCCTAAATAGATTGATAGATTAGACAGATTGATCTGCATAGACAAACAGACACTGAAGGTAGAAAAAAAATGCCTATTTAAGAATGAGGGCAGGCCTGGAGGAAGAATGCTGTTTAGAAAAGCTACACAATTGAGATTACTTCTAAACCTATATTTAATGAGAAAAATGAAGAAAATTAGTTTGGTCAATTAGAAAATAATAAAGACATTGAAAAAATAACTATTGACAGAAGGCCAATTAGGGATTTCTGCAGTAATTTGAGTATAATACACACCGCAGAATCAGCAGATTATGAGGGGTTGCCTTCTAGAAGATTAGAGTTGCATCATGTCTACTTAATTTGGGCAGTGATTTCTTCATTTAGCAAGTGGAATTGTGATCTGAAATGAACCCAAAAGCCAGACAGTAGGGTTCTAAATTTCAAAATCAGAGAGAGTTAGCATAATGGTGACAGTTCAGCTTAGGTATGACTAGTACTAATAGATGTTAAGGGGATGGGACCTAAAGAAAGGATGTCCTAACAAAAACACAAAAACGAGTTCGAGGGGCAGGCCATGGTCTATTAGACAAGTTTATGCTGTATTAACCAGCTTTATAATCAGATTATTGGAAAATAGCAGAAGCCATTCCAGATAAATCATTGCTTCTTCGGGTTATCAGAGGGGAAGGCAGTGTGGAATCTTACCAGAGTGAAGGATGAAGACATCATTTCTTTGTGTGTGTGTATTCATCAGGAAAAAAAAAGATTAAGAGCTGGCTGAACTCCTGTAGAATAGGATTCCATAAAGGTTCACTCGCAAATTAAAATGTATATGTGCGTGTGCATCTGGTGTGTGTGTGGAGGTGGATTTTGAAAGAGCCTGGATGGTGTCTTCCTGACAGGTAGAGACTATTTTTAATGAATGCAAGGTTGGTGAGGTGTTATAGGTATGGGCCCAGGACTTAGTATGATTTTAAGCCTGTGATAACTCTGAAAAATATTAACCAAACTATTGAGAAATGATACTGTAGGATGTTAGAACTGAAGGAATCTTAGCAACCACATTCTTCTGCTCATCTTCTTAGCCATTTACAGGGCCAGAGATGTTAACTCCTTTCCTGGAATCACATGTTCTCTCTATGTCACAACCTGAGCTAAAACTATATTGAAGGAGAAGGTCTTTCTATCATATCATCCCACTTGCTGATGATGCCAGTTTGTGGCATCTGTTGCTAACTACTAGGCTCAATAAATAGCTTCAGAATTCCAAAATAATAAGAGGAAATTCCATTGGAAACGAAAGTGAAAGATTAGTTCTGTGTGTGAAAAAATCCCCAATGGCCAGTCTTGACAGCTGGGCAAATGCCCTATGAGTAAGCATGCTAGATAAATGTAGTTGAGTTCTTTGTTGAATCATCTGGTAAGGGGGAAGTCATCACTCAGAGCTGCTTGTAAGGCAACATCACAAAAGAGGAAGGGCAGGGTGGTCAGGCTATACTGGGGTCCATTATTTAAATTTTGGAAACACTTCTAGGTGAATAAAAAGTCCTAGACATTGGAGCCATTCCAGAGAAAAACAGCACATAATTAAGGGAATGGAACAGAGAAACTGATTTATTGAAGAAATTAAAGCAACACACTTTTATAGCTCTGTCACAAATAAGGGCATGTCTCTGACATATATCAAACGCTTTAATAGAAATAATGAGTTAATCCAGGGAGAGATGATTTAGGCACAACATCAGAGGGCAAGGTAACTTGATGGGATTGGGGAATTACCTGTTGAAATGATGAAATTGTCATTTTCAAACGAAACTGAGACAAAAACACAGCAATTAAGAAGATGGTGCTTCACAGCAATTTTATACAAAGCGATTTGATTTTTAGCTTTTGATGAAACTGAGCCAGTAGAGCCATGCTTTCCATATTTCCTCAATTTTTAGAGACATTTGAACTTATGATACATCATCAGTTTAATAGCAGCTATTACATGCAGGGAGGAAAACACTGTATTAAATATATAGGTTGATTGCAGTCTACATCTCAGTTTGAAAAGTATTAAACTGTAAATAATATATTCATTTTAGAATTGGAGAAGTAGAGAAATCATTGAGAAGATACACATATTATCCTGAGATAGCATATATTTTCTGTGAGTTCAATTCCTGACTACTCAAGGGCTAAGCATATAGTTGTATGATTGTCGATGTCTAGCTATTTTGTTTGCCATCTCCACGTTTCCTTCTCAGAGACTTTGTTCTCACTCTGGAGATTGGGAAACTTATTGATTCTTCCGGTCACTACTGACTGGACCAGGAATAAATCTGACCTGAATAAGCCAATCAGTTCCCTTAATTTAAAAATAAAAGATGTACCAGAAAAGAAAGATGCAGTCAGTTAGATAAGAGGTCTTGCAAAGTTGGGGTCAGCATTGGGTCATGGCATCGAACACCACAAACAAATCTAAATTAGTAAGGGGCAGCAAAGTTGTCAGTAAAAAAAAGCTGGCATGGATTAAGAAAAACAGATCCAATATCCAGCTAGCACCAGGAAAATCAGAAATGTACTCTCTTTCCATATAGCCCCTTCACCCAAAAGATTCAGTGTGACTCCATGAGGCAGACAAAGGAGCTTCCATATCTCACTTTCAATGCAGGTTCCCAAGTGGTCTGACTTAACTCAGTATCCGATCTTTGGATGCCTTTGACTTTCTCTTTGTTAAGGATGCATTTTTATCTCAGCCAGCTTCACTGGGTATCTGTCCCTGGCAACTTTAATCCCTTTCTCTCTGCTCCTGCCCATTTCATTAATGCTTCCCGGTTATAACACATTAATAAAAAGCTTTTCAGAGAAAACTCACGGTGCTGACACAGACTGGATTGTGACATGTGCTCAGCTGCTTCAGTCGTGTCCCACTCTTTGCGACCCCATGGACTGTAGCCTGCCAGGCTCCTTTGTCCATGGGATTATCCAGGCAAGAATACTGGAGTGGGTTGCCAATTCCTTCTCCAGGGGATCGTCCCAAACCAGGGACTGAACCCACGTCTCTTGCATCTCCTGCTTTGGCAGGCAGATTCTTTACCTACTGCGCCACCTGGGAAGGAAACCTTGTGGATTGTGACATGGGTTGTAGTAATCCTCCAAACAGACTGACATAATTTCTGTTGCTGAAATAACTGGCCTCAAAACCATTGTCTCAGCTACTGGTATGGCTGTGGTGCACACTAGGCTAACCTTTGTCTGGAAGCCAGGCGCTAACTCTGTGTGTGTGTTTTGGACCTTGCCTTTCACAGATCCCATTCTCATGAACTATTCAACAGTAGGACTCCTTAGACCATGGGCAGCCTCCCTCACTCCAAACATTGTTTATCCAGGACACTAGGAACAACATTTATGTTCTTAGAATTTATAAGTCTTTCCTTCCTGATAGCCCTTGTGGTTGTCATTTTGATAACAGGCCATTCTGATTTCAAGAAAACCTCATTTTCTGTTCTGAATTGCGGTGCCTTCTTCTGCAGTAGTTTGCTAAGCAAGTGTATAGGCTGTTTGCTACGCTTTCAACCCTCATGCATTTTTAATGATTTACAAGGAAAAGATTTTTCCCCTCCTCCTCTTTTTTTATAATAAATTTAATGACTTAATACACATCAAGTGGAATTGTTGGTTTGTGGTGACGGTTTTATAATTCCAAGTTCAAGGGTTTTTTCTATTTAATTATGCACAATAACTCTCATGGAATATAATGCAATAACAAAAACATGCACTGATGTTGGCATAAGAGCCTGTTGTTTATTAGTATTGGTTCTGTACTTTATGTTTGAAATAAAATATTTGGAACTAATGTTGGCCATGTTTTCTCCAAACCAGATAAAAAAAAAAAGACTTTCTCCCTGAAAATACCATGCTCCAATCTTCAGCGATAAAAGCCAGCAGCTCTTGAGATAGCAAATTAAATTTTATTTGTAGAAAGCGCTGTGCTGTGTTTTGTTGCTTGCTCAGAGTTATTTTTTAATACTAATAATTTAATAAAGTGAAAGACCGATACATTGACCTGTGTTCTCTAAGGCACCAGAGTATTTCCCGAGGTTAAAAGGCATAGCTTGCTGAAAGGTTGTTTGTTTTACATTCTAACCTATTACTTATTTCTCTTGCTTTCTTGCCAGATCTAGCCTTAGCTTTTGAAATCAGTTTTGAATTTTAGAAAACATAAAGTGGTTGAATTTTCAGAGTCTGCGAGTCAGACATCTAAAACACTGATAAAGACTGCTTTTTCTAAGAGCCAGCACATCTGAATTTTGTGCTGGTGAATAGTAAAGTTATCTTCATCCCATTGAAAAATAACTTAAGAGCTTGAAAAATAACTTAAGAGCTTCTTGGTAGAAAGGAAGTAGACGTCTAGTCTCCTAAGACAAATTCAGCAAGGAGACTTGTTCCACCCTGCATTATGCTTCATTTACAGAGAAAGAATTACCCAGAGTCCACTTCTGGAAAATCTAGGTGCAGGGTTCTAGACTTAGGTAAGTGTCCTGAGAGCCAGGGTGTTTTGCCTCGGTGGAGAAGGACGAGCCTGAGGGCTGCAGAGTGTTTAGCTAAGCTGGAGCTAGAAGATAATAGCTAAACATAAAGCCGAAGGCAAAAGCCAAGCAGTCATTCTCTCTGAGGCAGCTAGATAGGAGGGGCGAGGGGTGGTGTGTGTGTGTGTGTGTGTGTGTGTGTGTGTGTGTGTGTGTGTACACGTGCGTGTGCACATGTGCACTCTCAGTCACTCAGTTGTGTCTGACTCTTTTGTGACCCTATGGACTATAGGCTACCAGGCTCCTCTGTCCACGGGATTTCCCAGGCAAGAATATTGGAGTGGTTTGTGGTTTGCCATTTCTTCCTCCAGGGGATATTCTCAATCCAGGGACTGAACCCTCCTCTCCTGCACTGGCAGGCGAATTCTTTACCATTGAGCCACCTGGGAAGGTAAGAAGGTTAGAACCAGATACAAGGTGATAGGATAGCTTCTGGAAACCCTAGAAAAAAGTGGGGTTGGAGGACATGGATAGTGCCTGGAGAGATTGCCTGAGGTCCTAGACAGACCCAAGGCTGCCTAGAGAGTACCTGTAACATTTCTGTTAAGAGAAGTGTAATACAGTAGTTAAAGGTTCAAATTCTGAGATAGCACGCACATAGATTCAAGTTCCAGCTTTACTTCTTCTCAACAGCGATATGTTCCTGGGCAAGTCATGCTACTTTTAAATGTGCAGTGACTTTATGCATTAAACTGGGCAAGTACAATAATGTTCTTTATAAAGGCTGTCATAACATTTAAATAATGTAATGCTACTGTTGTTATTAGTGTTGAGTCAGGAACAGCTACTAATTCAGATTCTTTTAATGTCGAAATACTGCTTTAAATGATATGCATAGACATATTTGTATCAATAGAAATATGTATGTTTTGTGGGTTTTATGCATAAGTGACATTGGGCATCTATGTTTTTATTTTTAAAATATTTTACTTATTTTGTGTATTTTTTTCCTTTCATATAAACATGTTTATTGAGGTATAGCAGTCATACAGTGACATGAAGTATACGCTGAGGTGTATAATTTGATTAGTTTCAACATGTGAATTGATGCTTTTGAACTGTGGTGTTGGAGAAGACTCTTGAGAGTCCCTTGGACAGCAAGGAAATCCAACCAGTCCATTCTAAAGGAGATCAGCCCTGGGTGTTCTTTGGAAGGAATGATGCTAAAGCTGAAGCTTCAGTACTTTGGCCACCTCATGTGAAGAGTTGACTCATTGGAAAAGACTCTGATGCTGGGAGGGATTAGGGGCAGGAGGAAAAGGGGACGACAGAGGATGAGATGGCTGGATGGCATCACTGACTCAATGGACATGAGTTTGAGTGAATTCCAGGAGTTAGTGATGGATAGGGAGGCATGCTGCGATTCATGGGGTTGCAAAGAGTAGGACAAGACTGAGTAACTGAACTGAACTGAACACGTGAATTCATCACTGTAAACCATACCCCTGTCAAGACATAGAATATTTCAGTCGTTCCAGAAAGCCACATTGTGCTTTATCCAAGTTAAACCCTCCTACCATCCCATCATCCCAGAAGTGCATCCTTTACTGAGTTATAATCATAGATTAGCTTTGCCTGCTCTAGGACTTCATTTAAATGGAATCAAGCAATATATATTATTTTGTATCTGAATTCTTTTGCTCAGGAGAAATATTTTGGAGATTTATCCGTGTGGCTATGTGTAACAGAGGTTCATTCTTTTAAATTGCCAAGGAGCACTCTTTTTATAATTATATCACACTTTTCCCATTCTCCTACAGTTGGAAATCTGATCTTTTCATTCTAGTACTAAAATAAAGCAGCTATGTTGTTGATGTTCAATTGCTCAATTATGTCTGACTCTTCGTGACCCCATGGACCGCAACACACCACGCTTCCCTGTCCATCACCAATTCCCGGAGCTTGCTCAAACTCATGTCCATCGAGTTGGTGATGCCATCCAACCATCTCATCCTCTGTCATCCCCTTCTCCTCCTGACTTCTATCTTTCCCAGCATCAGGGTCTTTTCAAACGTGTTGATGCTTTGCATCAGGTGGCCAAAATATTGGAGCTTCAGCATCAGTCCTTCCATTGAATACTCAGGGTTGATTTCCTTTATGATTGACTGGTTTGATCTCCTTGGAGTCCAAAGAACTGTCAAGAGTCTTCTCCAACACCGCAGTTCAAAAGCAGTAATTCTTTAGTACTCAGCATTCTTTACGGTCCAACTCTCACATCCATATATGACTGCTGGAAAAACCATAGCTTTGACTAGATGGACCTTTGTCAGCAAAGTAATGTCTCTACTTTTGAATACACTGTCTAGGTTTGTCATAGTTTTTCTTCCAAGGAACAAGTGTCTTTTAATTTCTGTTCTTAAATATATTTCTTTGTCTAAAGGCTTTTGGAAGACTGTGATCTGAATTTCAGTTCAGTTCAGTCACTCAGTTGTGTCTGACTCTTTGAGACTCCATGGACTGCAGCATGCCAGGCTTCCCTATCTATCACCAGCTCCCGGAGCTTACTCAAATGCATGTCCATCAAGTCAGTGATGCCATCCAACCATCTTATCCTCTATCAGCCCCTTCTTCCACCTTCAATCTTTGCCAGCATCAGAGTCTTTTCTAGTGAGTCAGTTCTTCACATCAGGTGGCCAAAATATTGGAGTTTCAGCATCAGCATCAATCCTTCCAATGAATATTCAAGACTGATATGACTTAAGTGATATAACTTAAATGATATGACTTAAGCATCTTTTATTTTCAACACATAGGGTAGACTTCCCCTGAGAGACAGGTGCTTAGACAATAGGTCCTGATATTAATAGAAGAAAATGGTAAACATTTTCCAACTTGTTTCTTTGCTTTTTCATATACGTATGCATGTATATGTGCATTTTAATGAACAAATATCATAGGTTTTTAGAGGATAGCTATCTGACTTAAATACCTAATTTTCAGCATATAGTGTAGACTTCCCCTAGACTATTTTTGCATATGTAATTTTTTAAAAATATAGAAGACCCAGAGTTTAATTCTGAAAGAATCCACAGTCATATGAATGACAGATTTGGGATATGACTGGGGACTGGAATGGACACAGAGTTCTTTTAATTCTGCCTAACAAAGCCACAGGCTAATGTTGAAGAATGTTTGTGTGATCTCTCCAGTGGGGAATCAGTTACTCTAACACAGGAGTCTTTACAGAGATCCAAAGTAATCATAAAACTATTATAACCACAAGACCTCTTCATGGTTATCCTCTCAATAGTGAATGCTCCCTTTTAAAGCCAGCTCTTATATTCAGAGAAGGATTGTAGTATCTCTAGCCTGGAAGAAATCCCTATTTCTGTGGCTAATTTACTTCATCTCTGTGGTTCTTGGATGAAGGATGGAGTAGAAACCACCCCAGGTGACTGACTCTGAATTCTAGTCTTAAGCAATGTATGAAGAGCTTCAGTGATCTTTAGCCATTTAGCCTGCCTTCCTTCCCTAGGAAATACTGTCCAGCTATTTCCTGATGGTTCAACTGGTAAGAAATCTGTCTGCAGTGCAGAAGACCTGGGTTCGGTCCCTGTGTTGGGAAGATCCCCTGGAGAAGGGAATGGCTACCCATTCCAGTATTCTGGCCTGGAGAAGTCATGGACAGAGGAACCCGGCAGGCTACAGTCCATGGATATGCAAAGAGTCAGACATGACTGAGCGACTTTCACTTTCATTCCCATATCTCAGTAAATTGTTTACCATGGGCAGCCTTCTGATTTATGGCCCTGGGCATTCTTAGGACTGTGAAGAGAGAAGGAAAGTACATGATCACCATGTTGGAGCTGTGAGGGGAAAGTCTGTCTTTGGACCATCAGATGCTATGAGAAGGGCGCCCATAAGCATAGTTCCTCTCTCATGATGTATCTTATTTACATTGGCATTTCTTGCTCTAACCCAGTGCTGCACACATGGGATAAATATATATATAGATAGATAGATAAATATTCATGGAAGGGAGAATGAAATAAGATAGAAAGAATGCGATGAATGGAGGAATTGAAAAGCAAGGAGCTCATGTATATTGGAGGTAGCTATCTGGTGGACAGAGAGAAATAACAATTCAGCTAATTGTAAGTTATAAAGCAAGGTTAGAACTTTCAGTTTACCATGAATTCACACACTTGTCCTTTTTTGCTTAACATTTATGTTCTCTACTAGACTATAAGGGTAGAAACTAATTTTTTAATGATAATACTGTTAATTTGACCTAAAGAGTCTTGTTTCTGAACCCTGGGCAAGAAACTAAGTGGGACCCTGATGTAGGTGGTGTAGGATATTTCATGTTTGTGTTTCCCACAAGGTTTATTTTTTACCATTTTATTTTTCACATACTTATCTATCTATTTATTTAGCTGAGCCAGGTCTTAGTTGCAACAGGTGAGATATTTTTATTGCAGTATGGTGAATCAAGCAGGAGGGATCTAGTTGCCTGACCAGGGCCCTCGCATTGGAAACACGGAATCTGAGTGACGGGACCACCAGGGAGGTCCCCCCACAGGGTTTAGATCGACACTTAGCATAGCGTGGATGTTTCAGTTCAGTTCAGTTCAGTTCAGTTCAGTCTCTCAGTCGTGTCTGACTCTATGTGACCCCATGTATCGCAGCACGCCAGGCCTCCCTGTCCGTCACCAGCTCCCGGGGTTCACTCAGACTCACGTCCATCGAGTCAGTGATGCCATCCAGCCATCTCATCCTCTGTCGTCCCCTTCTCCTCCTGCCCCCAATCCCTCCCAGCATCAGAGTCTTTTCCAATGAGTCAACTCTTCGCATGAAGTGGCCAAAGTACTGGAGTTTCAGCTTTAGCATCATTCCTTCCAAAGAAATCCCAGGGCTGATCTCCTTCAGAATGGACTGGTTGGATCTCCTTGCAGTCCAAGGGACTCTCAAGAGTCTTCTCCAACACCACAGTTCAAAAGTATCAATTATTCGGTGCTCAGCCTTCACAGTACAACTCTCACATCCATACATGACTACTGGAAAAACCATAGCCTTGTCTAGACGGACCTTAGTCAGCAAAGTAATGTCTCTGCTTTTGAATATGCTATCTAGATTGGTCATAACGTTTCTTCCAAGGAGTAAGTGTCTTTTAATTTCATGGCTGCAGTCACCATCTGCAGTGATTTTGGAGCCAAAAAAAAATAAAGTCTGACACTGTTTCCCCATCTATTTCCCATGAAATGATGGGACCGGACGCCATGATCTTCGTTTTCTGAATGTTGAGCTTTAAGCCAACTTTTTCACTCTCCTCTTTCACTCTCATCAAGAGGCTTTTTAGTTCCTCTTCACTTTCTGCCATAAGGGTGGTGTCATCTGCATATCTGAGGTTATTGATATTTCTCCCTGCAATCTTGATTCCAGCTTGTGTTTCTTCCAGTCCAGCGTTTCTCATTATGTACTCTGCATAGAAGTTAAGTAAGCAGGGTGACAATATACAGCCTTGACGTACTCCTTTTCCTATTTGGAACCAGTCTGTTGTTCCATGTCCAGTTCTAACTGCTGCTTCCTGACCTGCATACAGGTTTCTCAAGAGGCAGGTCAGGTGGTCTGGTATTCCCATCTCTTTCAGAATTTTCCACAGTGTATTGTGATCCACACAGTCAAAGGCTTTGGCGTAGTCAATAAAGCAGAAATATATGTTTTTCTGGAACTCTCTTGCTTTTTTGATGATCCAGGAGATGTTGGCAATTTGATCTCTGGTCCCTCTGCCTTTTCTAAAACCAGCTTGAACATCAGGAAGTTCACGGTTCACGTAATGCATGGATGTTTAGTATTTCATAAATGAACGCTTGATTGAAACAAAAATTGGGAAAGCCTGATAGCAGTGGATCTTTGTGTTCTTAGAATTCGTTAGAAAAAAACTGCTTTGGTGGAGATGATATGGAGGCACCAGGTCTTTTTCCCTGTTCACTTAACTTTGTCTTACAAATACACTGAGTGATGCCAAAAAGTGTATCAGACAAGGTAGTGGGATTTCAACCTGTTACACCATAAGGAGAATTTCTCAGAATTATCAAACCTCCTTTGAAAACATTTCTACACAGGTCACATAATGATCTGTTTGCCATTTGTAAAGTAAAACACCATCATGAAAAAGAATATTTAATGCCATATAGAAAAACCCTACCTTTCCCAGTTAATAAATGTCAGATTGCTCATTTTACCTTCATGGGAAAAAGGGAATCATAAAGTAAGATCATAACCTCCTATGATTTTTGAATCAAAATGGAGATTAAGAAATGAAGGTTTGATAATCCTTAGTGTTTGCTCTTTGAAAAGTCTGCTATTTGTTTAGAGTACGGCTGGCATACATTGTGGGATGGACGGTTATGATCAGGCTCCTTTTCATCACCCTGTCCTTGTAGTGTTCATTTATGCAAACTTTCTTCCTGCTGTTCTGAGCCCTGTTTTAAGATGAGAGTGAGAGTATCAATATAGCCAAGTGCACTTGGTATATTTCATCTGCCTCTAGTTTCTTTGGCCCTGTGGTTTTTGGTGGCCATCTTTAACCTACAACAGATAGCTAGAATTGCCTTTTCTTCAAATCTTCTAAAGATTTGGTTATTTATATGTAAAGTATTAAATACTCATAAACATTTGAGCAGTGTCTGGAGATGGCTTCCGTGTCTGAAAACATTTTAGTATGTTTGATTCATTTATTGTGTATATTGATATATACAAAACAGTTTATTGATATAAGGATATAATTTAAGATAAAATAGTATTATGTTTCCAGACTTTCAGCTACCATATATTATAATCTTAATGATACACATTCTATAACCGACACCTCCACTATTCATTATCTACTTGGATGTGCTCAGTTCAGTTCAGTTACTCAGTCGTGTCTAACTCTTTGCCATCCCATGGACTGCAGCGTGCCAGGCCTCCCTGTCTATCACCAACTCCCGGAGTTTACTCAAACTCATGTCCATTGAGTTGGTGATGCCATCCAACCATCTCATCCTCTGTTGTCCCCTTCTCCTTCCACCTTCAATCTTTCCCAGCATCAGGGTCTTTTCAAATGAGTCAGCTCTTCACATCAGGTGGCCAAAGTATTGGAGTTTCAGCTTCAGCATCAGTTCTTTCAATGAATATTCAGGACTGATTTCCTTTAGGATGGACTGGTTGTATCTCTTTGTGGTCCAAGGGACTCTCAAGAGTCTTCTCCAACACCACAGTTCAAAAGCATCAGTTCTTCAGTGCTCAGCTTTCTTTATAGTCCAACTCTCACATCTATACACGACTACTAGAAAAACAATAGCTTTGACCAGACAGACCTTTGTGGGCAAAGTAATGACTCTGCTTTTTAATATGCTGTCTAGGTTGGTCATAGCTTTTCTTCCAAGGAGTAAGCATCTTTTAATTTCATGGCTGCATTCACCATCTGCAGTGATTTTGGAGCCCAAGAAAGTAAAGTCTCTCACTGTTTTCCCATCTATTTGCCATGAAGTGATAGGACCAGATGCCATCATCTTCTTTTTTTGAATGTTGAGTTTTAAGCCAACGTTTTTACGCTGCTCTTTCACTTTCATCAAGAGGCTCTCTAGTTCTTCTTCACTTTCTGCCGTAAGGGTGGTGTCATCTGCATATCTGAGATTATTGATATTTCTCCTG
This sequence comes from Ovis aries, assembly GCF_016772045.2. Lineage (NCBI taxonomy): Eukaryota > Metazoa > Chordata > Mammalia > Artiodactyla > Bovidae > Ovis > Ovis aries. The sequence continues at coordinate 67,584,250 of NC_056058.1, forward strand.
GCAATCTTGATTCCAGCCTGTGATTTATTCAGCCTGGCATTTTGCATGATGTACTCTGCATAGAAGTTAAATAAGCAGGGTGACAATATACAGTATTGATGTACTCCTTTCCCAATTTGGAACCAGTCTGTTGCTCCATGTCCAGTTCTAACTGTTGCTTCCTGACCTGCATACAGATTTCTCAAGAGGCAGGTCAGGTGGTATGGTATTCCCATCTCTTTTAGAATTTTACAGTTTGTGGTGATCCACACAAAGGCTTTGGTATAGTCAATAAAGCAGAAGGAGATTTTTTTGGAACTCTTGCTTCATCGATGATACAATGGATGTTGGCAATTTGATCTCTGGTTCCTCTGCCTTTTCTAAAACCAGCTTGAACCTCTAGAAATTCATGGTTCACGTAATTGAAGCCTGGCTTAGAGAATTTTGAGCATTACTTTGCTAGCATGTGAAATGAGTGCAATTGTGCATTAGTTTGAGCATTCTTTGGCATTGTCTTTCTTTGGGATTGGAATGAAAACTGACCTTTTCCAGTCCTGTGGCCACTACTGAGTTTTCCAAATTTGTTGGCATATTGAGTGCAGCACTTTAACAGAAACATCTTTTTGGATTTGAAACAGCTCTACTGAAATTCCATCCCCTCCACTAGCTTTGTTTGTAGTGATGCTTCCTAAGGCCCACTGGACTTCACACTCCAGGATGTCTGGCTCTAGGTGAGTGATCACACCATCATGATGATCTGGGTCATGAAGATCTTTTTTGTACAGTTCTTCTGTGTATTCTTGCCACCTCTTCTTAATATCTTCTGCTTCTGTTAGGTTCATACCATTTCTGTCCTTTATCGAGCCCTTCTTTGCACGAAATGTTCCCTTGGTATCTCTAATTCTCTTGAAGAGATCTCTAGCTTTCCCATTCTATTGTTTTGCTCTATTTCTTTGCATTGATCACTGAGGAAGGCTTTCTTATCTCTCTTTGCTGTTCTTTGAAAATCTGCATTCAAATGGGTATATCTTTCCTTTTCTCCTTTGCCTTTCACTTCTCTTCTTTTCACAGCTGTTTGTAAGACCTCCTCAGACAATTGTTTTGCATTTCTTTTTCTTGGGGGCGGTCTTGATCCGTGCCTCCTGTACAATGCCGTGAACCTCTATCCACAGTTCTTCAGGCACTCTGTCTATTGGATCTAATCCCTTGAGTCTATTTGTCACTTCCACTGTATAATCGTAAAGGATTTGATTTAGGTCATACCTGAATGGTCTAGTGGTTTTCCCTACTTTCTTCCACTTAAGTCTGAATTTGGCAATAAGAAGTTGATAATCTGAGCCACAGTCAGCTCCTGGTCTTGTTTTTGCTGACAGTTTAGAGCTTCTCCATCTTTGGCTGCAAAGAATATAATGAATCTGATTTCGGTATTGACCATCTGGTGACGTCCATGTGTAGAGTTGTCTCTTGTGTTGTTGGAAGAGGGCCTGTGCTCAGAAAGGCACAGATTAGAATAGTAAGTTTAAAGTTATAATGATTGCACTGGCAGAAAATGAAAGGTAAAGTTCTAAATGTTCATTAATGTAGGTCTGGTTAAATGAATGCTATGTATGTAAGAATGAATAAAGTAAGATAATGAACAATACATATAATAATCTGTAAGAAGAACCCTCTTACACATAAACTATAAAATGTGGAAAAAATACAAAAACATCTACTTAAGGGCTCTAGAGAGTCATTGAAAGTTGGAAGAGTTGAAGGAAGTGAGAACTTAGTTTGTGATTTTTGTGGCTTTTCCTTATGGTTGGCAGTGACTACAGCACAGGGCAGGGTAGGTAAAACTCTAAAAGTTAGCCAGAGACAGAGCTTGGGGCAAACACTGTTGTTAAACTAGAGGGCCATTTTTAACAGTTGGCCACAACTTTCTTCCTTGGTTTAATAATTCGTGTGAAGAAGCAAATGATTATCAAATTTTAAGATGTGGAAATATAATGAAGGTATTGGGCTCTTTCCCCAAAAATAGAAAAAAGAACATAAGCACACAAAAATCTACGTGTCATTGAGGAAGTGTCATAGATTCTTAAAATCCATTTCTAATCTCCAGGTTTAAAACACATGCACGCAGACACACACAGACACACACACACACCCCTGGCCTTCATGACAGAGGTCAGCTTAAGTTTGGTAGTCTAGGTAATATCATGGATTAAAAAAGTCAGGATAAAAAATTTCTTTAAGGATGAGGATACCCTGATCATTTGATCTGGAGTAAATATAAACTCTTGCACTTTGCCCTAAATAATTAATTACAGATTTACAGAATGACAAAGACATGACTCAGTAGTCCCATAAACAGGAAAAAAAAGTTCTGGAATTTTGTTGATAATAAGCTCCATTATGTACTATAAATAATATTATGTGCCTGCCAAAAAAACAAATGTGATCTTCAGTTGTTTTAATGGAAATTAAGGTTTTAGGACTGCAGTGAACAATATGGCAGCCCTTAGCTACTTATGGCTGTTTAAGTTTAAATAATATAAAAAACCCAGTGCCTCAGTCACATCAGCCACTGTCCAAGTGTTCAGTAGTTAACATGTGGTTAGGTGACTCATATTAGCATCGAATAGAACGTTTCTGTCTTCACAGAAGGTTCTGCTGGATAACTCCACTCTAGAGCAAGAGAAGTAAGAGATATACTCTGTGTTTGTCAGAACGCTGCTGCTGTAGTAGACATGTGCTGTTTGCTGCTCAGAATGGGTTCTTCCCTTTTCCTATAAATAGAATGTTGAATGTCCTGTGGAAAACATCTCCTTTCCATTGTCAACCATGTTATTTGTATGGGCTTGGTGCCTCTGCTAGCCTTATTAGCCAGTGTAAGAGATCCTCATGACTCCCACAGGGCAGTGTGGCTTGAGGTCGGAGGACTGAGAACTATAGCAGGTCTTTTGCTAGCATATATGGAGAGTCCAGACTTGTCAGACAGCCATCTGAGAATGGAGCCAAATAAAGTGGATTATAGAACAGAGAGACAAAGGGAATCGAAAGCTTGGTGACACTGTTTGAACATCTGGATCAAGCTTCATCTGAAGCCCACCCAACAACTGTTAGGTTACACAAACTCATAACCTCCCTTCAGTGTTTAAGAACGTTAAGTTGGGTTTCCTACCACTTGAAACATGAAGAGCCCTAAATGATATCTTTGATAAATTGAGTTCAGTTGTGCATGTTCCTATTTGGAAAATGATACAGCATAATGGAATGTTTTCAGAGGAGAAAGACCAGGAGGGTGAAAGAACTTCAAGGAAATATCCCTCTTTTATTCCCATGACAAAATTAAGTCTTCATTCCCAGGCTAATCCAAGTGGCTGATGTGACCATTTTGACATTTCATAAATTCCCCTGGGAAAAAAGATTCTAAAAGCTTCCAGTCTTCATTTAAAGTGGTATGGTAGAAGGAAGAAGACCATATGACGAAGTCAATGAATCCACAGATCTCCTAGTATCACCAGTACAAAAAATAAGAGAGCAAATCATGTAAAATTAGTTTGCTTTTAAATGTAAGTGACACTCATACCAGCACGAGGCTGCATTTTAATAACTCTGCTACTACAAATTGCGTCACTTTAGTTGGATGATATTATAAAAGAAAATCAGTGGATATTATTTCTGTGTCGTTTTCCAATCCAGTACATTTTTATAAAATTCTACAGATTGAGTTAATATTTTAGAGCTGTATATATAATGAAATTTAAAATATTCTTTGACAATTGCTCTCCTGGAAGGCTGATAGAAATGTTCAATAAAGGGCTGCAGAGAATTGTTTTCAGAGGCTTGAGGGAAAAGGTAGAGAGACTTATTCTGTACTCTTAAAAATTTTTTAAGCTCCTTTTTTGTGCCTAATCAAGTCAGCTGTCCACTTGCTCTTTTGCCACCCCCTCCCCAAACCCTTATGGCCCCAACTTTGGAATTAAAAGTTAAAGATTCTTCAAAAGTTATAAGCTATAACATAGAAATTCACAACCTTGTTTGTATGCTGGAATCACCTGAGGGACTTTAAAAATACAGATACTATTTAACATGAAATTACCGTATGATCCAGCAATCCACTCACCCAAACGAATTGAAAGCAGAGACTCAAACAAATACTTGAGCATTATTCAAAATAGCCCAAATGTGGAAATGAATGCCCATCAATGGATGGATGGGTAAATAAAATGTCATCTATACATAAAATGGGATATTGTTTAGCTTTAAAAAGGAAGGAGATTCAGACACATGCTACAACGTGGGTGAGCCTTGAACATTGTGCTAAGTGAAATAAGCCAGACACAGAAGGACAAATGTGTGATTCCACTTATATGAGCTACCAAGAATAGGCAACTTCATGGAGACAGAAAAAACTGGTTACCAGAATGCTGTGGGGAGAGACGAATGGAGAGTTATTGCTTAATGGGTACAGAGTTTACTTTTGGAATGATAAAAAAAAAATAGTTCTGCAGATGGATGTTGATGATAGTTGTACAGTAGTAGTGCTTGTTAGCCACTCAGTTGTGTCTGACTCTTTGTAACTCCATGAACTATTATAGCCCGCCAAGCTCCTCTGTGCGTGGAATTCTCCAGGCAAGAATACTGGAGTGGGTAGCCATTTCCTTCCCCAAGGGATCTTCCTGACCCAGGGGTTGGTTGAACCCAGGTCTCCTGCATTGCAGGCAGATTATTTACTGTCTGAGCCACCAGGGAAGTCCATAAAATAGTGAGTGTACCTAATGTCACTTAATTGTGCAGTTTAGGTAAAATGTGAATTTTCTGTTTTTTGTATTTTATATAGAGAGAAAGATAGGTAGATGCCACCCTCAGAGAGTCTTATGTAGTTGGCCTGGGATGCAGGCCATTGCTAGCATTGCCTGCTACTATTGGAATGGTATAGGCCACTCAGGTATTTCTAATGTGCAGCCTCATGCCTCAAAGTCTGGACGGGTAATAAAAATGAATAAAAGCATCTGGATGGGACTGTGAAGACAGAGCACATGCTTTGTCTTAAAGGGGCAGCTGCCAGCACTTGGCCCTGATTAATTTCTCCCCTGAGAGAATACAGGTCCCCGAGAGGCCAGATCTTCTGAAATATTTTAAAAAACAAACATATACCTGAATGTTTTCAGGAAACTTCATTTTTAAGTGATCCTAACTGACCTAAATTTTAAATGAAATGAAACATCTAATGACAAAATAAAGTATGTCTGAAGGCTGTATGTTGGTTACCAACCATCTCCATTTGCCTAGGACCACCCATGTTTTTAGTATCAGGAGCCATCTTGGAAAATCACACAGTCCCAGGCAAATCAGGGTGGCTGGCCACCCCAGTAGGCTAACTGGCTTATATCTTCTGGTCTGAAGAGGCAGAGCATCAACATTCATTTGATTCTCTTCAGTGATCACAGGCAGGTAAGAATGGAAGAAGGGATCTTGGAGGAGTTTTTATCTCCCTTTGATATTCATCGGCAGTCCCTCTACCCCAAGCCACTTCAAATAAACATGTATTCTAAGTAAAAACAGCAACTTGCTAAGCAAACCCAGCCTTAAGGCAAATCTCACAGCATTCTTCTTAATTAGGTTTGTATTTCCAGGCTCCTACTGTACTTATTGGTCAAGTTTTTATTAAGCTATGTGGTTCTGACATTTTCCCCCACTTATAATCAGCTGTTCTGTTTGTGGAGATCTTTCCTTGGTGTGTAATAGATTTATTAACATAGGTGTCTGTGACGTGATTTATAGGAAGAAATACATATTTGGTCTTCATTCCCATTTCTGGCACAGAGCTCCTAAAACCCTTAGAATTTCTAGCCACAAAGGTGTCTTTTGTTAGTCAGGTGACTTTTGGAAAGCAACCAAGGGTGGGGCCTGGTTGCCAGGAGAAGCAACAATGTGATTAGAGGGTTGAAACTTTCAGTCTCACCTCCATGAGTTCTAGGGAGGGGAGAGGGGCTGGAGGAATGAATTGGCCAAAGCCAGTGATTTAATCAATCATGCCCATGTAATAAAACCATCATAAAAACCCAAAAGGACTGGGTTTGGAGAGCTTCTAGGTTGATGAACATATGGATATGCTGAGAGAGTAGCGTGCCTGGAGAGGGCATAGAAACTTTTTGCCCTTTCCCTTTACCTTATCCCATGCATCTCTTCCATAGCGATGTTACTGAGTTATATCCTTTCATAATAAACTGAGTAAATGGATTTCCTGAATTCTGTGAGTCATTCTAGAAAATTAATCAAACTAGGCAGAGAAGGAGGAATGTGGAGTCTCTGATTTATAGTCAGTCGATCAGGAGTGCAGGTACAAGCCTGAACTTATACTCAATCTTGTGGGACTGAGACCTTAACCTATGGGATCTGATGCTAGCTCTGGGTAGATATGTTCAGTTCTGAACTGAATTGCAGAATACCCAGCTGGCACTGGAGAATTTCTTGGTGGTTGGGGAAAAACCCGCATCTACAGTGAAACTGGGTACAGAACTTTCAATGACAGTATTTAGGGCTATTCACAAATATTCTGGTCCCTCTCTTTCTGATCACATGGCCTTTCTCCTGCTTACTGACCAATCCTCCAGATGTTAGGACTTGCCTTCCGCATAATTACGTGAGCCAGTTCCTTTATAATAAATCTCTCTCTCTCTCTCTCTCTCTCTATATATATATATATATATATATATATGTACATACACCCATAAACATCTTATTGTTTTTGTTTTCCTAGAGAACCCTATTCATGGCATGTAAACATGAGCCTAGAATCCCTGTTATGTTTTCAAGTTGCTTCTTCTCTTTGACTGCTGCTCAAGGCCCTTCCCAATCAAGATTAGACCTCAACCTTTCTACCCTATACAAATCATATTGCAGCCTCACTGGACTCCCCAAACCTGAAGGAATCCATACCTCCATACGTTTGCATACTCCTTTTCCTATGCTTGGAGTGCCCTTCCCTTCCTCTGGAAGAATCTTTTTTTTTTTTTGTAGCCATCACCACTGTCTATTTCCATATTCCCCAAATATTATCCTTTCATATTATCCCAAATATAAGTTTAAAAAAAAGTGTTAGTCACTCAGTTGTGTCTGACTCTTTGTAACACCATGGACTGTAGCCCACCAGGCTCCTCTGTCCATGGAATTCCCGAGGCAAGAATACTAGAGTGGGTACGCATTCCCTTCTTCAGGGGATCTTTTCACCAGGGAAGCCCATCCCAAATATAAACTCTGTGTCTGTGGAACAATAACTCCCACTTGCCCTTTCCTCAGTCCCTGGTAGCTTCTATTATTTCTTTTCTCTTTATGAGTTTGCTTATTTGGTGCCTCATATAAGTGGAAGCATGTGATAGTTGTCCTCTGCATCTGGCTTGTTTTACTTAGCACGGTGTTTTCAAAGTTCACCCATTCTGTAGCATGGATCAGGCTTCCATTCATTTTAATGGATGAGTAATGGTCTGTTGTATGTACATGCCATATTCTCTTCATTTTAGATTCAGTTGTTGATTTTGTTGTTGTTGAGTTATAGGAACTCTTTTTATATTCTGGACATTACAGTAATACATTATCAGATACATGATTTGCAAATATTATCTCCTATTCTAAGGATTGCCTTTGTGTCTTCTGGTGTATATTTTTAATTTTGATGAAGTCCGATTTATCTTTTTTCTTTTCTTTGTGCTTTTTATTTCATATCCAAATAATCATTAACAAATTCAATGTCATAAAGATTTCCCTTTATACTTTCTTTTAAGAGTTTTATACTCTTGCATCTTATGTTTAGCTCTTTGATCCATTTGGAGGGAATTTTTGTAAACAGTGTGAAGTCAGGGTCCAACTTCATTCTTTTGCATATGGCTATCCAGTTTTCCCAGCACCGTTTGCTGAAAAGATTATCTTTTCCCCATTTAATTATCTTGGCACTCTTCTCTAAAGGTAATTGCCCATGTAGGTGAGAGTCTATTTTTTAAAATACATAAAATGTTGTTATTTTTAGTCTGATATTTTGAAAATTATAACAGGATAGAAAGAGGTAAAAAAAATCCTCATAATTTACTACCCTGATCAACTTGTTAATATATTTCCTCTTGTTTTTTTTTTTTTTCTAATTACATAGCAAAATGCAGATAAATGTACTAGGCATAAATGGAAGACAAAGTGGAAAGGGTTAAACGGTATGTGTATTAAATTTGTATTTATATACGTTTTATTATAGTCATCTACAAAAATAGGTGGTGGTTTAGTTGCTCAGTTGTGTCCAACATTTGCGACCCCCTGGACTGTAGCCCACCAGGCTCCTCTGGCCATGGGATTTCCCAGGCAATAATACTGGAGTGGGTCATCATTTCCTTCTCCAAAATATATAAATATGTGTGTGTGTATGTGTGTACATATATACATATGTGAATTATATTTAAATCATTCAGCATTACACCCTGGATATCTGTCATACAACTATTTATTCTTAGATACATGTACCATAGTTTAAGGTACATCTCACAAGTCACCATTTCTGAAAATATTTGCCCAGTCTTCCTGATCCCAGGTAAAATCTGGGCACATTTTACACTCTTGGTATCCTTGGGTACCTTCTACTCTCCTGCATAAGGGCACTTGTGCCACATACAGAGCACATAGTAGGTGCTTGGTAAATGTTTGTTACATTAGAGATGGTGCTTCACAGAGATGTTCACAGAGGTATTCAGTAAATGGTCATCCTGAACATGTGACATCCTTCATAATCCTCTCTTCCTTCCATATCATCTCACTAGGCATCAGCAGGATTTCAGGATATGTCTGGCAAGTGCTGGCTAAGCAGCAAGTTTTATGGAGGCCATCAATGTTGTACACATGGCCCAGGCTTGGTTCCCAAACCCTCTGAATTAAGAATATGGAAGTAGTTCTGCCTCAAGATGCTCATTCAATTTTATTTTGCTCTGCTGCTCTAAATATAAGGCAGATTGTTTGCAGGAAGGAGGAAATGAAGTGATAGTTCTTCTAGCTAGGTGTTACCTTACTACTTCTCAGTATCCCTTGCTTTGAAGGTACCCATGGTCTGAAGAGTACTGCTATTCCTGTGCGTTAGGGAGCCTGACCCCTGTGGCTGTCCTCAGTTCCTCAGGGTAAGGGTATAGCAAACGCATCCTCAGGTAGTTTCAATCACTTCAGCTGCTTTCCCCTCTCTCTCCACACCTTACACTAAACCCAGGAGGTGGCAGTGGGCTCAGAGCACCTCGACTCTGGCTACACCACTTACTTAAAAGATTATGAAAGTCATAAAAATGTCAACTTCTGTATCTCAACTCTGTAAACCACACATGCAGAAATCTCTCCAATCACTCCTCATTTCTACAGCTTAAGCAAGAAGCCTTTAGCTTCATGCTTGAATAACAAATAGAATAGCAACCACCCTTTGTCAGCCCGTCTTCAAATGTTCCTCCAGCCTCGTCACCAGGAATAAGTTCCAGACTGTAGAAAAGAATACTCTGGGACTGTCACTCTTACCTTTACTTATTGTCACGCACAAGACCTTTTGAGGAACATCTATCTGCTTAAACGGAAAAATAGCAGTTGCAGAATGATACAAGGCTCAGAAAATGTATGATTTCATGGTATTTGTATAAGTAATTTACACTAAAATAAAATAACAACAAAGACAAATTAAACTTCAAATCTCTGCCAGGCATTCAGCTGAATGCTGTACACACTTTATTTAATCTCCATGATACTATGGCCACTTTACAGTTGAGGAAATAGACTTTGAATCACTGTTGAAGGTGGCACAGCTAGTCTGTGGTTACTTGAAAATTAGCAGTGTATCCACATCAGAGTCGAAGCTGTTTCTCTTACAACTTCCTCCTCCTTACTGACCTTCATTCAAGCTCTTTAATTAAAAAGAAAACCAATGTACATGTATATATTTCATGGGAAAGTTAAAGATACATGCATCTTTACAGGAGAGTCTCCCAGAAGCTGAAATCCTCAGAAAGAACTGGAGCTGGTACTTAGAGTCTTCCAGCCACAGTGGAATCTCCCCACCACCTGTCTCCCTTGTTTCTCCCACTCTGTGCCGTCCCTCTACTTGGAGTCTCCACCGTGAGTATGCTGCTTAAATAGTTAGAACTAGTATCTATGTGTGGGCATTGCTGGTAGAATTTCTCCTATAACCTAAGAAAAAAATTTTAATAGTACTGACTGCCTCAGGAGGGGAAAATTTTTCATCCCTGGGAGAATTTAGGCAGGGATGAAGGATTATTGTTAGTAATCTTGCCAGTCAAATTCTGCTGTGAATAGGTGGTTGGATAAAGCTCTCCTCTGTTTGTAGGATCACAGGTGAAAAGATCCCAGAGGATCCCTTTTAGATTTTCTCTGGTTTGCTTTCTCTGGGATATCCCTCCTCACAATCCAGAAGGACACAGAGGGATGACCTTTTTGAACCCATGTTGGTTCAGCCAGACTCTGTTCCTTGCCATAAACAACGGGACTAGGAAAGTTACTAGCTCCAAAATGAGCCAGTTGGTGTCCCATCCTCCAGAATTTGGAATTGGGATGAAGAAAAGCAAATCAGGGTTGATCTCTTAAACAGAGGAAATTTAAACTGAAGAAAGCTGTACTCACCAGGGAGATCCAGATAAAGGGACAGGGTGTACGGTGGGGGAGATAGTGTCCTAGTAAACTCTAAGTACCAGCTCCAGTTCTTTATGAGGATTTCAGCTTCTGGGAGACACTCCTGTACCTTTATAGTCAATGGGTTTCTTTTGCCTTCAACCAACCAGAAGAGGCTCAACTAAGAAAGGGATGAGTAGGGAGCAGCCCTCACTTTGAACATGAGCAAAAGGACAGGCTCGCAGATCTCTGGACTGGGATCCCATTCCTCCATTTCCTTTGCCACCCAGAAATCTGTGAAATCTCAGAAAGATCCATTTCTGTGTTAACAGAGTTGCATGAGTACAGAGATTTGTGGGGCTTTGTTTGATTTAGCTGTGGCTTAGAGGGTTTAGTAGAGAGAAGGGTACAAGTGAAGGAAAGGTTACCCTACAAAGGAAGCTCAGGAAATGCATGTTTTAAACCAAATCCAACCATTACATCTAAGTTTGGTCCAAGTCTCTTTCTCTTTAGGTGTGTGAGAATTTTGTTGTCACTTCTGTAGAAGTTCATAGAGAGTCTTGGTTCATATGTGATAAATCACTTCTGAGGATGGCTTTGAGGTGAAACTAGTGGAGCCTGTCTGCTGCTTTTCAGTGAAGAATTTGGGGCCACCTCTTGAGCAAAGTCTTGTGTTGGGCATGCTTAACCAGGAGAAACGTTATCCCAGAGAGACAAATAATCTTCCCATTCTTAAGGAAGTCTGGACTATTTTTCTAGCACACATGGACAACTCATAATTATTCTTAAGTAACCCTGAGAATTTTAACATGAATTGAGTTATGTGTTTCTTGTTAAATGGATCAAATTTCAACAAAGCCCGGGAAACATCTTGAAAAATCACATGAATGCAATTTCCAAAGAAAACAATCCAAGAATTACTGCCAAAGAGTTTTATTTCCACTAGGAAGGAAGAGAAGAGTTTCATTTTGCCCCCCACACAGACTGTATGTTCAATTTGTGGTCTGCAATGGAAAATTTTGCTGATTTTGCTGAATTCAGGGAAGGAAAGGAATGAAGGAGACTATTGTTATTTGAGTGATAAAACTGTCTTTCTTTCCTTTAGTATTAATATATCATTAGCATTTTCATTTTGATTCTGTTGATATAAATACTGAATTTTAATGGCATGTGATGTACCGTGGGATGGGGGACAAAGAGCTTACCCCATGATGCTTGTCTCATGGGCCTTATATAAAGACCTACAAGTAGGGCACTGCCAGCCCACACAATGCCCTTGTGTGAATTAGAAAAAGATGCCCCTTCCCAGCATATGTAGCCTTGTGGGCAGCCAGTGAGCACAGGGGACATTTGTGTAAATTAGTAACAAAATACTTCTTTCTCTGGTGGGCACAACATTATGCCATGGTGTAAATCTTGATTTCATCCTCCTTCCCTTTTGCCAGTTGCTCCTATGTTGGACACAGCTTCACTACGCCATTTCTGCCTATCTGATATGTAAGGGACTAATCTGGGAATCACCCATTGTCTAAAGAGATGTAGTACAACCATCATTCTCCATTTTTAGTGTGTAGAAGAATCAGCAGGGCACTTGTTAGATATACTTGAACCCCACCCCAGATATTCAGATGCAAGACAGCTAACATATGGTCTAGCCATCATTACTGCATCATACTCCCCCAGGTATTTCTGATGCTGGTGTTCCAAGAACAATAGTTTGAGAAGTAAAGATGTTAGAATTAAATGGCCTGGGTCATCTTGCAAGAGAAGAGATTGAGGCTAGCTGAACTTATTGGAGAAGACCTATAGAAGATGGGAAATTTTAGTTATGTGATAACTAAACTGAAATTTCTGGAACTTTTGCCTAGTAGAAAAATGTTATTTCCCAAAAATGGATAATAAAAGCTCAACTACGTTTATTTGAAATTGTCCAGGAGAGAACAATGACAGCTGAAGAAAATTGTTTCTAAGATGAATCTCTGAAATAAGCTTTTCTTGGGGAACTGAAAACTTTGCAACCACTAGTGCTAACATCTGCCTTTGGACCAAAATAAGTATAAAGAACAAACATGTTAGCGTGGACTAAGCAGAGATTTACAGTGACACCAAAACACCCAGAGACATGAAACCTCTGCAACTTTTTTTCTCAATGGCTTCCCAGAACTTTCTCCCAGCGGCACCCCAACTCTCTGGGGCACCTCTGACAATACCACTGCATCTTCAATAGAAAATATTATATTGAAAATGGGGCTGTGGTGCATATGGAACAGTGGTTTCTGCTAAAAATTTCATTAGCAATTTTGAGGCCTTCAGCCCAGAGCTTTATACTTTCCTAAAACATGGAAAAAGCAAGAGAGTTCCAGAAAAACATCTATTTCTGCTTTATTGACTATGCCAAAGCCTTTGACTGTGTGGATCACAATAAACTGTGGAAAATTCTGAAAGAGATGGGAATACCAGACCACCTGACCTGCCTCTTGAGAAATCTGTATGCAGATCAGGAAGCAACAGTTAGAACTGGACATGGAACAACAGACTGGTTCCAAATAGGAAAAGGAGTACGTCAAGGCTGTATATTGTCACCCTGCTTATTTAACTTCTATGCAGAGTACATCATGAGAAACGGTGGGCTGGAAGAAGCACAAGCTGGAATCAAGATTGCCGGGAGAAATATCAATCACCTCAGATACGCAGATGACACCACCCTCATGGCAGAAAGTGAAGAGGAACTAAAAAGCCTCTTGATGAAAGTGAAAGAGGAGAGTGAAAAAGTTGGCTTAAAGCTCAACATTCAGAAAACGAAGATCATGGCATCTGGTCCCATCACTTCATGGGAAATAGATGGGGAAACAGTGGAAACAGTGTCAGACTTAATTTTGGGGGGCTCCAAAATCACTGCAGATAGTGACTTCAGCCATGAAATTAAAAGACACTTACTCCTTGGAAGAAAAGTTATGACCAACCTAGATAGCATATTCAAAAGCAGAGACATTACTTTTGCCACTAAGGTCCGTCTAGTCAAGGCTCTGGTTTTTCCTGTGGTCATGTATGGATGTGAGAGTTGGACTGTGAAGGCTGAGCGCAGAAGAATTGATGCTTTTGAACTGTGGTGTTGGAGAAGACTCTTGAGAGTCCCTTGGACTGCAAGGAGATCCAACCAATCCATTCTGAAAGAGATCAGCCCTGGGATTTCTTTGGAAGAAATGATGGTAAACCTGAAACTCCAGTACTTTGGCCACTTCATGCGAAGGGTTGACTCATTGGAAAAGACTCTGATGCTGGGAGGGGTTGGGGGCAGGAGGAGAAGGGGACGACAGAGGATGAGATGGCTGGATGGCATCACGGACTCAATGGATGTGAGTTTGAGTGAACTCCGGGAGTTGGTGATGGACAGGGAGGCCTGGCGTGCTGCGATTCATGGGGTCTCATAGAGTCGGACATGACTGAGCGACTGAACTGAACTGAAGTGAAAGAACAATAATATTCTATAATAATAAGCAAGATAAAATCCATACAGAGAATACATAGCAATAATCATCTATTGATTATATGAGGCACATCTTCCCCATCATTATTGGGCAACCCTCTATCTTTCCAACCCTTGCAATATAGAGGAAAACCCTCTATATGTTGTCTGTGGTGGAGGCAATAGTTTTATCTCTAAAGATCACATTTGGAAAGGCCCAGAATGAGAAAGTGGGAAGAGAGAGAAATAATTGCAGTCATGATATAGCAATCCATATGCTTCAACAGTCCATATGCTAGATAAGAATAGATGAAAAGCATTGCAGTTGTTGATCAATCATTAGAAACATAACCGTGTCTTCACCTGTATAGAACCTTGAGCAATGGTGGTTCAGATAAGCCCAGTACAAGGGCAGCAAGAAAATTGGAAGTTATGCCATTTGAAGCAATGTTGAGCCTTTCTACCCTCTCTTTCATAAATCAAGTATATCATCCAAGTAGCAACAATTCAGTTTGTTTCTTCTTTCTTGTCAAGTTCATTGATTTGTTAGTTCTTCCTGTTTAAAACCATAACTGAAGAAAAAATCTATGTGAAAAAGGGAAAATTAAACTCTTCCTTCCTGTCAATTTTCTCCAGGCCATTCAGGCCAATTCATTTAGTAAAGCAACCCTGGTAGGCGCTATTAGGTGATCTATCAAGGTTCAAATAAAGTAAGAGGTATCTTTAAAAAAGTGATTCCATTTCAATTCAACCTCAAGTATTGAGTAACTTTTATGAAACTGGAACTGGTAGACAGCTGGAAAGGCAGTATAGGATATGTGATGGTTAAGAGCATGAATTTTGGGTCAAATAGACAGATCTTGGTTTGACTCATACTTGGTTTGACTCTGGGACTTACTGGCTGTGTGTCCTCAAGAAAATTGTCCACCTCTCTGAGTTCTATAGAACCAAAATAGAACATATAACCTCATAGATTTGTTCAGGATTTAAAATGATGAGCACAGTAACAGTGATTTACACATAATTAGCATCCAATGAATAGTAGGGATTGTTATATAAAGATGAAAGTCATTGAATTCTACCTTCAAGGGACTCATAATTTAGTCTTAGGGATCCACAAGGTTTTTTCTATGGAAAGACAGATAGTAAATGTCTTAGGCTTTGCAGGCCATTTACTCTTTCATAACCACTCAGCTCTGCTCTGGTTCCACGAAAGAAGCCATAAACATATGTAAATGCAAGAACACAGCTATGTCTTAATAAAGTTTTATTTACAAAAAGAGGTCACAGACCAAATCTGATGACCCCTGGTCCAGTAGATTAGCTTGTGAAAGTTAGAACTAGTGTGTGTTCTGCCCTCTTTCCTGAAAAGAGTGTTTGCTGGCCCCCTAAATAGTTTGTTAGTACTAATCGGTATTCTTGAGTACACCTTCTTCTTTATGGAGGAAATAGGATATGGGTAATAATGTCAGCCTTTATGTTGAATTTTTTATTTCATTGAACAGTAGTTTCCTGTTAACTAATTAACACATTTGTAAACAATTAGTTTAGAAATGTCAAAAAGCAAGAAGTTTATAAATGTCAAAGGAATGAGTTCATAAATGTCAGTGGCTTGATAATCAGCTTTGTGTAGAATATGACTTCAAGGAGAAAGCATAGCTCAGGATGGTGACAAGTGATAAAGACTGAATTCACCAAATCACTGATTTTAAGGACTTACTGCTCTCTCCCATAAGAACCCTTTTGAAAGTATCATCCTAACTGACAAAGCTATTCGATACCTAATTGCTATTCAGTCGCTAAGTTGTGTCCAACTCTTTGCAATCCCAATTATAGTCACACAATATCCTAAAAATTCTGCTTGGACTATGAGATAGTAGTCTAAGCAAACCAACGCAAAGGGTCTAATCAACCACTCTCAGGATTCTTCATACACAAGAACTCTAGCCCGTAATCTCTCTTCCACATCTGTATAATCAGTTCAGTACTAGCAGAAGTCAGAATCTCTCTGTATTTTATTTCAAATAATTTATTGTCAAAAATAGTAAAATACTTACTAAGTTTAACTTGTATAATATTCAGGTCTATGTATTAAAAAAAAAAATCCAGATAAAGACTTACTTCAGATGACAGTTGATCCAACAGCTCAAACATGTCAAGTTCCTATTTTTCTCTTTCTGGTCTGCCTTCCACTGTGACAAGTTTTATTCTAAAACTTCATATTAAAAAGACAGCTTGCAATAGCTTCTTGCATGCCTGTTTTCCTTAGTCACATGCTGTAGTAATGCATGTATTTTTTCCCAATATTCTCAGCAAAATCTAGAGAATTGCCATGTTTAGACCAGCTTAGGTTATATGTTTACATCTGAGCTAATCACTGTAGTCAGGCAGCAGAAATACTCTGATTGGTGTAACCTTCATCAAACCTTGTGGCTCAGACGGTAAAGCGTCTGCCTGCAATGAGGGAGACCCGGGTTCAGTTCCTGGGTTGGGATGGCAATCCACTGCAACACTCTCGCCTGGAAAATCCTATGGACGGAGGAGCCTGATAGACTACAGTCCATGGTGTCACAAAGAGTCAGACACAACAGAGCGACTTCACTTTCACTTTCATCACACCTTGTAATACTGGAGGTGAAGGTGATATTAGTTCCTCTGGGATACTGGAGCTGTTGGAATAGGGAAGGGAGGAATGCATATGTAAGAGACAACCAATCAAGGATCAAAAAGTTCTTTTGCATCCACTGTTAAGTCATTTATGCATGTTGAGGATAGCCCATAGATATAGTGTTTCCTATACTCTCCCAACCCCTCTCCCCCAACTTCCATCCCTTGCTAACTGCCACTGGCCATTAAAAGATGTGGTACCTCCTTACCTTGGAAAACTTGCAGCTAGCTAGACCCAACATGTCCTAGTATCCCTTGTAATCTTTGACCAGCTCTAGGTGTGACCACCTCCTTTGTTATTTGTCCTCCTATGTACTCTTGCTCCGTGCTTTATGCCTGGCCAAACATCTCTGTTCTCTTTTCTTTCCCATCCCTTCCCACTAAGCCCATTAGGTGAATAACATACACCCTGTCTCTTCAGCTGTTTCATAGTCAGTCTCAACCTCTCTACATGTGCCTCTGACATTTTCAAACTGAAACCTATATCTCCTAAATTCTAGGTTTTATGTCTCTGTCCAAATATATATTCAAAGTTTCTTCTTGAAAATCCTAAAGAAACCTGAAACCTAGCATGCCACACATGTCTACTCTTAGTCTGTGCTGTGGAGATTTCAAAGCATGACTGTAAATTCTTTGATGTTCCTCCCATCAAGAGGTAGGACTCTGTTAGCTTTTGGATCTGGGTGAGCTTATGACCTGATCAACACAGTACAACAGAAGTGACGCAGTGTGATTTCTGAGGATGAGTCATAAAAAGTCATGTAGCCTAGCCTCCACTATGCTCACCAGCACACTCAGCCTTAGAACTCTCATCCTTTCAGTAAGAAGTCTGACTACCTTGAAGCTGCCATGCTATGAGGAAGCCCAAAGCACATAGAAATCCAGGTGTAGCCTCTGGTAAACAATCTTGACTGAGATCAGCCTTCAAATCATGCCAGCCTAGGCCTTGACATATGAGAGGAAGACTCCAAGCAATTCTAGACCACAGCTGTTCTTGTTACCCCTCGTTATTGGAATGATCCCAGCTGAGACCCCAGACATCAGGAGGCAGAGATGAAACGTCCTTATTGTGCCTTGTCTGAATTCCTGACACACAATATTTGTGAGCATAAGAAGATAGTAGTTGCTTTATGCCACTCAGTTTTGGGATAGTTGTTATGCATCAATGAAGAACTGGAATGCCTGTCATTCTTAGTTTGATTTCATAGCTTAGTGGCTCCTGGCCTGGGCGTCCTTTTTAAAATAAAAGAGAATGTTACTAATTTTGAGAAGAGTTTGTACATTTCATGATTCCTCCTTTCAAGCTTTGGTGTAATTTGAGACACCTTGGTGAGAAAAGGTGTTTGATATTTTATCGAGTTCAGTTTCTTCCTTCTAGAATTCTGAAGAATAAGATACAGCTCTTGAAATACATAAAAATTAAAAACTTTTCTGAAATTCTCTCAGTTCAGTACTGTGTTTCTGTGTATCTGGCTTGAGAGATTTTACCTCTTGGACAGATTTTGAATTAGTTTTTTATGCAATGAATAGCTCATTAAACTCAAAGTACCCTTACCCTCTCATTTTGCTCTTCATTATCTTTGCCATCTTACATTGTGGGCAGTGTTGGATAGTGACAGACTTTTTAGCATCTGGAAATTATATAAAATTCAGTTTGTGAATAAAAATATTCTACCATTTCCTGGTCAATTGATTTTTCTAAATACCAAAATTTGGCTTGTTCCTTTATAAATGATGAAAGGGGGCAAAATTAATACAACTTTATATATATATATACACACATATATATGTATATTTTAATGACCATCCTGTTCCATAAGCTAGTTCCACATATTAAGTAACTTAGAAAGTGTTTCTGACTAAAATCCAGTTCTAAAATTGAAACTACTCATTGATTCATTCATCTAAATATTCATTCAATAAATACTTATTGAGTACCTACTGTGTATAAACCATTCTATTAGGTAATAAGAATTCAGAGGTGAGAAAATCCAAAGATTTCCCTTGGAGGGATCCTAAAGAGCCATAGAAAGTGCTTTCCTGAGTACATTCCTTGAGTTTTTAGTCTCACTTTTGAAACTGCTGCAGAGTTCTCAGAAACACATTTGCAGTGTCTCCAACTCCTCTGTCACTGTTGGCAGTAAGCAGAATCTTAGGTGGAGCTGTTCTTTTAGCAAATTAAGCAATGATCAAAACTTTGCTCATTTTCCCACCACTATTTATCATCTAACTCCGTGACCATTAAGATGTTATGTGTGTGATAACTATGTATAGGATCATATATACAACCAAAAGAAACCATGCATACACAGAGGAAATAAAATATGCTAGGCAAGGCAAAATATGTCATGCAGTTTAAAAATGTAAATTTGCGCCTTAAAAAATACCTGCTACTCTTAAGATTTTGCAAGGAACATCTGTTGTTTTGCCTTACCACCATAAGTCCCTTTTCCCAGTAATGTCACCCTAATTTTGCTTGGGGAAATCAGTGCTGTTCCATTCTCAATCTATGCATTCTGAGGGTAGTAAATTATGCTCCCCAGATCCGGAGGTGAGCATGTGACATAAGCTCCAATTTACAAATGCCCATCCTCAGGCCACAGTTATTGGCTCTGGGTCGTTCGTGTGACTCCAGCTAATCCAATGAGAGCTTGAACCAAGTTCCTGCAAGAGCCTAGAGAGAGGCGCTTGGTCTTTCCTTTAGGGTTACTAACAGATCATCACGCTTCCTTGGGGCATCAGGCTGCCATCTTATTACCTCATGGGAAGATTCATCCAGAGAATGGAACCAGCCCAGAAGGCAGAACTAAGATGAGGAGAGAAAAATCACACCTCTCAAGAGAGTTAAGCCTTTTCTCTCCAGACTAAAAATTCCTTAAAAATTGTTGTTTGCTCTTTTATTAGCCAATCTGTCACTTTTAGTAACTTCTGCATCTCTAGATGTTTGTAAACTAACCAGTATATATGTGGTACTTAAACACTCACTTTGCTTTAATAAGCTGCCTTTCAAGACATTAGAGAAAGATTTAGAGGTTAAAGAATGATGTGGTAGGTAATTTATGTTTGAGTCAACCTCCTATTTTATAGACTATGTTTAAAAAACTACCTATAAATATTTCATCTTAGCATCTTCAGTAATCTTAATGGGTTAAGTGCCCAACATGTTCTACGTGTTGTTCGATTTACAGTGATCTACCTGAGCAGATGTGGGCTTCCTTCCCATTTACGATTTCCTTTTTCTTATTCCCACCACACACACTGCCAAGCACAGAACTGACCCTTGAACAATGTCAGTTTGAACCACTTTGGTCCACTTATTTAAAAAGAAAAAAAATAACCTATGGATTTTTTTTTCAGTAAATATTGAATATATACTACATTAATGCATAGTCTGTGGTTGCTTGGATCTGCAGATCTGGAAACATGGATACAGAGGGCTCACTGTAAAATTATACATGGATTTTTCTACTGTGAGGGGGTAGATTCTCCTAAACCCTGTGTTTCTCAAGGATCAACAATATATACACACTTATATAGTTCCTGGCTTTCATTCTCTGCTTCAACTTCCAGGATTCTGATTCCCATAAACTCAGGTAGAAATTTAGAAATACACATTTTTCTCTAGAAACTCATTAATTCTAATCCATCTGAGCTACTCTTTGTGAAGTACTGGTTTAAGGGATTAGAGTCCTAGAGAATTATAGCTGGAGGAAACTTTACATATGATCTAGTCCAGTCTTCATTTCTCACACCTATTTCACAGTTACAGAGACCAGGACCCAGCTCTAGAGGTGAACACAGTTGGTGCCAGCACTAAAATCTGAGTCTCCAGACTCTATCCAAAGACGTTTCCACTGCGCTTGTGTGGTCTTCACACTCAAACCTGAAAACAGAACACAGCTGTGCTCTCCCCTGCAGTCTGAACTCAAGGTTAAATTTTTAGAAAAAGAAAGTAAAAGAATAATGTGAAACCACTTAGCTGGTGTCATGCTGTCCTGCTGGGGTCTCTAGTCAGTTATGTTATGTTCAGTTCAGTTGCTCAAGTCATGTCCAACTCTTTGCGACCCCATGGACTGCAGTACACCAGGCTTCCCTGTCCATCACCACCTCCTGGAGCTGGTTCAGACTCATGTCTATTGAGTCGGTGATGCCATCCAACCACCTCATCCTCTGTCATCCCCTTCTCCTCCTGCCTTTAGTCTTTCCCAGTATCAGGGTCTTTTCAAATGAGTCAGCAGATCACATCAGGTGGCCAAAGTATTGGAGTTTCAGCTTCAGCATCAGTCCTTCCAGTGAATATTCAGGATTGACTTCCTTTAGGATTTACTGATTTGATCTCCTTGCAGTCCAAGGGACTCTCAAGAGTCTTCTCCAACACCACAGTTCAAAAGCATCAATTATTTGGTGCTCAGCTTTCTTTATGGTCCAACTCTCACATCCATATGAGTACTAGAAAACCATAGCTTTGACTGGACAGACCTTTATTGGCAAAGTAACATCTCTGTTTTTTAATATGCTGTCTAGGTTGGTCATAGCTTTTCTTCCAAGGAGCAAGTGTCTTTTAATTTCATGGCTGCAGTCACCCTCTACAGTGATTTTGGAGCCCAAGAAAATGAAGTCTGTCACTGTTTCCATTGTTTCCCCATCTATTTGCCATGAAGCGATGGGACTGGATGCTATGATCTTAGTTTTTTGAATGTTGAGTTTTAAGTAAGTTTTTCACTCTCCTCTTTCACTTTCATCAAGAGCTTCTTTAGTTCCTCTTAGCTTTCTGCCATAAGGGTGGTGTCATCTGCATATCTGAGGTTATTGATATTTTTCCCAGCAATCTTGATTCCAACTTGTGCTTCATATATGTTATGTATATAAGGATAATACAGGTATATTTTTCAGAGCATATAATATGTGCTAGGCACTATGTTAATACATGTATTCTCTCTCTTGATGCCTATATGATCCTTAAGAAAGAGGCACTAGCACTGCTTCAGGGTGTGAAAAGTGAGGTTCAGTAATTTACCTGAATCACTCAGCCAGAACTTTGATTTCAGTCCTAACAGGCACTGGTTGCTTACCATATTCTCCTCATCTTTCTCTCCCTCTGTCTCTTCCTTCTTTCCTTCCCTTCCTCCTTCCCCCTCTCCTACTATTTTTCTTCTTCTCCATCCCTCTCCTTCTTCCTAAATACTAGTCTCTTGACCTCAGCCAGCAAACCTGCAAATGTAGGCCATTTGTTACCATTTGGGAATAACTGGCCATGTGTACTATTCCCACAATGGGTAATATTCCCTGGCACTTTGAATAGGCTCAAAAACTATTTTACTAAGCGAGCAAGGGCTTGGCTGCCTGGCATATGTTGGAGATCATTGATCTTGAATCCTTTGAGATTAAGGGAAAGTCTAGAATATCCCAAATGATGAAGATGGTGATGATGATGATAATAAACAATAGTATTTATTGTAAGCTAGTGAGTCCCAAACACTGTTCTCAGGGTTCTGTATACATTACTTCTTTTGCTCTGCACAGCAGTCCTAAGCAGTAGGAGCTCTTATTTTTTTCACTGCTTCTGTAAAGAAGCTCCTTAGCCTACGCAAGATAGAGTGTGTGTGTGTGCTCAGTCGTGTCTGACTTTGCTACCTCACGGACTGTAGCCCACCAGGCTCCTCCATGGAATTTTCCAGGCAAGAATACTGGAGGGTTTTGCCACTTCCTACTCCAGGGGATCTTCCTGACCCAGGGATCGAATCTGCATCTCCTGCATTGGCAGATGGATTCTTTACCACTGCGCCACCTGGGAAGCCCATGCAAGATAGGATGGTGGCTAAATAATACATTGTAGTTGACTGACTTGCCCAAATCAACAAGGGTAAATCCTCAATTCAGTGTTTAGGAGTATCAAGGAAAACTATATCTCATGCTTCTTTTGTACCTTTCCAATACTTATGAAAATATTAGTGTAGAAAATAGCAACAACAATATTGGTTACTAACACGTTTGAAGAATGTATTGTGTATGTTGGACATCTTAATCCCTTTGATAGCATTACAATGTGTAAGCCCATAGTCACCCCATAAATTGGGCCCAGCTATTAGATCCCTCTTGAAGATAAGAGGTGACATAACTTGCCCAATGTCACTGAGTGAGTGAAAGTTGCTCAGTCATGTCTGATTCTTTGTGACCCCATAGTCTATACAGTCCATGGAATTCTTTAGGCCAGAATAGTGGAGTGGGTAGCCTTTCCCTTCTCCACGAGATCTTCCCAATTCATGGATTGAACCCAGGTCACCCGCATTGCAGGCGGATTCTTTACCAACTGAGCCACAAGGGAAGCCCAAGAATCCTGGAGTGGGTAACCTATCCCTTCTCCAACGGATCTTCCTGACCCAGGGATCAAACCAGGGTCTCCTGCATTGCAGATGGATTCTTTACCAACTGAGCTATGCCCAATGTCATTGCCCGCATTTATATCAAAGTCCTTGCTCAGACACAGTTACTCAAGAGAAATACTTGATATCTCTTTCTTCTAGGTCTAAAAGTAATAGAAGATTCCACTACAAGAGCTTGGTTATCCCTTACAGAAACAACTCCAGTCTTAGTGTGACTCTTGGTGGCTGAGAATCTTTCCAGAATATTGTATCTGGAAATGTCATTAACATTTCTCTATGATACCAGAGTGCAAGGATACGAACCCAAGTGTAATTCATAGCAGAGAGGCCAGATAGGGTCAGGTCTGCACTTACTTCTCCCAAATAGAAGTGAACTTTATATTGCACTCTTCCGGAGCACTCCTGATATGGAGTCCATTGGAAATAACCAGCAGGCTCCCTTTCATAGGCTGCTCTATAATTCCTAAACAATGAATTGCCAAAAATTAAAATTTAAAAATCATTCAGCTGTATATCCTGCAAGTATAATTTAATAGTGCTTTCCATGAAAGCTTTATTCTTTTTTTCTCTTACTAACAAAGCAGCTCCCTCGCTGATTTCCTGTCTGTGGTTTTGAGTTGAATTAGAGTATGTGGGTTGAGCCTGCAGCCCACGGTGAGCTCTCTCCAGTACCATCTGTACACCTCATTTAACACTGAATCATGCATTCTTCTGTCTTAATGTGTCTGTCATACTGCAGCTTGTATTGTTACTTAAATTTTTGTGTGTTTAAGTCTTGTCTCCTCAATTAGCCTGCAAGTTCCCTGAGGTCAGGGACTATGACTTATTCTTCTCTGCAGCCCCGAGAGTGCCGTTTCTGTGTGTGTGTGCTTGCAGTCATGTCCAACTCTTTGTGACCCCACAGGATTTCCAAGGCAAGAATACTGGATTGGGTTGCCATTCCCTTCTGTAGGAGGTCTTCCTGACCCAGGGGTTGAACCCACATCTCTTGTATCTCCTACCTTGGCAGGCAGATTCTTTATCATTGAACTACCTGGGAAACCCTCACAGTACCATTTAGTACATTGTTGATGAAACCTATTGAAGGAACTCTCTCACATGCTGAGTTCTTCATAAGGTAATGATTTCATAATCTTCATAAACTTGAAGTTCTGTGTCTTTTCAAGGCACAGTGATAGATTCCCAAGGAGGACTTAGTAAGAAGTGGTGGGTCAAGGTCAGACTGCTTTGGCTTATATAACAGCTCCATTACTCATTAGCTATCTGACTTCAGCAATTTTCTTAAACCTCTCCAGCGCTAATAATCATGCCTGTGTCCCAAATTTGGTTTATGAATTGAGTAAGTTAACACATGTAAATTGGTTGGAAGAGGCCCTGGTGTTTGGTAAATGATCAATAAATGGTTTCTCTTATAATTGTTACTATTCTCAATGCCCTTCAGCCAAAGACCACCAAGAACACACTTGTAGTTGGTCACGTTGGGTTTATTACTCATTGCAATGAGGGAGAACACACACCATGAGGAACAGTGGATCATCTCAGCAAGACAGCATTAGAAAGCATTTGTAGGAACTGGATTTGTGTTAGGAGATTTGGGAGCAGGTTTAAGAAAGCAGAGGTTTGCTCTGGATGGAAGCTGTAAGAAAGCAGGGATAATCCTGTGACGGAATATCTAAAGAAGTCTTATTTAGAAGGAGAGACTAGATAGAGGTTGAGTAGCTAAATGTAGGGATCAGACAATGCTGAGGCTGTAATTGGTTAAGAAGCAGAAGTCAAGCATGTCAGACAGGAAAGAGGGAAGTTTGGTTATTTTTCTGCTTTGGATGCTGCTTATGTTTTTTTCTATATTCAGACATAATTATGGAGTGGTCTTATTTTTGTCTTGATCCATCATGGTCACAGAATGATACTGTGTGATGCTGATGTTCTGTGAAATGGTTTATGTTACACAGAAGAACGTCACGGCCTGGCTGACAGCAAGGCCAGCTCCTGGATGTCTGAGGTGGATTGTCTGTTTCTCAGTAAAGTAATAATAGCAACGGTTGATTGTGCATTCTTAGGACCATCCTATAGTGAGATATGTATGTTTCTTGTCTTCATAGGCCATATATATATATATATATATATATATGTATGTATGTATGTATGTATGTATGTATAATATTAGAAATGTCAGAAATAATATCAGAAAAGCCCTATGAAGACAGGAACCATACTACTATAGTAGACAGAAACAAAGGATATGAGGGCAGATAGCCCAAGGTAGGCAGCGAAGTCTCTCTGAAGAAGTAATATTTCCGTTGAGAACTAACAACTGAGGAGACAACTTTGAGACCAAGCAAGTGAAGAACATTCCAAGCAGATGGAGAAGAATTTGTGACTAGAAAGCAGCTAGGGAAATCCTGGAAAGTGAAGAGGCTCCAGGGTGGCTGGAGCATATGGCTTGAAATGAGATGCAGAGACAGCACCACAGATCATTTAGGGTGCTCTAGAGGTTTAACCGAGGAATCTGAAAACTCTGCCCTCACTGCACTGGGAAGCCATTAAAGACTTCCAAGTGGAAGGGTGATCTGATCGTAAACTGGAGCCTATGGATGGCAGAGGGGTGTTTGAGTTGAGCCATGGAAGATGGATGCTATTAACAAAGGTGGAGAATGACATACCAAAAAAGGTATAGTGTGAAAAAATAAGTGGGGGGTGGGTAGTGGGGAACCACAGAACAGATGTCGGGATAGGTAACACAGCACACACAGATGTGTGCTGCTGGAGAGGAGAGTTCATGCTGAGGACAGAGGGCTCAGTGGGAAGATCATTCTGGAAACTGTCTTTGCAGTCGGTGTGTAGGATTCAAAGTCCAGATTTCTGTAGAGAATGACGAGTCATAATATCCAGGGACACACAACTGACGGAGGGAACAAGGACCTAATTTCTGCTCCTCTTTGATGCTTTCTTATTCTTATGGATTTATGTGTGAGTACTCATTGGTTTTTCTCAGATAAAACTTGGTGAAAACAGATAGACTTGGTTCATTTATGAATGCAAATGAAACAAACACAACATTTTAGGTTTATGATATCAAAGAGATTCATTTTCCCATGTTGCTAATGCTTTGAATTATAATCAGTGTTACTAATTAAGTAGTTCTTCTCAGAAGGCCTCAGACTTCTATGCTTTGGCTAGTACTAGAGAAGGCTTATCAGTATTCTGGACAAACATGGGGCCTTTCTATTTAAGCAACAGTGACTTTGGAAAAAAAGTCTTTTCATAATATTGTCATTTGGCCATATTTAGAAGTTCAAATATCAAAACATTTTGCAACTGCTTGGGCTTTGTCCTTTGTCTGGACAAAATATTAATATGGGTGTGGGCCTCATGTCTGCTCCTGTGATAGGACCATGTGAAACTAGTGAGAGAGGAGATTTCTGAAACAGTGTTGTGATGGTGGGTTGTATTATTATAATTGTTAGAATTATTTTTGGTTGTAACAAACGTAGTCTTCTTCAGCATAGGACAAAAATGGGGTGAGGTGTATTTCAAGGAGAGGAGGGGCTACTTGTTGCTATTTTTGATTCATACTATCTATCCACCTGGCATGTGGTAACCATTTATTAAGGCTATCTGGGAAGTCACCTCTTCCTACCTCAATCCCTGGGCTTCAGAGTTGCCTTGGCTATTCCTCTTGCAGCAGCCTAGCTGTGTGATTCAGGCCTGCCAGTTGGTGCCTCACATTTCTCCAGGCCCTGGGTATTGGCTCAGGATGGCAAATTTGAACCATTGAGAAGCATTAAGACTTTTTACTGGCAGTCCTTAAAAGGAGTATCACCTTTGTCACTGAGAATAAAGCTAGCAGAGTACACTGCCGGGAGATTCTGGGAGCCATCCTATGAGTCTGCCAGAGGGCTGGGAGGAAGCTCTGCTAAGGAACTCAAACTGAGCAATGGAGAAAGAAACAGTTGCATTGCTTGAGGCCTGGAGCAAGCAGTTCCTGAAGCTACATAAACCCCAGGTTGCTCACTAATAGGAAACAAGACTCTCTTCTGCTTTAGTCAGCTTTGATTGAATTCTGTCCTTGTGCTGTGCTAATTCACTCAGTCCTGTCCAACTCTTTGTGATCTTTTGGACCATAGCCTGCCAGGCTCCTCCGTCCATGGGATTCTCCAGGCAAGAATACTGGAGTGGGTTGCTATACCCTCAAGATCTTATGAAACCAAAGAATGAGAGCTCTGATGGGGATCAGAAAGAGCCTGGAAGTAGAAAATAGAGACCCATGCAGAACCCCAAGCAGACTCCTTTTTCTTTCTCTCCTCTTTGCTTCTACCTGAGTGTCTTTTAATCCTTCTTTCACTACAGACTGGGCGCCTGTTTTCAATAGTCACCTTCTCAGGGGCTCCCAAGCATGCATGTTACACCCTAGTTGTTGGAAGACATGAACCAAATTCTCTCTAGATGCTACTTCCAAGTCACCCAGAGGGAAAACCTGCATGGCTTGAGTCAGACTGGGTTGTTTCAGGAATAAATTCTATTGTCTTAGCTCCACAGGAAGCTTTGTATGTGAAACATTCTGCTTCAGAATAGGCTTATTACCCCACCGCCAATGTTAATCCTTCTTTTTCAGAGGTTTAGGGACAGGGGTCACGACAGGCATGCTGAGCACTGACAAAGACAGGTAGTCACGTCCACTGGAGACATATTTCTAACTTTGGAAAGAGTCATCTTTGTTCAGTCTTAAGCAATCCTGAGCATAAGAGCTGATGGTTTTCCCAGAACTGAGGGGTTTTCTACGACAAGGGATTTTATGCTAATGGCAAGAGAGTCTCAGAAAAACCTGGATGGTTGGTCACCCTCAATTTGCTGGGGGCAGGCTGAGTCTTTATTCCCAGACCAGTATAGGGAGTTAGCTTCATGGTATGTCAACTAAAATCATGGTTTCAGGAGTCATATAGATATATACCTCCACCTTCTCCTTGTTCATACCTTTGTTCAGGGCCAACCTGTGTCCTATATCATTGGACATAGAATAGCAATCCCTCATCAGTATTTCTAACTAATGAGTGCAGTGCTGGTGGGGTTATAAACTGTGAACAGAGAGCACTTTCTGATTTGCTCAGGGATGCAGGACTCTGGAGAAAAGATGGCTGCACAGAGTGGGGGCAGAGGCAGCATCTCATGGTGTGACTTTCCCTGGGTCCTTTGGTCTCCTACAGGGCACACAGTGATAACCAGCACTCTCTGGAACTCTAGGGACCTGCTAGAAGAGAGACAGGAGCTCAGCTCTGGTTCCACCACTGCCCTTTAGCATTCAGCCTTATATCACCACCATGGAAGATTTCAAACTAACAGTCTAGAGCTTCAATTTAGGGAAGTGGCTCCCCACCCTAGTAATGCATGTTGGCATCACTTACAGAGCTTCCAAAAAATATCTCAGAGCCTCTTTGTTCCCACTAGACTAATTGGATCAGGACTGTTGTAGTTCAGGCTTTTGTGTTTAGAAATTCTAAAGGGGCAGCCAGGTTAAACATCTCTGGTGTAAAGGATCAAGCATCACATTACAGAGTGAGGAGGAGCCCAACCCCCTCACAACAGAGATTTTCCAACTTTCCTGTATGGTTCAGGTGTCCTCTGTGTTCTGGTCAGCCATGTCCAAAACGGTACGCATCAGCTGGTATGGATGTAGCTGCTGGGGCCCAAGCCTGACCTGTGGCTGTAGGGACAGCACCTAATCAAGGGAACCATTGTGAGTTGGATAAACACTTCAAAAAATGTCAATATAGTTATATTTTTTCCCAAAAGGAAGTGTCAGTGGTTGAGCTAAAAGGGACATTAGTAGGGTCTCATCTCCTCTACTCCTCATTAATGGAACATAACAGACCCTCCGTAACATCCAGACACTATTTGTTATTCTTTGTGAAGAGAACAGAGTATTTGGGAAAAGAGATGAGGAACTGATGGAGGAATATGGCAAAGGAAATGGGGGTGAAGAGCTTCAATGGCTTTAGGAAAGTGTTAGAACCTGCCTAGAAACAAAATGTTTGAGACCAAGTTACCAGAAGAACAGAGGGCAGGGAAACCTCTTCCCTTACCCCCTACCAGTACCATAAACTTTGGGGGCAGGGAAGGAAAATCCTGACTTTGTTTGAACAGCTGGAGTAAGGAGTTAGTCTAGTCCCCTTGATCTGTCTGGGTGTGCCTCTCCTAAGAGCAGTTAAATCCCTAGCATCACAGAAGGCATATCCTGTAAAGGGCCTCAGTGCTTATCGACTCCAATCATGCACCTTACCAGTGGGGAAAGGGAGGCTCCCCTGCCGTCCAGGGGAAGGGGCCTGCTGAATGTCTCAGCTGGTTAGGGGTAGGCAGGGACAGGCGATGTCCCCTGACTTTGGAGACCATGGGTGTTCCACTTAGATATAGGACTTCCCAAAAAGAGCCCCAGTGGCTTCCCACATCCTCCCCCACTGCCAAGTGGACCCTGTGTCCCCTCTTTGAAGACAGAAGGATATTGCCTTCCCAATGCCACTCCCACTTCCAACAGGGTCAACTTTAAGTCTCATTGTGAGATGACCACTGAACCAACAGATGGATTTTAACTTTTGAGGCAAATACCACACTCACAATGAGATTTACACTGAGAACTTTCTCCAATTTTGCCATTCTGCTGTCTATGTCTTATATCGTCATATAGCATTTTGGCTTTAAACTTTTTTAAAATTATTTTTTAACACAATAAACCATATCATTTCAGACCAGTGAGCCATATCCATATAGATTAGTGACTATGATAAACTTAACCATGCTTTCAAAGTAAGCATGTTTTCATTATTTGAAAGTATGTTCCATAAACCCAGTTAGGAGACTCAGTTTCTTAGGAGAGGTCATTAAGGTCTTCTTAAGTCACACACATTCAATAAATATTTTTTAGTGCCTGCTATGCATTGCTGTGATTGTTGTTGAAATTACAAAGATGAAAACAGTTAATCTCCGCCCTTAAGTTTACAGTAGAGTGAGGCTAGGATAATTAATTAAGATGATAGCTGTTTGTAGGCTTAAAGTCTCTAAGATGGTTGATGAAATGGATCTTTTCCACGCTTCTCAAACATTTTCCAGTCTTCTGCCTCAGAATTTTCTTCATGCTCTTAACATCCTCAGCAAACCTTTTTGTTATGGAAAGTACAAAGAGCAAGATCAACCCAGCTCCAGTTTGAGGGGTTACAAAGCCTGACTCAGTTGAGCAGGATTCGATGAGGTATTCCCTGCACACAGCAACCCCGGACAGAGCACATACCCTTTCTAGCCCCAAAGTAACCAATCGGATGCATGTGTTTGCTGGTCTGATAAAGGCAGTATATCTCAGTGTCCTAACCTCTGAGAAAGATGTGAGGGTGTGTCACCCTTTGGCCCCATCTGTAAATAACCTCTAGCCCTGAAGTCTCAGTCTGTCCCTAGGCAACAGCAAGAAGGGGCTCCTGTTATCTGGCTTTGCTGATATGCCAAGCTAATGGCACGAAGCTCTCTTGGCCATCCAGAATGGAAGAAACAGAACACCAATTTAAATCATGAAAAAAGTCAGTGAATCTATCATCATTAATCTTGCTGTCAGTTTTAATTTTGGGGACATTACCTCACTCAACACCAGTTGAAAAGAGCTGCCAAAGCCGATGATGTCATCATCACTAGCCGCGTCTGACCCTGCCTGCTGATTCTCAGAGCTCGGAGCAAGTTAATAAATCCCCTGGCACTTGGACACACAGTGGAGTTTTATTACAATGAAGGTATAACCCGTGATGTTGTTTCAATTAAATGGCCTGAGAAAATACTTTCTTGTGTTTAGCAAAACTGTAAAACATAATTATCCCCATGCAGTTGGGCCAGTTCGTTGTGCTGACGTGATGATTATATATTCTCTTCCCTCCCACCCCTACACATGCGCAGGCATGTGTGTGTGTGCGTACGCGCGCGCGCGCGCGCACACACACACACACACACACACACACACACACACACAAACAATCTTAGATAAGAGCAGAAGGATGGTTCTAAGACAGTTGAATATTCCACAAAAGTATCTTTTCTAGGTCACCACCTAGAGACCTGGCTGATTGCAGCATAGCCACACAACTGCACTGTCGAATCCAGGAATCTTTTGTATGCAAAGCAGTTGAGGGAAGTCTGGGGCTTGGCATTGGAAATCTCATTCAGGGCAGAACACTGACTCTAAAAAGAGGGATCATGCACTGAGGAAAACCTGGAGACCAACAGCTGCTCACTCAAAACCCAAACCTCGTAGCTCTTCAAATATTTATGAATAATTTCCTTTGACATGTTTGCTAACTGTTGAGGATATGCGTTTTTGCTGGTTCTTACTCATGGCCCATCTGAAGTCCCCTGGCCTGACCCTCTCGTGAAGTCATCCTGCTGAACAGACGCCATCCATCGTGTCAGGACCATTGCCATAGCGTCGGCACACAGGGCGTAAACACAGGCTTTGCGGATCTCTGCTGCTTCAGCAGGAGGGCAGCTGGCGTAAGGTGAGAAGGCTCGTTCCTTTCAGCTCAGTTTTCTTCTCAGCAACACGGCCAGTTTAGAGCACACTGTACTTGGTACGTGAACTAGACAAGCAATGTTTTCAAACACTCTTTTCCATGATTATCTACTCTCTGAACCGAGGGTAGGATGTTTGGGTGTGTGATTGTGTGAATGTATACATGGACGCCACACACACTTTTAAGCATAATGAGAATTTGTTAGCATCAGAAATCTGGACCAATTCCTCCAGGAGTCCTTTCCCTTTGACTGATTCCAAGTGACTCCTCCAAGCTCTTCTCTTCCCCCACCCCAGCAAGCTCCCCTAAATGGCCCTCATCAATCATGCCAAATGGTACAGTTGGCTTTGCACAGAGCACAAATGAGGATGAGGGGAAGACCCCCAAGCTCATTTTTCATGCCCATCTCACACAGGAACTGATCCCAGGTCTCCAGGGGTGAGCAGGCAGTACAGAAATTCACTGTCCCACTTGCCCTCCCAGATAGAGGCACTTGGAGATTCTTTATTATTATTTTTAATGTTCTAATATAAAGTGTATCTATTCACAAGATACATTGCCTGATGTAAGAATCTGTAACTGTATCCTGTTAACAATTCCTGCTGTTTATGGAGTACTGTCTTGACATACTTGTTAAACCTCAATAAATATGTTTTTAATAACCATATGGTATTTAACATATAATAACTGTCTTATTAGGTTTAAATTAAATTCTTGCTCATGACACTTAATTTAGAGTGTGACCAGTCTTTTCCTGGCTAAGAAGGGATTTGAAATAACTATGGTAAGGATACTTCTTTTGGAGAGAGGAGAATGTTTAAACATCATGTGTTTTAATGATATGATTAAAGCAAGTTGCATTTTAAAAAATTCAGATGTGGGGGCTCCTAATGAAAATAACATACAGTAGAGCTGTAACAATACAAGAAATTGACAAGTTATGGGGCCACATTCAGAATGCAGTTATTTCATGCCTGGTGCACATAAGTCTCTAAGGTATGCTAAGAGAACAGCTGGGGCTTATATGTTTTTTTGTTCTTCGTGTCCTTTTTCACTGCACAGCGTGAAGGTGGTAGACAGTGCTGATTCTGGGCAAAATAGGGAGGAACAAAAAATTAGGTCACAGTGCACTCACTTCCTTTATATGTGCCCCCCCACGCACCCTTTTATTGTTGTTTTGTCATTTCACTCATTTTGTCCCTTGGTTACTCAGTTTCCCACTCAGGTGCCTGAAAAAGGCTATATATCCTTTCATGCTCCAATGCTTTCCTTAACACTTTGATAGTCCCCACTGTGAAGGGGGAACAGGCAGAAAGAGACTTGCTCAGAGCCAGCTGGGGAGATGCATGCCATGGTTGTCTTTGGATGATGGAATTTGTTCAGGCAGAGAGATTGCTCAAAGTGCTCTGGAGAAGCCAGAGAGAGAAAGCGAGTGTTAAGTCTCGGCCTGAGAAGCACCTGCTCTGTGGGGTTGGGTGAAGCATGAGGGAAAGAAAGCCCAAGTGGGAATCATGGTAAGTGGAAGAGAGAGACAGAGAAATTCCAACTGTTGGAGAAGTCTCATAGTGAGCTGATTTCAGGGAAGTCTCTATGAAGGAGATGGCATTTGATCTAAGCCTTGAAACCCTTAGTTAGGTGACAGTAAGCCCTGGTGAAATCAGAGGTCACCTAGACGGTGATGTTGCAGTCCCCCACCAGTAGCTCAGCCTCACTGAGACACTTGAGTTCTCTAAGCCCTTTGAGTGGTCATTTGCAATCTGCTCTTCTAGACCAGGCTTTCTCAACCTCAGGGCTGCTGACATTTGAGAAGGGTCATTCTTTAATATGAGGCCTCTTCTCTGTGTGGTAGAATATTGAGCAGCATCTCAGGGCTCTACCCACTAGATGTCAATAACACTTCCATTCCTCTCCAGTCGTGAAACCCAAACATATCTTCAGTCACTGCCAGATATCCCCAGGGAGAAAAATTGCCTCCCTTCTCCTGGTTGAGAATCACTGCTCTAGAGGAAAGAACAACATATAAAAATGTTGTTTGAGAGGCAGTAGAAACCTCAGGGTATGTCTGAGAAATAATGAGTGGTCTACCATGATGAGCATTCAGGGTCTGAATGTAGGAGTTCTGGAAAATAAGTTACCAAGGGAGATGAGAGCCTGAGTTTGCAACACCACTGAATGGTGGGTAGATTTGGACTGAATTTGGAGGGTACTATGCAGTCACTAAAAAGCTTAGATAGAAGGAGACATAATTAAATCGCTTTGGAATACATTAGATTAGAGCAATGACTTTCAAGCTATTATAAGAAATTTATTTACATAATGGTTCAGGGCATACAAATACACATTTAACAAAACTTTTGCAATTTTTATGTTATGTGCAGTACAGTCGAACTTTTCCTATTCTATTCTTAAAATGCTGGTCATGATATACTATATGGTTTCATAACCCACTAACAGGCATAAAAGACATAGGAAATGAGAGGTCAGAGAGTTTGGGAAGGGAATATTTCAATCGCCAGGCCAAAAATAATAAGAACCCAATACTAGGATGGGGATGGGATAGAACAGATATAGAGACTATAAGGAAGAAGGAAAAGTCAGGAAAAAAATCATGGATTTTATTAATTTTCATTATTATTTTTGTGCCACCGACATAAGTTGATGCCAAGGTAATAGAGTTGGCGAAGGCTGGTTTTTGTTTTTATTTCTTTACTCATTTTTTGCAGGAAGGAGATACTATTTCTGGCTCTGGGCCTACTGAGTTTGAGCTGCCTAGCATGGTATAAACGTCCAGCAAGCCACAGGAAAGGTGGACTGTGGCACGGAGGAGGGTCAGGGTGGTATTGTGGATTTATGAGTCATGCCTATGCAGGGCCTGGAGGATGAGGTCACCAAAGGAGGGGGAATGTGGTTTCTGAGTCTAATAGCCTCTCCTTGTATACTGATATCTATCTGAGTAATAATATTCATTTCTAGTGTAATAAAGACCCACTCAGCAGATGGTATCACATCATATATAAGTCAAAGCAAACTCAAAATGTGGTCCATGCCCTTTGAGAGGCTATAATTCATTTAGGCCTCCTGGCTTGAACCAAATGATACTTTCTTAATGCTTGAGCACCAGCTATCAGCTACACGCTATTCGAAGTGCTGAAAATAAAGCAGGAATAAAATAAATCCTCCTGCCAGCATGGAGCTTATTCTCTAATAGAGGGATACAGACAATAAACAAACAAACACAAAATATGTGTTATGTCAGACGGTGGTAAATGCTATGGAAGAAAAATGAAGCAGGGGAAGGGAGCGGGTACCAGATGGAGAAACTGCAACTTTAAATCAGGGGAGCCTGTTTGAAAACCTGGTGATTGAGCCCCCCTGGGAGTCCCCGGTTACTTGGGATGACTGACATGATAAAAGCATAATGAAACTAGTATTGATGGTCTCGAGGCAGAGTGTGACGGAAGGCTGTGAGAGGTAAGAGCAGGAGGCGGGGAGTAGGGATCTTCTAGGAACATTTGGCTCTGGGCTCCTCTTTTTACCGAAGCTTTGGAGGCATGGAGGTCATTCATGCCCTTTGGGAGGCTGTAATTCATTCAGGCCCCCAGGCTCGAACTCAATGATAATTTGATATTGCTTGAGCACCAGCTATTAGCTACACACTATTCAAAGTGCTGAAAATAAGTAGTGAATAAAATAAATATTCCTGCTAGCCTGGAGGGCTTCCCTGATCTTGATTCCTACCCTCTTTGTCTTCCTACATTCCTGTTCTGTAATCTTTTCTTTTCCAAAGCTCTTTCCCCTCTTGTTTTTCATTTGGAATTCACAAAACTCTGAACTCAGGGATCTCAGGACCTAACACTCCTGACAGGTGAGAGACACTGATCCCATGTTCTGTGTACATCTTCTCATACCTGACCTTGGGGTACTGGTTCTTTGGGATGTTCAGGATTAATACATGAAAATAGGCTTTTGTGGTCAAATTTGTTTGGAAAATTCTGGGCTAAACAAGCTTAATGGGATTCCTGCCTGTTGCATTTCAAAATATCTGTAGTGTGCTATCGAACACTACAAATCTCCAAGAGGAAACAGGGTGCACGGTTTTACACTTATTTGGCCATGGAAACCCATTGTTATGGAAAACCTCTCAGGGCATTGTTGTTCAAAGGTGCACACTTCGGAAAACAGTCAATAGGCTATATTATATGATGATGAGCTTCTGAATCCTACTTTTCTCATCCATAAAATGAGAATGTTGGTCTGCTGCCCAAAGGATGTCAACAGTACCACAGGGCTCTGTCCTTCACCTTGAGATTGTTCAGAATTTTAACCGTGAACTTGGTGAAGAGAAAAATAGATAATTATGACATCTGGAGATGACACAGTGCTGGGAAGGGTGACTAATAGGTCAGATGACAGAACCAAGACTTAAACTTATCTTGACATGTTAGAATGATAAGCCAAATTGATTTGCAGAAAATTGAATGAGGGTAAATATATGGTCCTGCTTTTAGCTTCAGAAAAAAAAAGGTTTTTAAAGTGTAAGATGTGGGAGAGCAGGTTTGACAGCAGTTTAAGTAAAAAAAGAAAATGATCTTGGGATTTTGATTGACCACAAGTCCAAGATGAGCTATCAAGAGATGTGGCAGCTCTGAACTGAACCCTGTGAGGCTTTATTAACAGAAATGACTCTATTCTGAGGGAGCTGTGGGCTCTCCTGGGCTGGTTCTTATGGTTTGCTGCCATGGAATATTAACAGTTAGCATTTTGGGTGCTTGTTAAATGCTTATCACTACTTTATGCACGTTGTATTGGTTATCTGGTTTAGTTCCCACAATAAACACATCAGGTACCATTACAATAGTCATTTCCATTCTACAGATGAGGACACTGAGACTCAGAAAGCAAACCGAAAGTAAGCTGTGGAGCCTGGATTGGAAAGCAGGTAGTCTATGTCCAGAACCAGATTAGCCTGACTTCTGCGAGGATGGCAAGAAATCTGAGAATTCTAAGATTTGAAGGCATGAGTGATACATGGGCTAAAAATGAGCACTGTCTCCTAACATACAGAAGCTCTTCTGTTGAAGAGATCTCAACTTGTGCTATGTACTTTATGGATGGGACTAGGAATGGCTACTCCAGTATTGCTGGGCTTCCCTTGTGGCTCAGCTGGTAAAGAATCTGCCTGCAGTGTGGAAGACCTGTGTTTGGATTGGGAATCTCCCTGGAGAATGGAAAGGCTACCCACTCCAGGATTCTGATCTGGAGAATATATATGTCCTATACATGTTCTATACAGTCCATGGAATTCGCAGAGTCAGACACAACTGAGTGACATTCACAGGAATTGCTAGTGAAAATCACAGGGAGAAAGATTCCAATTCAACGTAAAGAAAGACTTTCTAAAGGGCCTGTTGTTGTTTAGTCGCTAAATCGTGTCTGACTCTCTGTGAGCCCATGGACTGCAGCACGCCAAGCTTCCCTTTCCTTCACTATCTCCTGGAGTCTGCTCAAACTCACATTCATTGTGTCGATGATGCCATCCAACCATGTCATCCTCTGTCACTCCCTTCTCCTCCTGCTCTCAATTTTTCCCAGCATCAGAGTCTTTTCCAATGAGTCGGCTCTTTGCATCAGGTGGCCAAAGTATTGGGGTTTCAGCTTCAGCATCAGTCCTTCTAATGAATATTCAGGGTTGGTTTCCTTTAGGGTTCATTGATTTGATCTCCTTACTGCCCAAGGGACTCCCAAGTGTGTTCTCCAACACTGCAGTTCAAAAGCATCCATTTTTCTGTGCTCAACCTTCTTGATGGTGCAACTCTCACATCCATAAGTGGCTACTGGAAAAACCATTGCTTTGACTGTATAGACCTTTGTTGGCAAAGTGATGTCTCTGCTTTTTAATACGCTGTCTGGGTTTGTCATAGCTTTTCTTGCAAGTAGCAAGTGTCTTTTAATTTCAGGGCTGCAGTCACCAGCTGCAGTGATTTTGGAGCCCAAGAAAATAAAATATGTCACTGTTTCCATTGTTTCCTCATCTATTTGCCATAGAGTGATGGGACTGGATGCCATAGTCTTCGTTTTTTGAATGTTAAGTTTTAAGCCAGCTTATTCACTCTCCTCTTTTACTCTCTAGTTCCTCTTTGCTTTCTACCATTAGAGGGGTGTTCTAAGGTCTAGACTAATCCAAAATGAATTGAGGAAACCTCTTTAAACCTCTCTCTTTCTCCCCCTCCCTCCCTTCCCACTCCCCCTCTGTTCTACAATATTCAGTTAGAGGCAACTTTGTCATGGGTTCCATTGCTGGTAAAATTTTGAGCTGCATGAACTAAGTGTGCAATTCATGAATTCAATAACTCAGTCAGTCTGTTAGCCTATAATGTTTGAAGCACTTTGGAATACACAAAATAATATGACAAGAGTCCTTGCTTTCAAAAATCTTCTAATCTAGTCAGGAAGAAAGATATGTAAACAAATTATAGGTGATCCTGGACGTATGGTGACTTAATTTGTGAGCTCTGCTTTCCTGACCCTTTCACCCTAAATATTGTTGATGTTTAGTTGTTAAGTAGTCATGTCTGACTCCTTTAAAAGCCCATGGACTGTTGCCTGCCAGGTTCCTCTGTCCATGGGATTTCCCAGGCAAAAATGCCATAGTACAGTGCCATTTCCTTCTCCGAGGGGATCTTCCCCACCCAGAGATCAAACCTGTGTCTCCTGCACTGGCAGGTGGATTCTTTACCACTGAGCCACCTGGGAAACCCCACCCTGAATACTACCCTCTTGGAAACAGCCAAAACTTGTGTTTGGGGTTAACCAGTGGTTGCAATGACACCCCACTCCAGCACTCTTGCCTGGGAAATCCCATGGACGGAGGAGCCTTGTAGGCTACAGTCCATGGGGTCGCTAAGAGTTGGACACGACTGAGCGACTTCACTTTCACTTTTCACTTTCATGCATTGGAGAAGGAAATGGCAGCCCACTCCAGTGTTCTTGCCTGGAGGATCCCAGGGACGGGGGAGCCTGGTGGGCTGCCGCCTATGGGGTCGCACAGAGTCGGACACGACTGACACGACTTAGCAGCAGCAGCAGCAGCAGCGGTGGTTGCAAAGGACATACCTTTCAGTAGTTAATGATGGTCAAGGTCTAAGGGAATTCAGGGAACTCTGGATGAAGTGAGAGAGCAAGAGCTCATGGGGAGGAGGAGGGAGGGGAGGAGATGGAAGTAGAATCAGTAGCCAAGGAAGAGTAACAGTGGGCCAAGCTGTTTGTCCCTGAACCTTCAAGTGCTTTTGGAGGCATTAGTACCTATTGAAACCTAGGAGTTTTGAGACTGATGACCCTAACTGTGGTAGCAAAGAGTACCTGTGCTTATTTGAAGGAGAGTAACCAGGAAAAGAAAACAGGTCTTATCCAAGCTCACTGGATTTTGTTTCAAGAAGCCTCATCCAGTCTAACCCTTGATGAGACGCTTTCCTTAAAGCACTTTCAGAATGTAGATTTGTGTTCAGCGTTTTATTCTCAGGTAATGCATTCTTGCAGAATCATTTTTCAACTCATTTCATGTTAAAGTTGGAATTGTTATAGATTTATGGGCTTGCTTAGAGCAGGCTTTGCTCTCTATGTCAAAGAACCAGTTGGGTCAAAAGGTAGAGGTTATCAAAAGTAAGGTAATCGCTCCCTTGTAACTGAGGTGTGTGTAGGATACAGTGGAGGCACCAAGGAGGGGCTGACCTCCTGACCTCAGGGGCCTTAAGAGGTGGTCAGGGAGATGCTCCTTGAAGTACCAGTAGGAAGTATTCAGGAGATGAGAGGAAAAGGACAGTACAAGTGAAGGAAGTAGTGGGACCAATGCCACAGAGTCCCACTGAAGTGTGCCCATGGGATGGACTTTCACTTCTCAAATTATTCTGTGACTGGATCTTTCTCTACCACAATTGTTGTTGTTCAGTTGCTGAGCCATGTCCCTGATGGCTCAGACAGTAAAGAATCCGCCTGTAATACAGGAGACCTGGGTTTAATCCCATGGTCAGGAAGATTCCCTGAAGAGGGGAATGGCTACCCGCTCCAATATTCTTGCCTAGAGAATTCCATAGACAGAGAGGAGCCTGGTGGGCTGCAGTCCATGGGGTCACAAAGAGTCAGACACGACTGATTACCAGAACTATGGGATATCTATTGCTTAAGACATACAGGGTGATTTTAAGTGTGTGGCACAAACTCATAGCATCAGATAAGGCTGAATACTGAAAATTTCATTCCTTTTGAAATTCTGCTTTAATCCTTCTGAGCATGCCAAGGAGAAAGTCTCAGATTCGTGTGGGCTGGCACTCTCACATAGCCTTTAACAAGGAGAGTCCAAGTCTCGTTTCCCTCTCTCTGCCTCAGTTGTTTCATCTTCAAAATGAGGGAGACAAAGTGGTAATAGGTACTAAATCACAGAGTTGTAACAACAATATGAAATATTCTACGTAAAGCATTCAGAACAAAGCCTGGCACACACTAAGTTACAGTTGACAGTTACCTTTGGTATGTTGTAACTGACACTGGTTTCATTTAAAATTAGATATATGAAAGTGTAGGGCAATAAAAGGGGTACATGGAAAAGGCACAAATCGGGCAGGAAGAATGTGAATGAACACATTTTGGGGACTATAAACCAGAATGATCTCTAAGGGTCTTTGTAATTCTCAAAGTCAAAGATTGTACTGATGAAGGAAGGAGGCCCAGAGAGGAAGGGAGCGTTACCCAAGGTCACTGGGCTCATTAGTGGCAAAGCTAGAAGGAGATCCAAGGCCTCCAGATGCTCAGACTCACGTTCTTCCCTCTGGGTCTTGCTCATGGTCCAAAGCCCTGGGACTTCTCAGCTGAGGGAGCCCTGTCTTGGCCTTGCCCTGGCAAAAGGACTCCCAGCAGGGGTGCAGTCCTACAGAAATGACTTGTTCCCGACTGCAGTGAACCCAGAGCCATATCCTAAAGCCAATAGTCGCCTGCTGTAATCTCACTGAATTCTTACTGAGCCCTGACACCACGTTCAACACTGGGAATTTGGGTGGGCCTGGAGTGCCTTTAGTATTACTGCTATAATTCAAAACATCCAAATTATTATTTTCTCCACAAGATGAAGCCAGGGGAGTGCTGTTAAGTGGAGAGAAAAGTGTTTGTTACGCTAGGCGTTCCAACAAAACGTCCTCCTTTGCTATTAAATCATAGCATTTCTAAATGAAATGATATTTTGCAAACTTTGGCAGGGCCTGAAATTTGGACATTGTGCAGAGTTTTTTCCTCCTCTTTCTCATTTTGTGCTTTTTCTCCAAGTGATCCAGAGAACTACTATTTGCTGGCTACACTTTTCTTATTTGTCTTTCCTTATGACCCAAGTTTTTCACTTTCCCCAAAGACATCAGATAACTTGATTTTCTGCCTATAACTTATTTTTTAAATAAATAATGAGAGTAATAAATAGAGGCTCAAGAGAACAACCCATTGTCTAAATGGATTGTTTCTTAGCATTCCCCTTCCTCTAGGATTAATCATGAAAGGCTTTGTAGAGAGAGACCTGTTACTTTGATGTTGTCAGAAAATTAATGAAGTTGTATTGACATGACAGTTGAACCCACAAAGACTGAATTTAATCAATTAAGTCTATGAAAAATGGCATCACCCACATTAAACTCTCTACTGAACAAGTGCAGTCCTGTGTTTTCTGTGTGGACAGTACTAACAATTGCCTACCCATTCTCTGGCAGCTCTGGGTGAAATGGGCTTACTCAGGTCCTAGCATTTCTCCTTTCTCTTGATCTTCACTAATAGGGCCTGCACAATTCATGAGGGTAGCTTCTGCATCCACAACCCCAAAACTGTTGGAGCTCAAAGACTAGGATTAGCAGCTGAGGAAATCCATTGACAGGCCTGGGGTGTGTCTGGGTCTCAGATGGGCTGCTCTCCTCCTACAAGACCCTAGAGACTTGGAGTAGGCCTGAGGTTGCAAGTCAAACAACTCTGCCTGCCGTCTGGTTTGCATTAAGGAAAATTCCCCCTAGTGACTTGGGAGGTGGGGCTTGCCTGCTCCCCTGCTCCCTGGCCCAGGAGCACACCAGGCCTCTTCTCTGTGTCTTTGGGCAGTATCTCTCAGTAGGCTTGGCTGTATCTCTCTTTGGGCCTCCTCTTTGTCCCTTTCCTGCCAGCTCTCCTTCCTTAAACAATTATTTAGGCCTATAACCTAATTTTGGAATGTTTGGACTCAGAACTCAGGGTACAAAAGTATTAAAGAGTATTTCTGTTCCCTGGCTTGGCCTGGGAGATGCTCATTAATTGAATATCTTGGTGTTCATTCATTCACTCATTCATTCATTCAACAAATGTTTATTCAGAACTGTGCCAAGCACCATTCTAGACGCTATCTATGAACAACACAGACAAGAATGTTAGCTTTCTTTTGAGCTTACATTCTTGGGATCAGGACCAGCTTCATGATATTCAGGGCCCAGTGCAAATGAAAACACAGAGCCCTTTGTTCAAAACTTGTTAATGATTTCAAGACAGACACAGCAGAGTATTAAACAAAAGGCAGGGGCCTTCTAGTGTGGGGCCCAGTGTTACTTACACAAGTTGCACACCCAGGAAGCTAGCCTCCAAGGGATAAATAGAAAGTGAACATGCTCATTACCAGTGGACGGACAGTGTAAAGGATGGGACACAATAAACCTTTCTACAGGAATGACGGTAGTTGGTTTCTTCTTTGATAATTCCAGAGTAGACAGTTTGGGGGAGTCTCAGGTCATCATAGATTATCATTAGTCATTGCACATTTGAAGTATTGGTTTTGGGAGCTCTGAGTAGCAGAGTGATGGTTTGTGGAGAGCTGATGTGCTTGGGGTTCTAAAAGAAATAATATGCCTGCAAAGATGATACTTTTTAAGGCTAAACAGAGTAGAGTTACTTCTGATTGCTTCCCACAACCTCCTAAAACTCTTTCCTTACAGATAAAAGTAAATGTGCCATGTGAATACCAAAACTGTTGCAACCGCGCATATGTTATTTTAATAATGTGGGATGATCTGTTTAGAAGGGACTCCAGTGGAGTACCCATGCAGAAAGTGGGTTCAGGGGTTAATTTCTGGATCTATAATCCATAGAGATCCTCAGTGTGATTTTTGAATGCACTGACTGCAGGTATCTATAAATGGCTAGTCTGTCGTTTCCTAAATTTCAGTTCCCAAGCTTATGCCAGCCCCTTCCATTACCCCCATTCAAATGTTTTTCTTTCATCCAAAAGTAATGAAAAGAGAGCCAAGGCTCTGACAGTGAGATTCTGTTAACTTCATTTCTGGAAAATAGTACTGAGAACATGACTTTCAATTCCAGGCCCAACTGACAAGGACGGAAGCTCAAGCGAATGTGCTGGCATTTGCATTCTGAAGTTTTATGAAAATAAAAGAATTCATGTAATCTTTGGAAGTGAAAAATGAACTGAGTAATAGCACTGTGAAGGAAAGATTTTGTTCTCAAAGTGACCATTTCACAACTTGGACTATTTGGGGGCTAATATGTTTAACAAGTGACGGTGGCTTATCATCATTGACTAGTCCATTATATAAAAAGTTCATTGAATGAAGAGTCAGAATAACTGGTTTTGAGTCTTATCTCTGCCGCTAGTTCTCTGAACCTCGGTTTTTATCTGTAAAATGGGGATGCCAATTATCCATTACTGAGTAGTATTGTGAGGTTCAAAACAGCAATGTTTATGACAGCACTTGTAACCTGCATAGTGCTTTATAAAATATAGGGTTTATTATTATTGTCACTGTTATCTATATTAGTTTCCATTTTCCCATGGTGAACTCTTTACATGGCAAATGCAAAGGTGGAATGAAAGAGGCCTTGCAGGTAGAGCCATCTGATTATTCACTTTTGGGGGAAAGTGGATAAAGTACAAGATTTTGCCTGGCAGTGATGATAGAGGGGAGCTGAATCCTGTCACAGAAAATTTGAAGGCCCTCCCCTTTTTCATTTCCCTCCATGAACTTCTGCCTGTAGTAATAAAAAATCCTGTGTTCGTGCCTGTGTTGCTTTATTTTAGGAGCTTGACTTTTATATGAATCTTTGTCCCTGTGTGGGATTGCTGAGTATTATTTTTGCCTCATCTTACCAGTGAAGAAAGGGAAGTGTGTGACATTAAATGATTTGCCCAGGTCACCCAGAAAGCCAGTGATGGAGTCTCCAAGAGTCAATTGTGATTTCTCATTCTCCTCCCCTAGTCACCAGAAGAAACACCACAAAGTATCTTGAGATAGCCTGATATTCAGCCCTACTTCCCAGCAGGACCAGAGAGAATGGTTATTCCTACATGAACACTCTTGTGACCTTCTCCCAGTCCCAGCTTGACTGGGGAAGGGAATTGGAGGACTTTAGAAAGACCTGCCCTGGAGAGCCGTTAATGATGGCTTTGACTCTCAGGGTAGCCTCTGTAGCTTTGCACGAATGAGCCTATAAGTGTACACGTAAGTGTGGACACACATGGAGAATGAGGTTAAGAGAAAGAAGAGAAGAGAGAAAGGGAGATAAGCATGTGCTCACGTTCATGTTTAGTACATGATCGTAGTGCAAGAAATAACATTTTCGTCTTTCTTTCCTCAAACTGACCTGCTGTTAATCCCTACACACTTCTCAAGGGTTATCATAAAGCATTAAGGTTTTATTTGAATCGGGCATTATGTATACTGGCTTCCCTGGAGGCTCAGA
Organism: Ovis aries; assembly: GCF_016772045.2. Taxonomy (NCBI): domain Eukaryota; kingdom Metazoa; phylum Chordata; class Mammalia; order Artiodactyla; family Bovidae; genus Ovis; species Ovis aries. The sequence continues at coordinate 67,628,640 of NC_056058.1, forward strand.
CTGTAAAGAATCTGCCTACAATGCAGGAGACCTGGGTTGGGAAGATCCCCTGGAGGAGGGATTAGCAACCCACTCCAGTATTCTTGCCTGGAAAATCCCATGGACAGAGGAGCCCGGCAGGCTGCAGTCCAAAGGGTTGCAAGGAGTCGGACACGACTGAGCGACTACTACTCTACATATGCTGTATTCCCAGAAAACTGCTTGATTGCTTGTTAGTTCTTAGAAAAGATGGTTACTTTATAATTTTTTAAAAGAGGGTAGGCGTCAGAGAAGGTTAGGCCTCAGGCACTGTGTTCCCGCAGCTCCCTGTATTTCCCCGTGTAACTCTCAGGAGGGTTACTTGCTACTGCTTGTTTCGTTTCTGCCTTTCCTGTCAGGCTCTCAGCCCCCTGAAGGCAGGGAGGGTGTCTGTTCTGTTTATCACTGTTCCCATACTGGCACCAAGCCCACTCTGGCATATTCCAGCCAACCCTTAAATGTCAAGGAATGATTGTGTGAAAAACTAACAAGAGTTAAGTTTGTGGGTGCTAGGTTTAAAATGGCTTATTAAGAAGCTAAGTGCATTTCAGGCCCATTTCCATCTTTTTTATTTTTTAGTTTTATTTGGAGGATAATTGCTTTATAATGTTGTGTTGGTTTCTGCCATATAACAACATGAATCAGCTATAAGTATACATATATCCCCTCCCTCCCGAGTCTCCCTCCCTCCCTACCCCTCTAGGTCATCACAGAGCACCAGGCTGAGCTCCCTGTGTTATATAGCAGCTTCCTGCTAACTCAGTTTTACACATGGAAGTGTGTATACGTCAACACTACTCTTTCTATTTGCCCCACCCTCTCCTTTCCTCACTGTGTTCACAAGTTCAGCCTCTATGTCTGTGTCTCTATTCCTGCCCTGCAGATAGGATCGTCAGTATCATTTTTCTAGATTCCATATATATGTGTTAATGTACAATATTTTTCTGACTTCACTCTGTATAACAGCATTTCCGTCTTTTTGATATTAGCATGTGTAGGACATCCTGACACTCAACACAAGTTCCTTGTCAGAGGAAGAAACTTGGTCTGGCAGGACCACATGTTCATTCATTCAACAAAATATATTGAACATCAGCTATACATCAAGGACTGTTCTACCTGCTAGAATACATGCAAGAGTGACCTCAAGAAACCTAAGTCCCTATGTTCCAGGAGATTATATTCTAGGAGGAGAAAACAGACAGTAAATAAATAAATATATGTCAGGTGGTGCTAAGTGCTGTGAAAGAAAAGGAAGCTGGATAAGAGAACCAGAAAATGAGAGGGCTGCTATGTCAGGATAACCAGAGAGGCTGCAGATAAAGGGGAATTTGAGCAGAGACCTGAAGAGTGAGGGATTGAATCTATGGGTACCAGAGGAAGTGTGTTCAGAGTAGAAGGATCAGCCGAAGTTGACTGTCACGACTGGCTTTGACTCTGATGGAGGTTGAAAGCCATGGGGATGAAGGGAAGCTGTTGGAGCCAGTGTGGTGACTGCAAAGGAAATATTAGGCTTCTCCACGCTTGCTCCAGGCAATCCTGGCTCCTCTTTCAGGCATATGCAGGTGACCATTCTTGTCTTTGGGCTAGAGAAACAGTTGTGGCTTTGTTTTACACGTTGGCCGATATTCTTATGAAGTTTTTAATGATGGAAAATGCAAATCTGCAGAAGTGATTCCCACACTACCTGAAGGCCAAACACCTATTTACGTTACTTGGGTTGCTTCAGGGTCTGGCCCTGACTCCTTGGCTCTGGGAGGGTACTGGTCAGGAATAGAGCTTTTGGGAGCCAACTAAGGCAGATGCCAGCCTGCCAGTCCCATCCCTTAGCCCTGGCCCCACTGGAATCCTTCCCTGATGGATAACGGAAGAGCTCAGGCAGGCAAGAGGAGTGTGCTGCTCATCCATGGAACATCCAGTGCAGCAGCGATACAGTTAATCTTCTGTCTAGAAAATGTTTCAGGCAGCTTAGAGAAAGGACATATTTCCAATTTCTCTTGAGAGGAGAAACACGGGAAAGTTGCACCTCCCAGTCAGTCCCCAGTTCACAGTGAAGAGCCTGAAAAATCACACACAAGTAGATGAGAAACAGATCATTGGAGCCAAGCGCTCCTCTGAGAAGCTCGGAAGCACAGTGGCAGCTGGAAAACCTTGTTTTCCTCAGGTTTCCAAACTTCCCTCAACGAACTTCGCTGTTGGTCTCCGTCTGGTGTGAAATGATTAATTCTTTTAAATGATGCAGGGACTCAGAGATCTGGGATTGCTGGTCTCTTCTGAAACTAGCAAGAAACAGATTTTGTCACTACCTTCTAGCTTTGTTTTTGTTGTTGTTGTTGTTTTTTAATCTGATCCTCTCCTCCATAAATATTTATGCTGGCGATTTAAAATGGCCAAGTGATGCTGCACTTACCTGGGGTGAGCTTACCCTCAGTCGTCGTTATTTAAATTTTACACCCTACCTGCTTTGACCACAGGATACGCTTATCTGCTGATCTGAAGAACAAATATTCACTAATTATCTAATCCCAGGGTGATGCAGTACTTGGTAAAGTGGGAGGTGGAGGTGCTGACCTGGACCAAGAGGGCCTAAGAAGGCCAAGCAGATTGAGTGGCTGCTCAGTGGCTGCTCTTTGAAATTGTCTCAAAGTATTCTATGAATTGTTCATTGGTCCAAAATTATTCTTATTAATTGTTATTTTGTGCTGGCTGTGGTGGTTACACAATTGAATAAAATGTGACCCCCAGTCTCAAGGAGAGCACAGATTGGTAGGAGAACAGTGTGAAAATAGATCAGTGTGACAGCAGTGTTGGCAGTGGTGGCCTAATGAGAAGTTTATCCCTCACATCTTCCCTTTATTCTTCCTGCCCTCTCTCTCTCCTTCCCTCCCTCCCTCCCTCTTCATTACATACGATTGTGCTGCCGCTGCTGCTAAGTCACATCAGTCGTGTCCGACTCTGTGCGACCCCATAGACGGCAGCCCACCAGGCTCCCGCGTGCCTGGGATTCTCCAGGCAAGAACACTGGAGTGGGGTGCCATCACCTTCTCCGTATGATTGAGCATTTTATCTTTTATAGTTACTAGTTGGGCTCCCCTGGTAGCTCAGTCAGTAAAGAGTCTGCCTGCAGTGCCGGAGACCCAGGTTCAAACCCTGGGTCAGGAAGATCCCTGGAGAAGGAAATGGCAACCCACTCCAATATTCTTGCCTGGAAAATCCCATGGACAGAGGAACCTAATGGGCTACAGTCCATGGGGTCGCGAGAGTTAGACACAACTTAGCGACTAAACCACCAAACAGAGCACAAGACTGAGCTATTACCATCGATACACTGACCTTGCACTATTATCCAGTATTAGTGAGAACTGTGTACTTGGGAGGAGCAATGCCTCCCAAATCGATGATCCTTTTGTTTTCACCCCTTCAGCCACAGATCTCTAGAAAACTCTCAGCATACTACAGGCAGTTTCTGAGAGCAGGAACTCAGTTTTTCCAGTTCCCCTCTACTTCCTATTTACCTGGCACGGAGTAACAGCTCAGTAAGTACTGAATGAGTGAGTGAATGAATGAATAAAATATTCCAATTACCACTAAGTGGCTGGGAGACTCAACAATCCACCGGAAAATTGAATCTTCATAGGTGGCCAAACCAGATAGCTCAAGCCACAGTTGGAAAATTTACTCTGGGGTTGGAGTTGTATGCCATAGACATAACTCACTAAAAATATGTGGCTTTCCTGCCCAGGAGGCTTCCAGGCCCATCTAGGAATGACTCTCAAAGTATTCTGGCAGCTCTTTTGGTGGTTTCTTTCGCTGCTTGAAAGCTCGGATTTAGTAGAAAGAATGTTTTACCAACTCTTACCTGGAAAGTCCTGGTTATACCCAAAGGAACCCTGAGGATATCTTGGGAGGAGTCCACTGTGCCTCCCTGACAGACCCATCTATGCCCGGTTGCTATAATTCTGGGCCTTTGAATTTTGGCTTGCTCTGTGTCAAGTGCCTGGTGTGATAGAAGTGGTGGAAGGAGTTAGAATTTGACATTCGGGGGTTGAAGGGCAAGTAGTGATACAGTACTGTGATCTTGAAGCTCATATTAGTTTCCTATTGCAGCTATAACAAATTACCATAAACTTGGTGGCTTAAACACAAGTTTATTTGTTTATAGTTCTAAAGGGAAGTGGAAAAAAGAGAGAGTTAATAAGGGTAAAGCAAGATGTCAACTGATACAGTGGTCTGGGGCCTCCAGCGTTGAGTCTGTTCCTTGCCTCTTCTACTTTGAGAGGGCACTGTATTCCTGGACTCCTGGCTGCATCATCCATCCCAGTCTCTGCTCTGCTGGTCACATTGTTTTCTCCTCTCTTGTAGTCAGGTCTCCCTCTTCATTCTTCTCGAGACTCTTGTGATTACCTTGGGCCCACCTAGGTAATCCAGGATAATCCCCTCACTCATGACCCTTAATCACATCTAAATGTGATTTGCTAGAAAAAGTAACACAGGTTCCAGAGATTAGGGAGTAGATAACTTTGGGGGAACCATTACTGAGCCTGTCACAAGCCCTTTAGTTTTCTTGAAGCTATATATGTGTGTGTGTGTATAATATGCATATAAATGAATAATATTTACCTGGTGTTGACCATTACTCTTGTACTGTAAAGACTATTAAAACACATGTTTTTTAATTTTTTTAAAAAATCTATTTATTTTTAATTGAAGGGTAATTGCTTTACAATATTGCATTGGTTTCTGCCAAACATCAACATGAATCAGTCATAGGTACACATATGTCCCCTCCCTCTGCCTCCCACCCCTCTAGGTGTTAACAGAGTCCTGGTTTGAGTTCCCTGAGTCATACTGCAAATTCCCACTAGCTATCGATTTTACATATGGTAATGGACATTTCCGTGTTACTCTCTCCATGCATCCCACCCTCTCCTTCCTTCCCTCCGCTTGTGTCCATAAGTCTGTTCTCCATGTCTACATCTCCACTGCTGCTGTGGAAATCGGTTCATCAGTGCCATCCTTCTAGATTCCATGCATGTGTAATCACATATGATGTTGGTTTTTCTCTTTCTGACTTACTTCACTCTGTATAAAAGGCTCTGAGGTCATCCACCTCCTTAGAGCTGATTCAAGTAAAGTCCTTTTTATGACTGAGAAATATTCCACTGTATATATGTACCACAGCTTCTCTCTCCATTCATCTGTCGATGGATATCTGAGTTGCTTCCCTGTCCTGGCTGTTGTAAATAGTGCTGCAATGAACATGAAAACACATGGGTTATTGTCACTGTTACCGTTACTAACACTGTACTCTAGATCCCTGCTGCATGTGCCAGTTAAAGCAAGTTGCCCTCAAACAGGGTTTTTGTTTTAGCAAATTCCCCGTCTCCTTCCAGTCCCAAATAAACAGCAAAATTTGATTGATTGTTGCATTTCTTAAAGTCCAGGTAGTAAAACATACAAATCTTAGCTACAGCTCAACGAAGTTTTATATATGTTTACCCTCTAGGAACCAGATGCAGATCAAAATATAGGAACCCCCCAGCTCCTTCCTTACTATGGTTTCCTCATTCTTCCTCCCAGTAGATTCTCCCAGGTAATTTCTCTCTTATCTGGATGCTTACATTCAACACTATATCCTTGAGAATCTTCTATGGTTTTGCAAGAAACCAGAGGTTCACTTTCTTCCATTGTTCTATAATATTCCATTCTGTGACTGTGCCACAGCTTATTTACCCACTCTATTGTTGATAGATATTTGGGGTGTTTACATTTTGTGGCCATCATAAATGAAGCTGTTGTGAATATCCTTGCTTGTACCTTTCAGTGGCTATAAGCAGTCATTTCCATAGTCAAGAAGTTCAGTGTAAGGGAGAAAAATACGGAGATACAATGCCAATTTCACTTTTAAATACAATTTTGAAAATGATAGCAAATTCCATCCAGACCCAGATGTGGAGTTCTATGAACACAAAACACAAGGAAATGTTCTCATGCAAGTTAGGGAGGTCAGCTCAAATCCAGTGGAAGAATGTCTAAGAAATTCACAGACCTTGGATGGCCATGATTTTGTGTCAGGGAAGAAACGGGTAGGAGCTGCAAGCCCCAGTCAGATCAAATGCGCTAGCTGATCCCCGTCCATTTAGGATAGAACACTCTGGCAGGAATTGAATCAAACTCTGGCATGTCTCTCTAAAAGATAGGTAGGTAGGTGGTAGAGGGCACAGTTCAAAGACTACTAGAGAGGACTGTGGTTGATGACAAAGGAGGAGGAGTCTTTGGCAGCTTAAAGCGATTAAAATGTTAAAACAATCCGAGTCAGTTTATTTATGATCTTTCCTCAAGAGTTTCCTCATGCATTGAATTCTTTCTGGAGCAGATTAAGGAGGAGAATCAATTAATGTGAATCTCATGTTACTGCAAACAGTTGGAGGTCTTAATTGGGCTAGGAGCGAGCAGGTGGTCCTTCACCAGTCAGCTATCCTTTCACCTGTCAGTCAAATGAGGAGAAGGCCTCCATTGCTCATTAGCAACCATTTGTCACCTCGAACAGAGCTTTGAAAGGATTTCTTTGAACTTTGTTTGGGATTGATTTTCTGCATATGCTGAGCCGTTACTGACAAACTCTGGGCAACTGCTCCTCTGTAACAAATGCATTAAAAGAAAGGGTGAGAGGATTTTAACAGCCTCCAAATTACACAGCCTTGAAGGGGAGGGTTCTTTCCTCACCTCCAGTCACCTCGCAAAGCCTTCACTTTCTGACACTGCATTATAATAATAATAACCAGAATAACAAGAATTTTCTCCTCCTTATGAGGACTGTCCTGAATTTATCTTTTTTTTTTTCATCGCCATTCGTTCTAGACTAAAACTGATTCATAATGACTCTTAATTAAGAATGGGCTTTATACTGTGGCTTTGGCTCTTACTTTTCAAGGTGCGTTCGGGAGAGGATTTGCATTATCCAGGGCTGGTTTGGAGCACTGCCCAGATGATCCTCAGGATGCTCTTTTAGCCTCTTTCTTTCATGCAAGGGCTGAAGTGGTATGCTCAGTACTGTATCTTAAGTATACTCCACTGTGTCTAGCACAGAGGTGATGCTCAGTTAAGTATTTGAGTTAATTAATTGATTCGAAAGATAACCATCTTTTATCTTGTGGCTTAAGGATAAATACACGTTGTGACTTGTCATAACCAGAGTAAGCAGAGTAGTCATTGTTCAGTAGCCAGATAAATTACTAGGAAGAGTCAATTTTATTGACTAATTGATTTGTTTTACTGAGTATAAGAGCAAAACGTAGGTATTATGAAAATTTTTGAAGACATATGTAATTCTTATGAAGTTGTAATATCCCCTCCTATAAAGAAGCATGGGTGGTCCAGCAGGAAATAACCATCTTTACCCACATTTCTGTCAAAAATGGAAAGACACTGAAGACTTTACAACATGCGAGCTTTTACTTAAACCTCTTATTTGTATTTCTTCTCTAAAACCAGAAAATGTCTGTCTCCATTTCTCTTTCCCTTCCCCTCTCCCCCTTTCTCTCTCTCCATCTCTTGTCCTTCTTTTCCTCTCTCTTCCTTTTCTCTTTCTTTCCCTCTTCCTCCTTCTCTGTCTCTCTCTGCCCCCCTCCGCAACAGAACACTTTCATCCATCCAAGTGATGGTGGCCCCACCCACTGCCTTCCCAGTCCCTTCGCTTCTCCTACCACAGGAGGGGAATTCATTTGCTATGGCTCTGAGGACATCATTTAAAGAGAATCTCTCTACACAGCTGCAGTTTTTTTCCAGAGAGCAAGGAGGGATCAAGGGATGGAGTTCCCCCTGCCACACATGTTAATAATTATCATCCTATTTCATGTTAAAAAAATTAGAAAAGTAATTTTAAAATTAAATCTTGCCATATACACATAACCACTTTACAGTTGTTTTGTGACTATGCTATACATTACAGTATTGAATCCTAATAATTTAGTGTTTTAAACATTTTCCCATGTAATTAATTAAATAATATCCAAAAATCTGATTTTTAGGGGCTGCCGACACTCAGCCATGCAGCGTCCACATTGTTTTATGCAATTCTGCTATTGGGCATTCGAGTTAACATGAGTTTTTGTTATTTCTCTTCAATTCCATGCCATAGGGAGGCATTGACTCTAAACGGTGGACTTTGAGACAAGAACCAGCCTAGTGAAAGGAGGGTACTTTCATTAAAGACTTAGGTCTCAACATTTACTATACACATTTCCTTCTTGCTGGTTTGGCCTCCTGGGGGTCAGAAACTGAAGCTGTATCAGTGAAGCCAAGTGTGTGAGCTGCCAACTTGAGTCACATTAGGAAGTTCCCAAATCTCCTGGGCTGTATCTTTCTTTAGAACCTGACAGATCGAGGCATAGTGCAAATTAAATAGGATGAGCCAAGCCAAATCTCCCATCTTTCAAATTTCTGACTGTAGGTCTGGAGCAGCAAGGGGACTTTTAACACTGACCTCTGCTAAAAAAATGATAACACTCTTGTGTTAATGGACCTGGAAAACCTCCAATTGCTAGAACCAGTGTAAAGGGGTGGGGGCATATTTTGCATTCTCAATTTTATTAGTTTGGTTGACTCCACCAGATTTTTATGCTCTGTTCCTCAGGAACCATGGACTGCCTATAAACCTTGAAAACTGCACTGAACTTTGGGAATAAATCCAGCCTCTGGTTGCTTAAGGGCTTCCCTGGTAGCTCAGAGGTTAAAGCGTCTGTCTGCAATGCGGGAGACCTGGGTTCGATCCCTGGGTCGGGAAGATCCCCTGGAGAAGGAAATGGCAACCCACTCCAGTATTCTTGCCTGGAGAATCCCATGGACGGAGGAGCCTGCTGGGCTACAGTCCACGGGGCTGCAAAGAGTCGGACATGACTGAGTGACTTCTTTCACTTTTCACTTTCTGTTTGCTTAAGAGATTTAAAAAAAAATGGAAAGACACTTGTCAGAAGACAAGTGTCATTTCAGTGCTTGATGTTCTTCATACTGGCAGTCCTGGGACCATTTCTGCCTTAGCTTATTTATAAGGGAAATAAATAGTCATCTTATGGGGGAGTGACATCTGCCATGTGCTCTCTAAGTCGCTCTGCTGAATACTCACCTTCCTACTAACATGGGCTTTCAGTGAGCAGAGCGCTTTGGGAATCAACGTAGATCCATTCTTATCCTGGAGTTGCCCTTTGACTACTCTAGGGGTTGGTTTTTGGCTGGGACCATGTGTTTTGATCACCAGAGAACACCTGCCTTTGGTGTGTTTTCTTTCCCTCTGGCTAACATTATGCCATTTGGTTAGGGAAATGAGGTGGTGTGTCATCTCTCTGGTTTCCTTGCAAAGATGGTCATTCTGGGATTACATGGAAAAAAGAAATAATGTGAAAAATGGGACCAAAACTGAATTGGTGACATCAATAAGTGATCAGATTGGGTTGTATGTGAGACAGGTGTGAACTGGACATTGGTGTCTGATGGCTGTTTCTTCAAGGATGTGTCGTAATTTCTTGACACTAAGCATGGACAAACCAGAGGTTGTGTTAATTTGGAATGACAGCCGCTATCCTGCTTGTGCTTATGCATCATTGAAGTTGACAAAAGTTGACTAAGCCAGGTGCCTTCTGCTGGGAATCAGGCATTGTTTTTGATGCTGACCTATACTTTTCTACTAATATTAGCTCTTTAATGAGGTCATGCTGCTATCAATTTTTAATATGTTTAAAAAGTCATAAATATCTGACCTTTTAGCTACTGAGGAGGCCTTCATAACCTTGTCATCATCTGCACAGATTCCTACTCTGCGTGTTTTCCTCATATCCTTTTATCACCATGCTTTTTCTATTTTTTTTTAATTAAAAAAACTAGAATCAGTTTTCATGTTGGCATTATGTATCATCCCACTGTTTGAAGAGCTACTCTATTGAGTCAACTACCCCAAGGGATAGGACTTAACATTTTTCCCATCTCTATTATTATACTTACATTGTTCTCTCTCTAGTATTATAGCTTCTTTGGAGCCCTGTAGAACCCGTATTCTCAGGATGCCCTCTTCCCAGATCACTTCCTCAGTGGATACCAGCACAAAAGACCCTCTTCTAAAGATCTAGTCTGATATGATACTAAATGGGCTCAGATCTTTAAATCTTCTGCACTGAAGTCAGTGTTGAAAGAAACCATTTGAGTCACTATATATGAGATATAAAGTATCTGTATCTAGCTTGCGATTTATGATTCTAACCCATCCATGGTATTAGAGAAAGAGTAGCTTTGTTTAACAATCCTTGGTACTCGCTGAAAATTCCTTCCTTTGCCTCTTGGTTTTGCTTTTCTGTTTTGCTATGGGACGTTGATATTGAAATTAACCTCTGCCAGTTTTGATTCAGCTAGATATCATCAAAGAGTTAAAGAATGGAATTCATAGTTTAGATCTTCCCACCAGCACTTAGGGAATAGTATTTAAACACAGAACACTGTGTACTCACAAAACCATACGTTAAAAAGGGCTAGAGAAATAGGCTATCAGGAATTCAAGTGAGAGCAAGAATGAAAGACTTAAAGGAGGTGGCTTCACAAGCAAATATGGAGCAAGAGAAGAACGGAGGCAAAATTAATAAAGGCTTAAAGTGTTGACTCTTTGTGATAATATTTCTATTTGCTAAACTGAAAAATCTTTAAGAAGTGAAAGACTGACTCTATAACAGTAGAGTGTCAGACCAAATGACAGGCGGTGTGGATAATTTGGGGGCAAGGATCTTCACACAGGCCCCTTGAGTGGCTGAATAAGCTGTCCCTATTAAGAACCCTCTTTAAGCTGAGTTTTGATAGTCAATGCCCTTGGGCTCTAAGGCTTTGAAACAGGGCAATTTCTCAGAAAGAGTAATTAGCGCCTTGCTGTAGCACTGCCCCTGGGGCCTGTGCTTTGGGACCACTTTATAACTGAGGCTGCCTTGTCACAGAGTGCTTCAGGTGATTGTCAGAAACAAATCCTCCTTAAGCACCCCTTTTCCTTCTAGCTGATGGTTTTAATCTGTTGAAATCTGGAAACCTGATAAAAGTGAGGTGGCCAAGGCAATGTTGAGCAATGGAATCTGTGCCAGAATTTAGTTGGGCCTGGGTTGGACCAGAGTGTACACAGCCCAGGCTCCTTACCAGACTCATAAGGATGTGACAGGATACAATGAGATGTCTCAGTACTGAGCTACTGCCATGGGACATATCTGATCCCAGGTGCCTCTGGATAGATATTAATACATTGGGAGCTAGCTGATGGAGGTAAGTGGAAAGTCTGACAGTAGGAAATAAAAATTTCAGGCAGATAGGCAAACTCTATCCTTACCATTTCTAGAAATTCTCCTAATCTGTTCTTGCCTGCCTTTTCATACCATCTCTCCTACTCTCTCCTCATTCATCGTACTCCAGTCACTGATGATTTGAGAAGAGGCCAAGGGAGTTTCTGCCTCAGGACATTTGGACTGACAGTACTAGGTGTCCCGGCTTCCTGTGTTGGACTTTTTTTTTTTATTATTATTTTTTATTGAAGGATAATTGCTTTACAGAATTTTGCTGTTTTCTGTCAAACCTCAGCATTAATCAGCCATAGGTAAACATATATCCCCTCCCTTTTGAACCTCCCTCCCATCTCCCTCCCCATCCCACCCCTCTAGGTTGATACAGAACCCCTGTTTGAGTTTCCTGAGCCATACAGCAAATTTCTGTTGGCTATCTATTTTACATATGGTAATGTAAGTTTCCATGTTATTCTTCCCATACATCTCACCCTCTCCTCCCCTCTCCCCATGTCCGTAAGTCTATTCTCTATGCCTGTTTCTCAACTGTTGCCCTGTAAATAAATTCTCCAGTACCGTTTTTCTAGAGTCCATGTATATGTGTTAGAATACAGTATTTCTCTTTCTCTTTCTGACTCACTTCATTCTGTATAATAGGTTCTAGGCTCATCTATCTCATTAGAACTGACTCAAATGCATTCCTTTTTATGGCTAAGTGTTATTCCATTGAGTATATATACCATAACTTCATCCATTCATCTGTTGACGGGCATCAAGGTTGCTTCCATGTTCTAGCTATTGTAAATTGTGCTTCAATGAACAATGGGATACAATCTCTTTCAATTTTGGTTTCCTCAGGGTATATGCCTAGAAATGGGATTACTGGGTCATATAGTGGTTTTATTCCTAGTTTTCTAAGGAATCTCCATACTGTCTTCCTGGAGAAGGCAATGGCACCCCACTCCAGAACTCTTGCCTGGAAAATCCCATGGACAGAGGAGCCTGGTGGGATGCAGTCCATGGGGTCGCGAAGAGTCAGACACGACTGAACGACTTCACTTTCATGCATTGGAGAAGGAAATGGCAACCCACTCCAGTGTTCTTGCCTGGAGAATCCCAGGGACGGGGAAGCCTGGTGAGCTGCCGTCTATGGGTTGGCACAGAGTCGGACACGACTAAAGCGACTTAGCAGCAGTAGCAGCAGCATACTATCTTCCTTATGGCTGTATCAATTTACACTCCCACCAACAGTGCAAGAGTGTTCCATTTTCTTCACACCCTGTCCAGCATTTATTGTTTGTAGACTTTTTGATGAGGGCCATTCTGACCAGTGTGAGGTGATAACTCATTGTCATGTTGATTAGCTTTTCTCTAATAATGAGCGGTGTTGAGCATCTTTTCATGTGTTTGTTAGCCATCTGTATGTCTTCTTTGGAGAAATGTCTGTTTAGGTCTTTTTCCCACTTTTTAATTGGGTTGTTTGTTTTTCTGATATGACTTCTTTTTTTTTCCCTGCAGGTTTCATCTTTCATATTATCTCCTAAGATCATGCTCCCCTAATCAGTCTACCTAAATTATCCTGTTGGGCTTCCCTGGTGGCTCAGATGGTAAAGAATCTGCCTGGAATGTAGGATACCCAGGTTTGATCACTGGGTTGGGAAGATCCCCTGGAGAAGGGGATGGCAACCCACTCCAGTTTTCTTGCCTGGAGAATCCCATGGACAGAGAAGCCCGGTGGGTTACAGTCCATGGGGTCACAAAGAGTCAATAGTTACTGACTGCACATGCACGTTCCTTCGTTTAGTCATGTATTTGAGGCAACTCAGCGAAGGTCAAGAATACATTCTCTCTGCACCAAATTATACTACTTAGCAAAAAATGCTGTAGCTGCATATCAGTTCAGTTCAGTCACTCAGTCATGTCCAACCCTTTGCGACCTCATGAATCACAGCATACCAGGCCTCCCTGTCCATTACCAACTCCTGGAGTTTACCCAAACTCATGTCCATTGAATCGGTGATACCATCCAGCCAGCTCATCCTCTGTCATCCCCTTTCCTCCTGCCCCCAATCCCTCACAGCATCAGGGTCTTTTCCAATGAGTCAACTCTTCGCATGAAGTGGCCAAAGTACTGGAGTTTCACTTCAGTATAAGTCCTTCCAATGAATATTCCAGACTGATCTCCTTTAGGATGGACTGGTTGGATCTGCTTGCAGTCTAAGGGACTCTCAAGAGTCTTCCCCAACACTACAGTTCAAAAGAATCAATTCTTCAGCACTCAGCTTTCTTCACAGTCCAACTCTCACATCCATACATGACCACTGGAAAAACCATAGCCTTGACTAGACGGACCTTTGTTAGCAAAGTAATGTCTCTGCTTTTGAATATGCTATTTAGGTTGGTCATAACTTTGCTTACAAGGAGTAAGCGTCTTTTGATTTCATGGCTGCAATCACCATCTGCAGTGGTTTTGGAGCCCCCCAAAAAAAAGTCTGACACTACTTCCAACTGTTTCCCCATCTATGTGCCATGAAGTGATGGGACTGGATGCCATGATCTTCGTTTTCTGAATGTTGAGCTTTAAGCCAACTTTTTCACTCTCCTCTTTCACTTTCATCAAGAGGCTTTTTAGTTCTTCTTCACTTTCTGCCATAAGGGTGGTGTCATCTGCATATCTGAGGTGATTGATATTTCTCCCGGCAATCTTGATTCCAGCTTGTGTTTCTTCCAGCCCAGCATTTCTCATGATGTACTCTGCATAGAAGTTAAATAAGCAAGGTGACAATATACAGCCTTGACGTACTCCTTTTCCTCTCTGGAACCAGTCTGTTGTTCCATGTTCAGTTCTAACTGTTGCTTCCTGACCTGCATACAGATTTCTCAAGAGGCAGGTCAGGTGGTCTGTATTCCCATCTCTTTCAGAATTTTCCACAGTTTATTGTGACCCACACAGTCAAAGGCTTTGGCATAGTCAATAAAGCAGAAATAGATGTTTTTCTAGAACTCTCTTGCTTTTTCGGTAATCCAGCAGATGTTGGCAATTTGATCTCTGGTTCCTCTACCTTTTCTAAAACCAGCTTGAACATCTGGAAGTTCACAGTTCACATATTGCTGAAGCCTGGCTTGGAGAATTTTGAGCATTACTTTGCTAGCATGTGAGATGAGTGCAATTGTGCGGTAGTTTGAGCATTCTTTGGCATTGCCTTTCTTTGGGATTGAATAATTGTCATATGCTGTAAGGTTATCAATTGTTTTTTACTGCCTACTAGGTACCTATAGTATTCTCCATGATGAGATTTTTGAGCCTGAATTTCTATTTTTGAAGAGGAATATTTCTCCAGCAGTCATTTCTCAAAGAGTGACCGTTAGTAAAGAGATTTCTCTGGCAGTAATTTTATATGTCAATATTACTGTTTAACCATCAAAGGGACGATAGCTTGGACTGTGCATGAATATTGACTGAGTGGCACAGTGGTAAAGACTCTGTCTGCCAGTGCAAGAGATGGAGAAGATGTGAGCTTAATCCCTGAGTCAGGAAAATTCCCTGGAGAAGGGAATGGATACCCACTCCAGTCTTATTGGCTGGAGAATCCCATGGACAGAGGAGCCTGGTGAGTTACAGTCCATGGAGTCTCAAAGATTCGGACACAACTGAGTGACTAACACTTTCACTTTCATACAAACTATATTTTTTTGAGAACTACTATGTATCAGCCCTGTGCTAAGGATAAAATAAAGCTAAGTCCTTTTAATGGAGACTGCTTATTAATAAGATAGCCAATTAACAAATCAAAGCATAAATATATAATCTCAGATAATAACAAATTATTTGTTTCTGTAGAGTAAAAAAGTCAGAAACTTGATTAGAATAGATTCAAGAAGAAATGAGATGTTAGGAAATAAAATAGCAAGGTAAGATAATTTTTAAAACTGGCTTTTACACAGATGCCAAATAGAATTGGTTAAAGGTATAGGAGTATTGAGGTCAAGGATTTTGTTAAGGAATGAGGGTTTCAGAGCTGATGGCAGCAATCCGCAGGATGGAGAAACTTTGCAAAAGTGAGAGGAAGCTAATTGTAGGGAAAATGTCCTGAAGGAGTCATAAGTGGGTGGGATGTAGTAAACAGATGCCCCTCCACTGGCACAGAGCTTTTCTTTTGAGGAAGGTCAAGGCCAGTCTATGCGTGAACGCTTAGCTATCCAGGAAGAGGTCAGATGTGCTTCTTCTTGTCCCCATGTGTGTCTTTATGCAAGCCTATTTTCAGCCCCATTGGGGAAAGTGAAGCACTTCAGTCATTGGCTCATGAGTTAGCCCTGAGATCGCAAGGAAATGGGGGTAGAACTCTTGTCCTCCAGAACATCTCAGTCTAGGTTCCTGGAAAAATGCATATCTCTCCTCATATTAACAAGAGCTTTCTCTCAAAGAGTGACTTGATCATTTAGTGATTTAGTTGAGTCATTTTAAATCTGGATTTTTGTTAACCTTATTTTTATTCACACCCATTCTTGAGGATGTTGTCCTGAATTCACAAAGTCCAATTAAGTCTGCTAGGCTAATAACTTCACCATGAAAATATCTCAAACTATTCAAGTCCTGAATAAAGTATTCTGCTTTTGACACTACCCACAAACCTCCTAGGATTTGAAAAACTTGAAGTATGCAGAGGGAAATCAGACTAAATGCTCACGTATATTTTATTGGAAACATATCTTTAAAAACATGAAGATAAGGGGAAAAAGAGACCAAATTCAATTTTTGAGCCTGGCACTACAACTTCTCTATAAGTCACTCTATTCTAAACAAGAAAAATAAAATCAGCTTTGTTCCTGAACATATGCTTTTGACATTTTTTTTCGTTGAAGGCTGTGAATTATTAATAAACTAATTTCTCTTTATAGTTCAATCTTTGGAGATTTAAAGTGTTCTCTGAAATGCACAGGGAAAAGATAGAGCTTGAGTTCCAATCAGCTCCAATCCTCTCTGGAGAGGCTGGCCTTGAGGTATCTCTGAGTCTTTGATATCAATCTTTGATTCAACTGGGAATTTCTGATCATTTCTAGAACTAGTCTGTTAATACTCCTTAATGCCCTGTTTAAGTTGGGCCATTTCTGCTAGCTGATTTTATGCTCTCACTTTGCTCCTGAGATATTTTATGTATGTGTCTGTAGCATATGTATGTATGCACATCTCTCTCTTTGTCTGGTTATACTTGATGGATTATTTCTTGGCAAGTTGTATTAGAAGGCAGGACTTTTGATAACAGAGGATGTCCAGTAAATCGGCAGCTCTTGTAATAAACTGTGCTGGATCTGAGTTCCACCAACAGTGCCTCCTCCCTCCTCAGTGGAGCTTACCTAAGACAGCTTTTGGCTCTGTAGAGAAAATAAATTTGCAAAACCCCAAGCTGTGTGACAGTAGAATGAATGAGAGCTGGGTTAAGTTCCTTCCCTCTACCTTGCACCATTAAGCATGTTAAAAGGAGCACCCGGCTGAACAGTAGTCAGAGGTGAGGAGAAAGGTTTCCTCCATCACCTGGGAGTTCATACAATTTAGCTGAATGTCTGAAGTCACTTCATACATTATAATTCTGTTGCCTACTGTGGTATCAATGTATGGAAATTATCATTCCTGTTTTTTTGTTTTGTTTTTCCAGGGGATGGGGGATCAGAGGGAGAAACTGAGACACTGAATTTAGTTGCCTTGCATGATACCCTGCATACTGTATTCAGGGACTGAACATGAGTTCCTGTCTATGTGATGGGTCTTAGGGGGATTCAGATTCTGGATGAGGTCTTCTGCCTCTCTGGTCTATGTATTGATCCAAAAGGGGGGGTTGAAATCTAGCAAACACAGACCAATCTGTATGTACCCGTTCCTGGTCTCTCTCCCCTGAGGGAACTGGCTTCAACACTGGACTCACCCGCCTTTATTTTCCCTCTGCTGCCTGCTCTCATAACCTGCTGCATTATCAGGGTACAATGATCAAGCAAGAGAGTCACCAGGTGACCACGTTGACAGGGCTGCTTAGCAGGAGCACAGAAGGACTGAGATTCCACACGATTAACAGGATCTTTCCCAACATTGCCAGCTCATGCAGACAGCGGACTCTCTTCTCTCCCGAGGAGGCCAGGATCAGAACCTGAGCCACAGAAAGGAAGGGGGTGGGGAGAAGGGAAGGCAGAAGAAGAAAAGAAAGCTTTTCCTTTTTTATTTTTAAAGCCAGTTCTATTCTGGGACCTTATTTACTTTTTTGTTCAGCTCCAGGGGTTAAAGGGCTCACAGTAATGGAAACTGGAGGTCACCGATTTATTGCTCTTCCTCTGGACTCTCTTCTGGGCCAGTTTGCTTGGTGGTGAGTATCAGCATCCTCAGCCTTTCTCACCCAGGACCTCAGTCTCATCCAGCCTGAGGGCTCCCTCACTCCAGCACCTGGGAAAACTCAGCTCTGCTGCAGCCAGTGCTGGGCTCCACCAATCAGAGGCTCAAGTGACTGTCCATAAACTACAACATCTCCTAAACCAATAGCTAGAAACTCAGGCAGGAGTTGATAGGGCAGTCTTAAGGCACAATTTTTCTATTCTGGGAAATCTGAATTTTTTCTCTTAAAGCCTCATAATGATTGGATGAGACCCATCTGAATTATGGAGGCTAATCTTTACTTCAAGTTATCTATCTATAAATGTTAACCTCATCTTTGAATACCTTCATAGCACCACCTCGGTTAATGCTTGGTGATGTCACTGGGCTGTAAAGCCTAGCAAAGTGGACACATAAAATTAAGCATCACATGTACTAAGTCCTCTCGTATCTATCTACTCTCTCAAGTCCATCCACTTCTCTCTATGACTCCACATACCACTCTAATCTAAATGCCATCATCTTCCCTGAACCGATGCAATTGCTTCCTAAATTGTCTCCCTGCTTAAGCTTTTCCCAAACCATTCTTCACCCTGTAGCCAGAACCATCTTTTAAAAATACGTACCAGATTCTGTGTTCCCCTGTTTAAAATCACTCAGTTGCACTTGCCTGGGTCTAAGATCAGTCACAGCTCCTAATACCACCCAGAAAGTTCTGCTAGGTCTGGCCCCTGCCCACTTCTGCTGCCTTCTTTATGCTTCCTGCATTCCAGCCAGACTAGCCTTTCAGTATCTTGCATTTTTCCTATTTCCTTCTTCCATAGGGTCTTTGCAAGGGGTCTTCTTTTGCCTTACAGCTCCTTCTCTCTCCATGGGTCTGGGTAACTCCTACTTACAGCCATTGTAGCCAACCTTATTCCCCTTATCCACCAGCCTGACCAGATCATATCCTCTAAATATATATTATCACACCTCTCCTTTGGAGGACACATGCCCTTGGACAGTTACCTTTATTTGCGTGGGTGTGTGATTAGTGTCTGTGTCCCCCAGACATTGCCTTGTGAAAATGGAAGCAATGACTGACTTATCCCCCACCACCTACCTGGTTTCCAGTATGGCGCTGAGACATGGAGATGCTCAGTAAATATTAAGGACTGAATATACAGGTGAATTCTCTGAGTTAGGATGGAGGTCAGGAGAAGGATGCTAGTTACATCCTGTCCCTTCCCTCTAACCTTTTCCCATTCTTCCCCCACACCTTGAACAAAACCACAGCTTCTTCTGATTACAACTTTATATCACAATTGAGCAGTAACACTAGGAGTTTTAAAAATGCCAGGAAATCAAGTGTTGACTGCTCCAGTCAGCTTGTTTGGCACCTGCACACAGGTATCTAGTGTCTTTAGTTCAGCGTTCCAGTTTTATCAGTATGACAACATCCCCAGTATTTTAAAATCTGGAGATTTCATCTAAAAATATTAATTTATGGCTTCTCATTGAAAAGGAAAAGAAAAAAACATCTGTCTACCCTTGGCCTGCCATCCCATATGGCAAAAGTCAACTTTGGTTCAGCAGCAGCTGTCCATATAAGACAGGACAGGCGGTGTCCTCAGGTCAGTACATGCCCTCACTCAGATTGCCTGCCCTGTGTACACCGGTGTTGGAGTTCCCTGCCGTAACTGACAGTAACTTACCATTTCCTCACTTTCTTCTCCATGTCTCTTCGGTAAACTCTAAGGAATGTATCCTATGGGAGAAATGCAGTTGTATAAAAACTGTTAAAGAGCAATCTGATAACGTGTCTGATGGTGCTCTCTTCTTAGGCTGTGCTGACCACAGCAGTGGCAGCAGTCTGCCCTTCACTTAACCTTTTTGATTTGGGTGGGCCAAGGACGAAGTGAAGCTCTGAATTTGCAGCCAATTTCTCTACAAAAGCTGAAATGATTGTATCCATACATCCGTTGCTTTTGTCTATAGGATGGGAGTGAAAATACTTAGCATAACTGTCAGCCAAAATGGCACAATATGAAGGCCATGCATACAAATTTTTTATGGCCTGACTTCTCCCGGGAACTTAAGTAAATTCCCTGAGCTTGTGACCTTCCACTGGACACAATACAAAGGGTCGTTATTTGCTTGATTCTCATGCTTAAAGGGGGAAAAAAAAAAGAAAGGAAGTCCAGATGAAAGTTAAAAATAGGGCATGTGAATTTAATGCAACTTTCTCTGGGATCATAAGTCTGCTGAAGGGAAGTAAAGAGGGAAGAAAAAAATAGACACTATATTAAATGAGCTTCCTGGAAGAATGCTATTTGCTCACAAATGTTTATTCAAAGGACTCCTCAGACTTCTTCCTCATTAATGAAAGTGTCCTGGAATGTAGGTGGAATCCATCAGAACATGCTTGAAGGAAACTTGAGAGCTAACTCAGAAAAACCTCAGGCTTACAGACATTTTTTTCCTGCTCTGTCGATCTTTTCCAATTACTCTTCACCCTTGTTATTAAGTATTCTTTCACCATATCTAGAATTTGTACACGTAAAACTCTCACCTTCTTGCAAGTTGAAATTTTGCTTTGGGTCACATGGCTGAGTTAGGAAAAAATAACCAAATTCCAGGGGTCCACAGGAAAAAGGGCCTCATCTACTTTGCAGATATGATTCACTGTAGTAAACAAAGGTTATTTTCTGCAATTTGGTCTGAGGGAATGACTGAATCTAAACTTCAGCTTGCTTCTCAAGCGTAATTCCAATCAGGGAATTATGTCGCAGGTGGAGACATATCCCTGGGAAAGAAAGCATCTGCTTTCATACAGATGTCATCAGTAATAAAGAAAGATGGGGAAGCAGTATCATCTGGGAATTGGATCATGTTCATATCAGATCTGCTTTTCAGTTGTAAAAACAGTAAGTTATACTCGATTATTCTTATACACACTGTGAAAAACTTTTCTTAGCTTTACCAGGGTCCAGAGAGAGACATGGACGAGACCCTGGCGAAGACTTTAGAAAAATGATTATTTCTGAATTCTACCCCAAACTCTATCCTGGTTCAGAAGCAAGAAGCTTGGGGGAAAATGAGTTTAAGCTCATAAAAACACTCAGAGGGCATACTGGTCATCAAACAGCTCTGAGCAAACTGCATTTGCAAATAAATCTGAAAACATGTGGATTCAATTTTCCTGGAAATGCCCAGAGGTTAAAAAATTAAGGGGGGAATTTTTGGCAGAAAGAACCTGGGGTTTGGCTGTGTGCACAAGTTTCTGAAAAATAAATTGATTGTTTTGCCAGAGAGAATATATTACCTGGTCCCCCTTCTCAATCACCTCTCGAACTTAATTGTCAGTGGCCCCGTTTCTCATTGTGGCTGCAAAGTGGACAGGAGGGTTTGAGTTCATTTGAAAGAAAGCAAGTTTTATTCCTTCCCAGGGTGGCCTTCTGCACAGCCAGCCCAGAATCTCAGCACTGTCACGGGTCTCAGCCCAGTGACATAGTGGTGAGAAAACCATCTGCTCACAGAATCAGTCCTTCTTTGCCTCTTGCCTCCCATCTGCCTCCACTCATCAAGTTTTACCCCACTTTTTTCCTTCCGCCAACCCCCCAAATAATACCTTTTTTATGACCAAATAAACACAGGCAAATGTGGAACTGCTTTAGAGCAAATCCAAACTGTTTTAAAAGATCATGAAAATAGAGTGGGTGGGGGAAAAACTCCATCTGTGAAAAAGCAGTGATTAGCCTTAAAACAACGTGAGGCCAACAGCGCAGAGTCCCATTATGAGATGATGTGTGGTGCCTGTAAGTGGCTGTTCCTGGTCTCTGAGGTAGCAAAATTGTCATGTGATCCCATTGTTGCCATGGCAATAATCTGTAATTGTGCAGAAAATCCGCAGAACTCACGAGCAACTCCTTAGTGGATTGGGCTGAAAGAAAATCAAACCCGTGAAAGCCCTTGAATTGATGTGGTTATGAGAGTGCATTGGCCAAGCTGGTCCAGGTGAAGCTGACCTGATTTTGTGGATTTCCTTCCCCCAGCCCCTGTCTAGCTTTGGTGAACTCCCTCCTTATGTATGTTTTCCACACTTTCATGTCCATAACTGGTGAGAGGTATAAATCCTAGTCAGCTAGGGCAATGCTTCAGCTCCTCAGAATTCTGAGCATGCAGTTTGGAATCTATAGGATGGGAGTTGTGGCTTCTTTGGCTGCAGGAATTTCTAAATGATGGAATAGTACTGAGGACCAAAGCCTGATTTGTACACTTAGATGAAAAAGATTAGAGGATCCATTGGGGGCTGGAGGGGAGAGGCATATTTCTCCCCCAGCAAAGGCACTGAGAACACACTGGGCAGGAGACTAGTACAGCGAGGGTGTGTTGTTCCTGGGGTAACTTGGCAACAGAGTACACACACATGGGCAACACACCCATCTTAAGGCTGCCAAGACTTGCCTTCTTTAAGGCAAGCTAATACAAACCATGCCCCCAGCACGGCCGGGAACAGAGGGTTGGTAGCATCTCTCCCTCCTGCACTAGATGCTATGTGACGTTTATGCATGTATCAGCCGTCAACCCCAAGTGGTTGAGGGCATGAGTGAGTGTGGGGGCCCCTGACAGAAAACTTGAGCAGGAAGAGGAGCCAGACAAATCACTCTCAAGTTCCAAACTTCAGCGAGAATCCCATGGGAATGCAGCTTCCAAGTGGATCCCATGAGAACATCTGGGATGAAGATGCTCACGCCAGACTTAAACCCAGACTCATTAGTAATAATGCTCCAGTTTTTTTTTCTCATCTATTTATTTATCCTCTCATCTACCACAAGTATGATTTGCTTTTTTTCTGCCCATTTTCCTACTGGGAGCAGGAAAAGGAAGATAGAGAATGAACACCAAGCTGTTAATTTGGGTACTTTCTCTTGGATACCTTCTCATCTGAGGCTAATTAATTACAGACAGCTAACGACAGACTTAGCTTAATTTAGGCAGAAAGGAATGCAACATAGGAGAGTGAAGGGCTTGTGGATTTGGAGAAAGTATTGAGAATCAGGGTAGGAATCAGACAAGAATCTGACAGCTTAGGGATCTCTGTAGCAAGAACAAAAAATGAACAGTTTGATCCCAGTTCATTACTAGAATATTTAGATTCAACTATTTTCTTTCCTGTCATTTTTCTCAAGATTCAAAGTGTTGGGGGAAAAAGCCCAAATGGCCTAATTTGGATCATGAACCCAGTTTACTATTCGGAAGATGAATGTGAGAGGGAAAGGTGGGAGATGGTAGAGACTCCTTAACTTAGCGTCTCATCAAGAGTACATGGAGTGAGAGAGAATTTCTCAAAAGAACAATTAAAGTGCATGTATGGAAGGAAGGAGATCAAATATGATGATAGTCGTGGCTTTGGCTTGGGGAAGGGAGAGTCCAACAGCAAATGTCCAGCAGTAGGGCTTGAAGGGAAAGTTGAACAGTAGGAGTTGAACAGTGAATGTGCCTATCAATCGACTTATATTAGTAAGCCTGTGCCTAGACTTGCTGGGGAAAATTGCTACAGAAAGGCAGGTAGATGGAGAGGGAGGGGGAGTCTGGAAGATAGTTTTGTTTGGCATCCCCTTTCAGAAAGAGTCTAGAGAGAAGACAGCTACTTGATTTGATACCAGCCATGCTAATGGGGCAGGCTTCCAACTAGTCAAAGCTCCTGGTTAATGTCCATTTCTCAGCATGTGTGATTATAGGCTGAAGTTGACCGATCAGCAAACTACTCAATTATAAGCCCATCTTCTCCCTGTGGTGCCACTAATTAAAACAAGAAGCATGGTGCAGCTCACACACTCTGTGGAGCTCTTACCTTCCCAAAACTGAATGAGTCACAACCGTTAGCCATTGTCAGTGAAATGCAGCTTCCTTTTTCTTTTTTTCCCAACCCCATTTCTGTTTGGTGTGAATTCATCTCTGAAAAACCTTCCCTCGGGATTATTGATCCCCTCCATACCCTTTGCTGTGAGAGAGGAACACATGTGGCGGGAGCTTTGAAATGCAGCTATGTGGAAATCTCAGTGTTCTGGAATGTTCTGACCTTTTGTCCTGCCAAGCACCACTTTTTTTTTTTTTTTTTTCTGAAATCACATCATAAAGGCTATTCCTACAACGAACTTAATTTTTAAGAAGAGGGAGAAAAAAGATATGGCTCAGCACCCGTCCATTTGCAGGAGAGCTGTTCTCAGACACGTGGAACAAACTGAAGCCTTTCTTTTCTTTTTCTGTCTTGATAAACATAATGGGCCACCGTGGTAATTTCAGCTGTAAATGCATTTCTTTGTAGAAAGACAGGGCTTTCATGTGCAAGAGTGGAGAGAGAAAAGATGTTGAGAAGCACTGTGGTGACAGGCTAGCAGAACAGGGGCTTGCTATACAACCATCAGATATGTCCCAGATTCTTCTTGAAGGCCAAGTCCTTGGCTTCTCAACCAGAGAGAGAAACTTTTGTAACTCAAGGTCCACTTAAAATCTTCATTAGTATTAAAATCAATACCCCTGGAGATAAGATGACACTCCAGCATGCTTCCGGAAAGACTGCCAGTTAGCCTCTAGCAGCTCTTCCTGCCCGAAATCCTCTTAATGTCTCTTCCCACCTTGAAAAGATGCAACTTGAGATGTTCTTGCCTTTTCATACAAACTTTTCCACTCAGCATTGGATGACTCCATTGTTTTTTCCCAAAAATAAACACGGTAAGTTCTTCTATCACAATAATTTCTTATCAGTACATCTGGGGATATCTACAGGTTTCTAAGAAAATCACTTTGCACCCAGTTGTAGAGGGGCAGACCAACCTCAGAGTCATTGTGCAAACTGTGTGTCGTACGTGAGACTAGAGGTAACAAAATGTTTGCTGACACAGTGGGTAAATGCCCTGATTCTGGAGTCGAGAAGACTTTGCTTTCAATTCTGAAATTGCTAATTTGTCGCTTTGGGTCGCAGGTTCCAAGTCTGTAAAAAGAAAACAGTAATAATCCCTACCTCAAATGGTTATTAGGAGGATTCAGTGAAATAATGCAGATAAAGCACTGGGCTTATTATTTGTTGCATCAGTTTAGTTCAGTCGCTCAGTCATGTCCGACTCTTTGCGACCCCATGAACTGCAGCACGCCGGGACTCCCCATCCATCACCAACTGCCAGAGCCTACCCAAACCCATGTCCATTGAGTTGGTGATGCCATCCAGCCATCTCATCCTCTGTCGTCCCCTTGTCCTCCTGCCCTCAATCTTTCCCAGCATCAGGGTCTTTTCAAATGAGTCAGCTCTTCGCATCAGGTGGCCAAAGTATTGGAGTTTCAGCTTCAACATCAGTCCTTCCAATGAACACTCAGGACTGATCTCCTTTAGGATGGACTGGTTGGATCTCCTTGCAGTCCAAGGGACTCTCAAGAGTCTTCTACAATACCACAGTTCAAAAGCATCAATTATTCAGTGTTCAGCTTTCTTTATAGTCCAACTCTCACATCCCATATTCAATAAATGGCAAGAGTTACTAACAGTTAGCATCTTTAGATCTCCTGATCGTGGGGCCAGTCAAAATGAATGAGGCGGGAGAAATGTCTGAGGCTCTGGAAGTCCTATGGCATACTCACAGGGCACCAGAAATCTTACCCACATCTCTCTGCCACTTTGTTCCCACCACTTACGTGTTTGATATGGTCATGCCTTCAGTTCTGCAGTTCCTATCTTGGGCAGGCTGTCCACAATAGGATGTGGGGACCTTCGGGTGACTCATAAAGCTCTCATTTGTCAAAGCTCTTTATCTTGCAGGGCTTCAGTGTACCAGTCAAATGAAAAAATGGAGCAAATAAACTGATGACTCAGTGGTAAAGAATCCATCAGGAATGCAGGAGATTTGAGTTCAATCCGTGGGTCAGGATGATTCCCTGAAGAATGAAATGGCTACCCAATCCAGTATTCTTGCCTGGAGAATTCCATGGACAGAAGAGCCTGGTGGACTACAGTCCATGGGCTGCAAGAGTTGAACATGACCTAGCAACTAAACACACAAACATATATAGGCTAAAGCAGTGTGTGTTACACATGCACACACAAACACAGGCTCTTCTAGTTGGTGACTTTCCACTTATTATTCCTTGATGGAACACTTTGGAAATGGAGATCATTTTGTATATTCCACATGTTATAGATTGATTTAGGTTGAAATGACAAATTGATATTAGCCAAATCTCAGGTCAGTTCGGAGATGGAGAGACGGGGTCCAGCAGTAGGCTTTTTTTTTTTTTTTCCCTCTAAGCCAGGACCTTCCTGACAGTCCACAGTCTACACAGGGAACAGCAGCTAGGCTCATGAGGATTTTCAAAGGCAGGACAGAGTGACATGACGGAAACAGTGGGTGGGGAGCAGGAAATAGCATGGCTCGCTCTTACACAGGCTCAGGTTGCTGACTGTCATATACAATAAATCTGCTGAAAATGTTAAGGCAATTAAATAAAATAAAGAGAATACAAATGTGGAAAAAAGTTATTGTAATTGGATATTCCAGAACTCAAGACCCAGGCATAATGTTTTTATAATAGTGTATATAATAATAGAGTGTTCTATTCAACAATATAACGATTAAGTAATTGAACAACATTATTTCAAAATATTTTCTGGGTTGGATCTTATGTCCCAGCATCTCAAACACACATAGTTCTAGTTATGAGAATCTGCGGTGTTAGGACAGCGAGCTCCAGCCCACAGGACATCTGGTTTCAACCGATGTTCCCAGTCTCTTGTCTTTATAAGCAGCAAATCTGGAGGACCAGGTTTGCACGTTTGTGTCATTTGATTCACGGGAGGCACAGATACTTTTGGCCACTTGTTGTGGCTGGTAGCCAGAGGTACCTGACTTCAGTGCCTAAGAGTAAAAGTTGTTCTGTGCTTTTTGTTTAGTCACCTATGTGTCTTGTAAGTCCCTGGTGCCTACACAATACTCTGTGATGGGTCAGGATTCAGTCACTGACAAAAAGAAAGTACTCAGTGAGAACCAACCATGAGGCAAGTTCCCTGCCTTCACAAATTTAAGATTCAGCAGAGGAGACAGATATTAAGCAAATCAGTGCTTAAATGGTTATCTGATTTCAGTTGTGAAGAATGAATTAGAGGAGAATGATGGGGTATCATAAGCGGGGATGCTTATCTGGTCTGGAGGGCAGCAAGGCTTATCCTTGTAAAGGAGCAAAGCAACATTTAAACCAGTGGCTGACCTGGTCAACAGAAAAGGCAAAAGGTGGGAGTGGAGAAGGCATGAGATCAGGGTGCAAATGCCCATAGGCAGAAGAAGTGAGACATGTTGAGGAGCCTGGAGAAAGAAGGTCAGTATGGCAGGAGTGGGGGGAACTACAGGGAGCTGACAGGAGATAAGTGAGGGAGGGGGGCCCTGCTGAGAACAAAGCTAGATCTTGTTCTCAAAGATGCCATCTAATAGAGAAACAACTGCCTCTCAAAAGTATATTTTGTTCATTAGGCTCTCAAAATAAAACAAAAAATATATATCTAATAAACACTTGCTCCTTCCAGTTTGTTCCCACTAAGGGCAAAACCAAAAAGAAAAAAAAAAAAACCACAATTCAAAGTCTTTCCCACTCATGGATTGGTAAAAAGCTCAATGCATTTCTGTTACCAGTGTTTCCCGAGTGTGGGTTATTTGTGACAGAAGGGCTTAATCAAAGTTCGCCAAAGAATCAGAATATATGTATATATAAAATGAGGAATTGGCTCATGTGACCACGGGGACTGAGAAGTCCTAAGATCTGCAGTCGGAAAGGTGGAGATGCAGGAGGGCCAATGTGTGGTTCCAGTCCCTGCCTGAAGGCCTGATAACCAGAAGATCCCACGGTGTAAGTTCCATCAGAAACCTGGCAGGCTCAAAACCCAGGAAGACTCAATGTTTTAGTTTGAGTACAAAGGCTGGAAAAGACCGATGTTTCAGCTCAAATACATTTTTCTTTTTTTCTTTTCATTTACATTGATGGATAATTGCTCTACAGTGTTGTGTTGGTCTCTATGAAACATCAACATGCATCAGTTGTAGGTTTACCCATATACCCTCCTGCTTGAACATCCCTTCCACCTCCCTCCCCATCCCATCTCTCTAGGTTGTTACTGAGCCCTGGTTCGAGTCCCCTGAGTCATACAGCAAATTCCCATTGGCTATCTGTTTTGCATATGGTAATGTATGTTTCCACATTACTCTCTCCATACACCTCCCCTTTTCCTTCGTCTCTCTGCCAGGCAAGAGAACAACATAAGTCTGTTCTCTATGTCTGTGTCTCCATTACTGCTCTGCAAATAGATTCATCAGTACCTTCTTTCTAGATTCCATATGTATACATTAGTGTATGATTTTCTTTTTCTCTTTCTGACTTACTTCATTCTGTATAGTAGGCACTAGGTTCATCCACCCCATTAGGACTGACTCAAATGCATTCCTTTTTATAGCAGAGTAATATCCCATTGTACCACAGCTTCTTTATCCATTCATCTGTTGATGGACATCTAGGTTGCTTCCATGTCCTAGCAATTGTAAATAGAGCTTCAATGAACATTGGGGTACATGTGTCCTTTTCAACTTTGTTTTCCTTAGTGTATATGCCTAGTAGTGGTATTGTTGGGTCATATGATGGTTTTATTTCTAGTTTTTTAAGGAATCTCCATACTGTTCTCCATAGGGGCTGTATCAATTTATATTCCCACCAACGATGCAAGAGGATAATAAGGTCATTTTTCTTAGAGACAAACATTCTTATAGAAAAAGTCTCAGAAATGCTTTATCTGGACCAGGACTTGGCCCAGATGGACCTTGAGACTAAGCTGACCAGCCAGGAGTGGACCTTGTCATGTGGCAGGACAGAACAGGGTTGGTGTCACACAGTCTGGCCTGGATGGTATGGCAGGTGACTACTCATAAAGGCCTAATAGAGCCTGACAGTACCCACAGAAAGACTGCTATCATTACTGAACGAGTATTCAATAGACAGAAGCTGTTATGGTTGTTGATGCTAGTGTTATCATTTTAAATATAGGTACCAGCTTGTAACTGGCATTAGCAGAGTCAAGCTGTTGGCAGCACGGACTGGGAATCAAGGACACGGTGCCTGTCCAGAGAGGACCCGTGAGAGCCAACTAAGATCCAGATCCCAGACGAAATGGCCTATTAGGCTGTTGCTTAGCCAGAGCCTGACGCACTAGGTGAATGAAGAGAAAGATCCAGTCTTGGAATCTGTAGGAAGTTGGCTGCTGAGAATGAAGTGGAGGTTCTATACTATTTGAAGCAAAAGGTCATTGCAGAGGAGAGTCTGACCAGGTATTAGTTTCCATAAACACAGTGTAACTAGTGGCTCAGTTCAGTTTAGTCACTCAGTCGTGTCCGACTCTGCAACCCCATGCACTGTAGCACTCCAGGCCTCCCTGTCCATCACCAACTCCTGGAGCTTGCTCCGACTCATGTCCATTGAGTCAGTGATGCCATCCAACCGTCTCATCCTCTGTCGTCCCCTTCTCCTCCTGCCTTCAATCTTTCCCAGCATCAGAATATTTTCCAGTGAGTTAGTTCTTCATATCAGGTGGCCAAAGTATTGAAATTTCAGCTTCAGCATCAGTCTTTCCAATGAATATTCCGGACTGGTCTCCTTTAGGATGGAGAGGTTGGATCTCCTTGCAGTCCAAGGGACTCTCAAGAGTCTTCTCCAACACCACAGTTCAAAAGCATCAATTCTTTGGTGTTCAGCTTTCTTTACAGTTCAACTCTCACATCCATACATGACTATTGTAAAAATCATAGCTTTGACTAGATAAACCTTTGTTGATAAAGTAATGTCTCTGCTTTTTAATATGCTGTCTAGGTTGGTCATAGCTTTTCTTCCAAGGAGCAAGTGTCTTTTAATTTCATGGCTGCAATCACCATCTGCAGTGATTTTGGAGCCCAAAAAAATAAAGCCTGTCACTGTTTCCACCGTTTCCTCATCTATTTCCCATGAAGTGATGGGACTGAATGCCATGATCTTCATTTTTCGAATGTTGAGTTTAAGCCAGCTTTTCCACTCTCCTCTTTCACTTTCATCAAGAGGCTTGTTAGTTCCTCTTCACTGTCTGCCATAAGGGTAATATCATCTGCATGTCTGAGGTTGTTGATATTTCTCCTGGAAATCTCGATTCTAGCTTCTGCTTCATCCAGACTGGCATTTAGCATGAGGTACTCTGCATATAAGTTAAATAAGCAGGGTGACAGTATACAGCCTTGACATACTCTTTTCCCAATTTGGAACCAGTGCATTGTTCCATGTACAATTCTAATGCTTGCTTCTTCACCTGCATACAGATTTCTCAGGAGACAGGCAACATGGTCTGGTATTCCCAGCTCTTGAAGAATTTTCCACAGTTTGTTGTGATCCACACAGTCAAAGACTTTGGCATAATCATGTTTTTCTGGAATTCTCTTTTTTGATGATCCAGCAGGTGTTGGCAATTTGATCTCTGGTTCCTCTGCCCTTTCTAAATCCAGCTTGCATATCTGGAAGTTCACAGTTCACGTACTGTTGAAGCCTGGCTTGGAAAATTTTGAGCATTACTTTGCTAGCATGTGAGATGAGTGCAATTGTGTGGTAGTTTGAACATTTTTTGCTGTTACCTTTCTTTAGGATTGGAATGAAAACTGACCATTTCTAGTCCTGTGGCCGCTGCTGAGTTTTCCAAGTTTGCTGGTATATTGAATGCAACACTTTTACAGAGTCATCTTTTAGAATTCCATCTGCAATGCAGGAGCCACAGGAGATACAGTTTCAGTTCCTGAGTCAGGAAGATCCCCTGGAGGAGGGCACAGCAATTCATTCCAGTATTCTTGCCTGGAGAATTCCACTGACAGAGGAGACTGGCGGGCAACAATCCATAGGGTTGCAAAGTGTCAAACGTGACTGAAGTGACAGAGTTCTCAAAGTGCAACCCCTGGACTAACAGCTACTGTGTTATCTGGGAACTGGTTAAAGAAGCTGATTCTCTGGTCCCATCTCCTGCCTATTGTACAGAAACTCTGGGGTTGGGGCTCAACAATACATGTTTTAATAAACCTTCCAGATGATTCTGGTACCTGCAAGATTTTGAGAACCACTGGTCCAGAGGAAGGTGTGAGCTGAAGTGTGCACAGCTAAGGGACACTGGGGCTGCTTCCCTGTCAGGGACATGCAAGTGCCAGGACACCAGTCAGGACACAGTCCAGCTTCTGTTCTGATTTCTCTTCCCTTGGTGGTGACTTCTCACGCACCGGCAGTCACTTTCTCTACCCTGCTTCTCTTCGTGCCCACAAATAAGCATAACACTTGGAGCGGATAATTAAAGGACTCTCTCATTAATCATTGTTAGTTCTTTATTTAATATTTTTTAACGTAGAGATTAGGGAGGGCAGAATTTGAATACATTTCCTAATATATCTGAGGTGGTGGATAACTTTATGAACATCTCCTAGGGGGTTGTTTTTTTTGTTTGTTTGTTTGAAAGCAAGGGCTCCTCTGTAATACCCCATGCCTGATGAGGTGTTCAGTTCTTGCCTGATATTGGCAAGGACACCCTGCAGTGTCTCCTTCACCATCCAAATGCAGGTTTGGAGTAGAAGAGGGTGATTCTGCAGCAAAGATGTGACAGAGGGAGGTAGCATAGACGGTGGGAGAAACACAGAAGGTGTTGTGGCAGGAGCACAGATTATGAATCCAGACGGACCTACACAGAGTTATTAGGATTCAAAGAGATAATGCATGCATCTAAGATGCCAAGTTTAAATTAACTGTCCAATAAATACATGCAATGAAGCTGTAGTTTTCCCTAACCTCTTTCCCAAGTTTCTTGGGATCCACAACAGTTTAGTTTACTGGGTACAGTCTGAGATAATCACCAATGTTTACTGAGATCTTATCAGTTAGATGATTTTACTCTGTGTAACCAAAACCTAATTCAAACCAGTGTGAATGATAAATGTTGTTAATTCATAATACAGAACACTCAAATAAAGGAGGGATTCCAGGAGTGATGCAACTAAGACCCGTTGGTTCTGACCCATTCTCTTGGTTCTGACCCATTCTGTATCTCACACTGGCTTCCCTCGTGGTCACAAGATGACTGACAGCAACAGCTGAAATTATGTGCTTTCTTGCTCGCATCCAGAAGAAGAAGGGAAAGTACCTCTTTCAACTACTCATTCTTATTGGACCAATATGAGTCATGTGCTTTCCCTGAGAATAAGACCATGCACTGATTGGTTGCTTTTCAGAAGTCTGGATATTTGGTCTAGTCACTGACATCCCATTACAAAGATCTGTTAGTCAAACTATAATAGAAGTATCTCTGAACTTGGGGGGTAATATGAGCTTCCCCTGAGTTTCATAGGCTAAGTTTTGATGGAAGGATAAATAGTTAGAAATAAAGAAAAGGAGAGCCAAATATGTTCACTACAGTTTTCTACATCCCAGGGACTGTGTTAAGCATTCTATATGTATTTTTTTTAATTTGATCTTCACAGCCACCCTCTAAGGTTGCTCTTTTTATGGATAAGGAAAGAGAAATTCAGAGAGGTTAAGTCACTCACTTGCTCTATATCCCTGGCAAAGTTGAAAGAACAAGAATATAGACTCAAGCCCCAGAGCCATGCTCTTCACCTCTGCATTGCCTAGCTGGCTCACCTCTTTGGGGCGGTGGCTCAAATTTTGGCCTCACAGTGCAGGGCATCCAGGGACCCTGGCACTAGCCCAGCGAGGTGGACTCATTTTTACCCCATGCTGAGGAATAATGGGAACATTCTGGAAAGAACTTGAGCCCTGCTCTCAGGTTTCCACAGTTATTTGTCTGTTGTTACCAAACACTAAAGACTTTAAAAATTCACTGTGGTCATATAGGCAGGAAAAATGACCTCATGCTTGCAACCACAAATCCAAAATGCTCTGGAATCTGTAAGACGAACTGCATTTTAATTAGAAGAGAGAAAGAGCAATGAAGACGTTTCTTGGATATTTTTTTAAACCCTCCCCTGGCTTGCCTTCAGGCCAAAATGTGACAAGTGCCCTAAATCTGATAACAAACACACACTTCTGAAATCATTGTTAGCTTTCCTTAAAAAAAAAAGAAAAATCACATTAGTTTCCCGTTACCAGTAAGAGTTCAAGAATGCGTAGCCTTGAAATGCAGCACATGAGAACACAGGGAGTTAGCCTCATCAAATATTAAAAAGTAAAAATGGAGCTCTCAACCCATTTTCCTCTCTGCTTAGAAGGTTTTTTTTTTTTTTTTTTTTAATTGTATCAGGTCCTCAGAACCTTGAACCTGGCATTACTAAAAAGGCTTGTAGTTTATCCCTAAAAACCTAGTCACTGGTTACTGGCCATGTATTGCTCTCAACCACTGGGTCAAGCTTCCCAACTGATGATGAAGCTTTCCTGACAATGGAGAGCAATAATGCAGCGTCACAGCCACTGCATCCTGGGGTCTTCGATACAGTCCTACTTCCTAAAAAGGCAAGGCAAGGGTAGAAGCTGAGGGAGCTTTTACAGGTTATGTATATATTATATGACTTCCTATATGTATGTATTATAAGGCACACACTTTGCTGAGAGCCTTATATGTATTGTCTCATGCAGTACTCTCAACAGGCCAGTGTGATTTTTTTTGTCCCACTTTATAGGTAAGCACACTGAAACCTAGAAAAAGTAATTATGTGTAAGTTAGAATTCAGCTAAAACTAGAATATGCAGTTGAAAATTAAAGGATAAAACACTCTTTCTGTAAAGAGCCAGAAAGTAAATATTTTAAACTCTATGGACCATGAGGTCTCTGCCAGGATCCCCTATCTCTACCATTGTACCATGAAGACATTCACAGATAAAATGTAAACAAAATTTATGGCTGTGTTCCAATAAAAATTATGTATGAAAACAATCATTGGGCTAGATTTGGTCTGCAGGTCATATTTTATTGACACCTGGCTTAAAGCAATGCTTCTCAAACTATCTGTGACAAGTTACCAGCCAACTTTTCCATTAATTTCTGGTATATCATAAATGATACTTTTGTAAAATACAATAAAATGAATTAACAGAGAATGAAATTTAAAAAGGAAATTTTTAAAAAAATTTTTTATTGGATTCAATGGACATAAAATTATTCCATCAAACTATGGTAAAGGTTCATCAGTTCAGTTCAGTTCAGTAGCTCAGTCATGTCCGATTCTTTGTGACCCCATGAATTGCAGCATGCCAGGCCTCCCTGTCCATCATCAATGCCCGTAGTTCACTCAAACTCAAGTCCATCGAGTCGGTGATGCCATCCAGCCATCTCATCCTCTGTTGTCCCCTTCTCCTGTCCCCAATCCCTCCCAGCATCAGAGTCTTTTCCAATGAGTCAACTCTTCGCATGAGGTGACCAAAGTACTGGAGTTTCAGCTTTAGCATCATTCCTTCCAAAGAACACCCAGGACTGATCTCCTTTAGAATGGACTGATTGGATCTCCTTGCAGTCCAAGAGACTTTCAAGAGTCTTCTCCACACAGTTCAAAAGAATAAATTCTTCACAGTCCAACTCTCACATCCATACATGACTACTGGAAAAACCATAACCTTGACTAGACAGAACTTTGTTAGCAAAGTAATGTCTCTGCTTTTGAATATGCTATCTAGGTTGGTCATAACTTTCCTTCCAAGGACTAAGTGTCTTTTAATTTCATGGCTGCAGTCACCATCTGCAGTGATTTGGGAGCCCAGAAAAATGAAGTCTGACACTGTTTCCACTGTTTCCCCATCTATTTCCCATGAAGTGATGGGACCAGATGCCATGATCTTAGTTTTCTGAATGTTGAGCTTTAAGCCAACTTTTTCACTCTCCTCTTTCACTTTCATCAAGAGGCTTTTTAGTTCTTCTTCACTTTCTGCCATAAGGGTGGTGTCATCTGCATATCTGAGGTGATTGATATTTCTCCTGGCAATCTTGATTCCAGCTTGTGCTTCTTCCAGCCCACCATTTCTCATGATGTATTCTTCATAGAAGTTAAATAAGCAGGGTGACATACTCCTTTTCCTCTCTAGAACCAGTCTGTTGTTCCATGTCCAGTTCTAACTGTTGCTTCCTGACCTGCATACAGATTTCTCAAGAGGCAGGTCAGGTGGTCTGGTCTTCCCATCTCTTTCAGCATTTTCCACAGTTTATTGTGATCCACACAGTCAAAGGCTTTGGCATAGTCAACAAAGCAGAAATAGATGTTTTTCTGGAACTCTCTTGCTTTTTCCATGATCCAGTGGATGTTGGCAATTTGATCTCTGGTTCCTCTGCCTTTTCTAAAGCCAGCTTGAACATCACAGAGTTCACAGTTCACGTATTGCTGAAGCCTGGCTTGGAGAATTTTACTCTCAATTTCTGTACCTAACATGGGTCAGTGATGAATAATCCATGGCATGACACCATTCTGTGAATGACACTTTGAGTAGCTGTCCTTTAAGAAGTAAGATGTTTAGGGACTTCCCTGGCAACACAGTGGTTAAGACTTCTCACTTTCACTGCAGAGAGTGTGGGTTCAATCCCTGATTGGGGAACTAGGATCTCACATATGGTGTGGCCAAAACACGAAGAAGTAAGATGTTCATTTATTTGATATTTATTCATTTGGCTGTGCCAGGTCTTAGCTGTACCATATGGGAACTTTAGTTATGGCATGAGAATCTTAGTTGTGGCATGTGAGATCTAGGTGCCAGACCAGGGATTGAACCTTGTTGCCCTGCCTGGAAGCATAGAGTCTTAGCTGCTGGACCACCAGGGAAGTTCTGTAAGATGTTTATTATTTCACCTAACAGTTAATGTAGAGGTTGGCAGGTTTGACAGCTTAACCATGTTATCAAGGACCCAGATTTTTTCCACCTCTCATTTTGTGATCCTTGGCATTTCTTTCTCTTTCTGATTCAAGATGGTGGCTGTAGTCATCATTGCATTCTCACATAGCAATGTCCCAAAGCAGGAAGGAAGGAGGAGAGGCAAACAGAGCTTTCCATATGTGCTACTATCTCTTAATTAGGCAGGATAAACTTTCCCCAAGCAGAAGTCTTCTCTGATATTTGTTTGGCTGTGGGTCACATAATTCATACCTGTAGCAGTCTCTAGGAAAGGTTAATAGGAATCCCATGGTTGGCTTAGCCCAATAGTGATTTGTCCCCTCAGACCGGATCCAGAGCCACCTGATCAAATTAGGATTCTGTGAACCAAAGAGGATGTCAGCTCTAGGAATGTGCTTAAGGAAACCTAGCTATATGTTTAAGATTTGGGCTGGCAGTCTTGATCTGCTCAACCCCAAAACGGTGCTTCATTCATTCCTGTAGTTTATCCCAGTGAAAGAATTCTCCTACTGTGGTTCTGGCTTTATGATCTGTATACATTTAATCATTTGTGTGGAGCTTTAAAAATTATAGTGTGCTTCCATGTGCATTATACAGTTTCAATGTCAGTGCCTCCACGTTGATACCAATAGTATGCCAGAGGATGGAATTTAAGCCCGGGGATGATGATCATACAACAAAAAGAAGCAACATCAGAATACTGGCTTGCAACACGCTTCACTGAGTTTGTCCCAAGGTGTTTGGCCATTGGTTCCACACTTATCAATCAGCAACAACAAAGCAACAGCCAGCCAGTCTAGGCAAAAGGTCAACTGATTGTGATGAATGGACTGGTTGGGTCAACAGGAATGATCCATCTTTTATCATGTTGCTCTAGATGGTGTCCTATAAGGTGATCAGGGTCCTGTTTTATCGGGGACTGAGGGTTTTCCTGGGATGCAGGACTTCCAAGTTTTAGAACCAGGACAGACCTAGTTTTCAATTTTAAAACAGAAGTCCCAGGAAGACTGGGATAATTTGGCCACTCTAGTTTCTGGCCTCTATCTGCTCTCAAAATGTGCTTCTGTGCATTGGTTGCTGCACTGAGTTCACAGGCCCCTAAGTGTTCCTAGCAAATCGATAACCAATGTGTCTAGCTTTCTGTTGTGAATGATATTTTTCCTGTAATTAAAACATCTAAATTAAGAGAACCACATGTATATTTTAAATATTCTTTGCTTCTTCCACTGTTGAAGAGTTCCCCGGGAAATTTTTAGAAATATTTTTCCTTGATTGTGAAGAAAGGCAGACAGGAAGACCTTGTAAACTTTTGCTTCTGCTGCTTTTCTGTCTGCTCCCAAGCCCAACAAAGGTACATGGCAGCAGGTCTCAGAACCCACCCGTGGAGCTATTTGTATTTAAAGATACTTCAACCTCTTCACTGGTTATGCACTGCTGCTCTTACCTGTCTATTAGAAATTATATAGGACCCTTTAAAAAGTTAAACTTTCTGGATCCTGTACCATGCCTATATTGGGATTCAGGTATGGATAAGGAATGCGGAGTGGGTTTGGGCCCAGGGACTTTTATTGATGCTTTTCATAAAGTTCCCCAGGTATTCCTAACATAACTGCCACCAGCCTTAGAAGCAACTGGCTAGAATATGTCACTCAACCTGAGTGACAACTAAAATTGTAGTTGTACTATTAAAAAAGAACCTTACAAAATTGCAAAATTGCTCATCTTTGCCTTTCTTCCCTTTTCTCTCTTTTTCTCCCTTTCTTCCTCCTTTTCTTCAATGGTAGCAATTTATGTGAACATTGAGGGCAATTTAAAGCAATGTTCATGGAATGAAACTTATAGATCTTTGAAGTGAATTAAAATATAACTTCTGAAAATTCAGAAGGCTGTTTGCCATCTAAAGGAATATGAGGCTCAAACAGAAGCTCAGAAGAAAGAGATCTCTGGGTTTATTCCTAGGCAGGCTGTGTCACTCTTCCCCTATCATCATCTGTGGTCCACTTCTCATGCCTTCGTGATCCACATCCATTGAGAGGCGGTGGACAGAGGCACATTTGATTTACATCGCTTTTTAGGCCACCGGTCTCTTGGCTAAGCCAGGCTACAGAGATGAGAAATCACAGCCTAGCTTCCTGTAATATGACAAAAGCAAGCTGCGTAGCAGTAAATGTTCTCATTAGGGCCTCTTTAACTGCTCAGACTGATTCTATTTTTTCAGCCACCAGAATAGTTAATACAATGTGTGGGACAACATGATTTCCATTGGGGCACAATCAAAAAGGAAGCTACTTTCTGCACTTTCTTTAATCTCTTTCCTTACATCAACCTGAAGCAGAGTAGAGGTCCCCTGGGATTCCTGCTCATCAGCCCTGCCTCCTACAAAAGGGAGATTTTGCCTCGACAGTTCCAAAGAGTCTCGATTCAAAGGTAAAACAATTAGTACACATTAATCATCACAAGGATGGTACTAAAAGCATAATCCTCTTAGAACTGGAACAAATTAAATTGAAAGTAGCAGTATAAAATCAAGCAGAAAAAGACCACACAAATGCAAGAAAGATGAGAGGACATTACTCTGAAATCCCAAATGTCACCACCAAAGAGGGCGCCCAAGCATCTTCTTCTCTGGTCTTGACACCCAAAGTTACCCTGCCTTCTTCAGTTGCCTGTAAAACCCAAATGCTCTCCATACTAGGGTCACATAACCATCTTCTCACAAATCTAGAAGTGTTGTGAACACCTGCAGGCTACAGTTACATAGTCTGACATCTGATGTATTTTCCAAATGTGGAAGCTTGCCCCTAAAGCCTGGAATAGACCACCAAGGATTTCTACAGGAAGATGGGGGAAAAAAAGAAGCCTCCTTTTCTACAAAAGGAGGATCTTCACTGAAATTTCCAAATGAGGCCAGCCCTGGGTGAAAGTCTGGTATAGACAAGGAATGTTAGCTTCCTTTACACCCGACTCTAGAACCCCGGCTTCCCTCTTTTCTCTTTTCTGAGCTTCAGCCTTGAGGTGAGAGCTGTCTGGGAAGAGAAGCCATGCAATGCAAGAAGTAATACTGCTGGCATAACCCTGGCAGCTGGAAGGCATGAATGATGGATGGGTCCTTCCTTCATGGAAGGATAGACGATGCTGTTGATAGATATACCCAGAATCCAGGTAAGGGTTCAAAGGTATCTTTCATCCTTCCTCAAGTTGCCCTTTCTGGGCCCCTGAATGTTCCTTTTTGGCCTCCTTCATGCTTTCTATCCTTTTTATACTCTCTCAGGTTCCCAGCCATGTCCCTGTGTCCCTTGTCATAGAGAGAGTCCCATTTCATCAGTATCTTTCTTCTTTAGCCAATAAGACTAGTTTGCTCCAGATCCTCAGCATATCATAGTAATAACCATACATCAATAAACTCACAAGCTTCTCTCTTACTCCTTTGTAGCACAATTGATTATATTAGAAAAAAAAAATCCCTCCCACCAAAAATGAGATAAAGAGGACCTAAAGGAAGGAAGAGATCAGAGAATCCATTCTGCCACCAAAGATGTATGGAACTTGCTGTTTTATTACACACTAGAAGAGAATTAAAAGAGAGAGGACAGTACTTAAAATCAGGAATTATGGGTGGACTTTTCATACTAGTGTGGGGAATACTAGAGGTAGATGTATCGTCTCAGAGTCCATATATCCCTGCTCACCAAGTTGGAATCTCTTCCAGGTATAATCAGACTTCTTAGGAACCTGGCTTATAAGTTCAGTTCCTTAATTTATTCTTGAAGCTCATACTACTGACTAATGGCCCAAGATTTTAAACTGTCTGTTTTTGTTCTCACCTTTCCCCTTTTTTTTCAGCTCAGTATATCACTGCTAGAAACAGATAGCATGATGCTAGGAAGAAGGCCAGCAGTCATTGGCCCAAGTTGAGACTCTTGCTTGCAAGCTCCCCAGAGTCCTCCTAGGTCAATGCTGTGTGTCTGTCGGACATATTAAGGAGGTGTTTGGTTTACCCGCCCATGGCAGAGTTTAAGTCATGTGATTATAAACTTTGTGCTATTTCCAAAATGGAAAATATTCAGCTTTTGATGAGATTATTAGCTTTCCTCCTGTCCAGGTCCAACAAATGAAAACCAGATTTGCATGAATAAATAATAATCAAGCACTGAAATGATTTATTTAGTGAAGTTACTGTTTTGGAAACTAAATCGATATGTCATGTCAAGATCCAATCTGCCCTTCACTCACATGGCAAAGGAGACTTCTCCAGGGTCTACTAGAAAAAAAAAATGCTGGAATCCTATTAATAGTTTACTCCTGCTATGTGAGAATTACAGTGGAATCCAGCTATGAGAACAAAAGCTTGAAATGTTTCTGAGAACATCCTGATAGTGGTGTGTGCTATTTCTTATTGTATTCAAGACACCATGAATAACTCTCCCCCAGAAGGAAAGGAAACAAAGCAAAGGGCAACATATTTTCCCACTGTGTAAATTTCCTTCCTCCAGGAGAAATAGTTAGAATTGGAAGACAAATGCTATGGTCATTACATGTCAGAATGTTGACATGACGACAGCTTCAAAGGTGTGTTAGGCTACACTAATGCGTGCTCTTTTTAAAAAAGACAATAGGAATTGAAAATCATGCACTGCATCAAAGCCTTCTAACTCTATTGAGACAAGTCTATGGAAAACTCAAACCAAGATGTGAGGCTATTTTTGCATAAATTATTTGGAAGGTTTGGTGCGTGGGAACTGTGTTGTCTAGAATGCTCTGGAGGTGACATACAACTCTGATCTGGGTAATCTGATCTCCAGATCAGAGCTGATGACTACAGCTACCACAGAACCATCTGCAGCTAATTCAAGTCATCCTCCTGGCATTAAAGCAAGGCTTGTAATTTGAATCAGTTCTCTAAATGCTCAGGGACCTCAGTATATAGTGGGCTCAGGCCGTTGGTGGTACCAGCTTGGAGACCAATTGAGATACAAAGACCAGAGGTCAGGGTGGACTAGAGGGGAGGGCTGTGCATTAGACCAAATCCCAGCTCTGTTATTTACCAGATGAATGGCTTGAGATAAATTGTTTAATTTCTTTGAGCCCTTGTTTATTTATTTACAAAATGGGAATAGTATTATCTAACTTGCAAGGGTATTGAGAAAAGCAGAGACATTGCCTGTGAGGTTCTTGGCACAAATAGGGTGTAGACTGTGTTTATTTGTTTATATTCATTTACTTACTATAGTACTTACTGCATCTCTGTAGCAGAGACTCTTAAGTTGGGGATTTAAAGACATAAAGGACCTAAACTCTACCTGCTCCCCTGAAATTTTATGCAAAATACCATGCACATGTGCATTTCCTGAAGGCTAACGTTCATAACTTTCATAATGTTCTCAAAGGGGTCTGTGAACAAAAGAAACAATAAAGCCAACTAATCTCTGATTTGGCTTCGTCTGTGTGGTGATCCCACAGCTCAGAATGAAAAAAAAAGTTTGTAATTTGTGATTCTTTCCTTGTTATATGTATACTGTACCTAGTCATTCTCTCTCCAGTGTAAAGCAAAATTCTGTGTGTGTATGGGTATGTGGGTGTTCACATGGAAATGCATGCTTGTGGGTTTAGGGAATGCTAATTTTATAATGAATCACAAGTTTACTGAGAAAAGACGGAACAATTGTGAGACCAAAGAAGTTGATGACAGATGTGCACATGGGGTGGTACGTGGGATGCTGTGGGAAGAACACCAAGGGAGGAAGCGGGGAGCGGAGCGCATGAAGGAAGAGAACAGAGCTGGGGCAAGGCTGGGAGCCCACTGGGGTTCAATTTGCCGGGACTCGGCAGACACAAGACCGCACTGGACTTGTGGGAGGGTTGCTACTGGGAGCGGTGTATATGATCCTGTGCCAGGTATGGAGAGGGCTTGCAAGGAATCAGCAGGAAAGAGTGTGTGGTGTCATTAAAGGAAATAGAAATATATTTCAGTTCAGTTCAGTCCAGTCTCTCAGTCATGTCCGACTCTTTGCGACCCAATGGACTGCAAGACGCCAGGCTTCCCTGTCCATCACCAACTCTCGGAGCTTACTCAAACTCATGTCCATAGAGTCGGTGATGCTGTCCAACCAGCTCATCCTCTGTCGTACCCTTCTCCTCCTGCCTTCAATCTTTCCTACCATCAGGGTCTTTTCCAATATATTTCAAGGTAGAGGCAAATTATATAAAATAGATAAAATAAGTTATAATCTGGTAAGCAAAAGATTCACAGAGACTTAGGCAGACACAAAGAAAAATTCATAGACCTATTGTTTCTTATTCCGCTGGCATCCCTTTGCCCAGATGCTAGTGATTCACTTCACCCCAGGGCAGGCTGCTATTTGCACACACATATACCTATATTCATACAAATGTGTGTGTATGTTACTCAAGCTCTTGACCAAACTTCTTGAGCCTCTCCCCCACAGGACATAGCTATGTGTATGCATGTGCACATATATAAACACATTAGCAAACATGCCTTAATGTTGACTATTTGCTAGGAACTGTGCTAATAAAGTTCATTCCTATTTAATCCTTAAAGCAACCCTACGAGAAAGGCATTTTTATTGGTTTCCATTTTACAGATGAAGAAACCGAGGCTTCCTAAGGGTGAAGTGATTTTTCCAAGACCATGCATTAAGTTGTTTAGCTGGAACTTCAATTAAAAAGGTTTGAGGCTGGAGACTATAATATAAGTTATATTCCTAAGGCAGATGGCATCAATTTACAAAATGCTAGGGCAGTGATTTAAACAGAAGAAGAGCCAGGGACTCAGGTTTGACGCTGCTTCTGAGTCTCATGGAGCCGTTTCATAATACTCCCCAATGTGGATGTATGACATCTTAACCTTGTACTGTGCTCGGCCGTGTTTTATTACTTCTCTGTACACCAGGCAATAGAACTCTAAACAGAGAGGAGAGGTCAGCTTAAGAAAGGAGCATAAAACTGTTGAGAATCCTTTTATTTTTTTCTACACCAGTCCCACAGGTCTGAGAAAGTCAAGGACTTGATATTTACCATTCATTGGCTTGACACAAATGGAAATCCACACTCAGAAGCCACAAAAAGCTAAGAAAATGAAGTTCACCACCTCCCAGCAGTCCTGGCCATGCAGAAAGGACATGTTGGAGGTGATCTTTTATGGCCGCTGGCTAGTTCTTCATGAGCAGTGTCAGGCTAGGAACCAGCAGGGAGAAAGGTCCCTTCTGTTATGAGCTTGGAGAGTATCTTGACCTTCACAGATGTCTTGTATATTGCCCATCTCTGAAGATTAGAATTTTGGTGAAGTTTCTCAAAGGTCACCGAGGCTTCTGAATTCCTAACAATTCATCAAGTGCTGCACAGTCTTCTGCCTCAATTGTTCGCATCACCTTTCTTCTCTGCAACCCTGGAGCTTGCTTCTTCCTCCATATTGCGCCTCTGTCTTTCACTCTCCCAACTACATTAAGTCCGAGATTGAATGACACTGACCTGGCAATACACAGCCAGATTTCTGCTGCTTGAATACAGCTCCTGAGCTGTTTGGGGCTTGCTTGGAGAAACAGGGACATTACAACACATTAGTGAGGATGGATGCGAGTAGCCATATGCATGCAACTTTCTGCTGACTTCTCTGCTGAGACTTTGGTTATACTCTGAGGGTACCGTTGAATTCAGGGAAAAAAATCAATGACAGATTAAGTTCATAGTAAATGTGTACATTTTGTTTGTTTGTTTATGTGGCCAACATGTATTCTCTGCCGTTCCTAGGTATAGAAGTTTCTGGAAATTACTCATGCCTGTCACCTTCATTACTATAGCCCCAGCTCCTATCGTGTAGTTGGTACTCCATAAATATTTGTTGAAGAAATGAATAAATAGCAAAATGTGAATTCAAAT
Source organism: Ovis aries (assembly GCF_016772045.2). Classification (NCBI taxonomy): domain Eukaryota; kingdom Metazoa; phylum Chordata; class Mammalia; order Artiodactyla; family Bovidae; genus Ovis; species Ovis aries. The sequence goes on from NC_056058.1 coordinate 67,672,101, forward strand.
CCCTAACCAGATGGCCTTATTCATCTTGAGCCCCTACATAGTACACATTTGTGATCAGTCTAAACAATTAATGTGAGCTATTCCTGCAAATTCTGGGTAGAAGGGCTGTGGTGTGCCATAAGTCGTAAAGAAGAGGAGCCCAAAGCTAAGCTTTCCTTTGCAGGATCACTCTAGGGCAACAGATGAGGGGAAGGATTTGGGGAGAATCAGTCATCTCTGGTCTCTGGGAGCCCAGAATTACCTGTTCCTTGGTTCATCAGGATTTTACTGGGACCCCTACCTGCAACTTGACCTCTGCTGTACAGTGAAATCTTAGCCATGGACCCGCTTCTGCCTTTGATCCCAGGAGATATTTCCATTTTAATAGCACCTTTCCCAACACAGGACTTCATCCATAGAAGAAGTCTTAATAGCGGGCACTTATGAACAGAACAGGCCCACAGGAGGGATATTTAGAAGCAGGTGTTTGTTTTTTGTTTTTACTCAAATTCTATCATTTTGGCATCATCTTGCTCTATCTCCACAAAAGGGGAGTCATTTCCCCAATTCCATTGTGGTATTTCCTCTTTTTGAAGAAGAAAACTCTCAGGGAAGAAATCAGATCAGCCTAACTGAAGAAAATAAGGGTCTTAAAGAACCTTTAAGCTCCTCCCTCACATCCCTTCTACCACCATTTCTAATCAGTGTTCTTGGTAACCACTTTAGAAGTGTTCCGCCTCCCTTATGATTTTTTTATTAGGAAAAGCAATCCAACTTAAAAAAAAAAAAAGGCATTGCAGCTAGCGAATTTGGAAACTATATTTTATTTATTGATTTAAAAAAAACAAGAATTTTTTGAAGTTGCATCAGCCCTTGGATAAAATATGACAATGTATGCATAGTATGCTGCTAAGTCACTTCAGTCATGTCCGACTCTCCGCGACCCCATGGACCACAGCCCACCAGGCTCCTCCGTCCATGGGATTTTCCAGGCAAGAGGACTGGAGTTGGGTGCCATCGCCTTCTCCAAAGCATAGTATAAATGAGTGAAATTCTCCATGTACAGTGTGGTAACTAATGATGTAAGAAAAATGTTGCATGTACTTTTCCTTTATATAGTAAAAATTACCATACCAATTTCTTCATGTGTATATCATGCTGGATATCCTCTTATGTGGGTCTGAAAGGATCTCGGGATCAAGACTCAGGAGCTCTAAGATTTAATCTTTGCTGTTTCTATCTTTCCCTTGGGCAAATCAATTAAGTTTTTCTAAACCTTGGCTTCCTAGTTTTTAGAAGAATATTATTATAGTTTATGGAATAAAAACTCTGGAGCTTGACAGTCTTCGATTCCAGCTAGATTCTTATAAGCTACAAAATTCTATTCATTTCTCTTCCCTGATCCCTTTATAGACATAATATCAGCACTTACCAAACAAGTTTACATATTAAGAGATATAATCTATGGACTCCTGCCTCAAAGTTGACTCTAATAGGAATATGGCAGGTAAAAAATGCTATTGAAATAACCAGGAAAAAAGAATAAATAACAAAAATCAACTTGTCAAAGCAAAAGACAGCTATGGGAACAACAAGAACTAGATAAGCCCCAGAAAATAAAGATTCCTTGATAGGAAATCCAGTGGTCCTTGGCAATTTTCTTAACTGAAGGCATTTGCAAATTGTAATATTGGCCTAAGACAATCATATGGAGGGACTTAAATCATATGGACTTAAATCATATGGAGGGATTTTATGAAGGAAAGATAAATATTGAAGGGTTTTGGCAGTCAAGATCAGACATGATAAACTTATTTGTAAACTGTGATTTCATTCCATTGCTGGGTAAATGTTTATGTTTGCTTAAATGTGATACAAATCTCCTACTTCACATTTCTTTATACCATTTAAATACCATGTTGTATCTACACATCTTTCAAAATTTCATTTTCAGCCACTTCATTCATTTCAATCATTTCAGAATATTGAAGCCCCAAACACAGGGAAACATGCTGAGTTCTAAGAGTATATATGAGACTTGAGGGGCTGAGGAGAAAGAAGTGAAAACTCTCACACTCTTGCAGTGCTTGTAGTGTGAGCAATTGTCTTAATCCATCTGTGTATCAGGGGATTCCCAGAAAGTGGACTTTTAGGTTTAAAACTGGGAGAGTTCTAGGAAAACCAGATTGAACTGGTCACCCTAGATGTTTAGGAGGAAACATCCCGCTATAGGGAATGGGGGACCTACTGCAAACAAACAAACAAACAAAATACACAGCTTTTCTCTTTCCTCAAGACATTTGCCAAATATGTAACTTCTGTAAGATACGGAGCTGAAGAATTAACTCCAAAGTTTTACATTTTCATAGTTGAGGAGGTTCATCAAGTTTCCCAAACAAAAACCTGGAAGGGCCATGCCAGAGGAACCAAAGATGCAGTTGTTGCTGTTGTTTAGTTGCTGAGTTGTGTCCAACTCTTTTGTGACACCATGGACTGCAGCCCGCCAGGCTCCTCTTCCATGAGATTTCCCAGGCAGGAATACTGGAGTGAATTGCCATTTCCTCCTCCAGGGGCTCTTCCCAACTCAGGGATTGAATCTGTGTCCTGTTTCTCCTGCAGGTGGATTCTTTACCACTGAAGCACCAGGGAAGCCCCAAACCTTACTAAAAGTGCAACTCAGTCATAATCCAGTCAACCCATGATAGGTTTATACTGATCAGCTCCTTACTGTCTAATAGAGGAAAGGGGAACCCCTATTGGTAGAAAATAAAATATGATGATTCTATGGTTCTTTTATCTTAGTGTTCAGCATAGAATAAAATTGACAAGACACAAAAGAGGCAGGAAAATTTGTGCAATAATCAAGAAAAAAAAAAACATCTAATAGAAACAGACCTGCAGATAAGGTATTGGAAATTACAGACAAGAAGTTTAAAATGACTATGATAAATGTTCTAAGGAAAATTGACAGATGAAAAAATGCAAAATTTTAGAATTTCAATCAAGAATTATACGAAAAGAATTAAGTTGTCTAGAAGTACAAACACAATATTCAAACTGGAGTCTGGACATAGTAGAATATGTAACTAGTAAATGCAAAAACTGATTAATGGATGGTATTCAAATTGAAATGTAAAGAGAAAAAAAGAATGGAAAGAACAAGAACTGTATGCAAAAAAATGAAAAGATTACATACAGTTAGTATTCCAGGAGAGAAAACAAGGCAGAAACAAATATTTAAGCAGAAAATAGTCAAGAATTTTGAAAATTGATGAAAACTATTAACTTACAGATTCAGAAAGCTTGATGCACTTTAAGATAAAAGCAGAACAAACTACATAGGCATATCTTATTTAATCTGTCAAAAGGTAAAAGATAAAGGGGGAAGAAAAAAAAAACTTAGCCAGATGGAAAAGACACATTACTTTCAAAGAAGAAGCGATAACTTTCTACTCAATGTTATTGGAGTCAAAAGATAATGGAATTGCACTGATTAAAGTGGTGAGAGGAAAAACCTTTCAATCAGTATTTCTATAACCAGTAAAAATACTCTTCTATAATGAGTGATAAAGAGAGAACTTTTTAGACAAAGTATGAGATTGTTAATTGCAAACAAGTAGGCATTCCAAGAACTACTGTAGAAAATTCTTCAGGGTGGAGAAGTTTTCCCTAGTGGAAGCCGGAAGAAATGAAGAGCATCATAAATGGTAAGTAGATGAGTAAATATTAACAAATACTGTTTTAAACAACAATAATAAAACTGTTAAGGAGTTCATAACATCATAGAAGTAAAAGGACATGTCAACAGTAGCAAAGAGAATGCAAGGGCAAAAAAGTAATGAAGCTAATGTGTTTTTTTGTTGTTGTTATTCAGGAAGTGGAAAAAGTACTAATGTAACATGGGCTATTAAATTCAGGGTTGCACATTGAAATCTTTAGGATAATTACTAAAAATAAACTACAAGGATATAGAACTAAAAAGCTAATAGAGAAAAAATGAGTATAAGCATACTTGAGGAATTCAAAAGAAAGAAGGAAAGCAGGAATAAAGATAAAAATATATGAAAAGTAGAAAACTAAAAGTGTCAAAATTACAAACAAGGTAAATTCTTTTAAAAAGTGAATTTTTGAAGACTTGTCTGTGTGCCATTTATAAGAAACAAAAGTTAAATATAAAATCAGTTAGGTTGAAAATAAAAGGATGAAAAGAAGATGCATCATGAAAATAATAACGAAGAAAAGCACAGAGCGTGGCACATAGACAATAACTATTTGATAAAAGAATGGAGGATGGAAGGAGGGAGGGAGGAGTAATACAGGAAATGGGTTGAGGAATAGTAAAGTAGAAGCAGGGGCCAGTTTAGATGCAGTGAATTTTTAAGTAAAAGGAAAATGATGGTATGGAATAGGTGGAAGAGGTAGGTGCAGCAAAGACAGAGTGAAGTGTACAGATGTGAGACATTTTAAGGAGGTAGGCTCAGCATAGCTTACTAATGAACTGAGTATCATGATTTGGAAAGAGAAATGATAGTGATTTCCAGTTTCTATTATGAACACCTGGGTGGATGCAGGTACTGTTTATTAAGCCAATTAGAGGCAGATTTAAAGAAAGATCTTAAAAGTCTCTAATGGACTTTCCTTACTTTCTATAGAGTGAAGTGAACATAATCCAGTCTCTCTTTGAAGACTGAGTAATTTACAGAGGCAAAGCAGGGAATATTGTCCTGGGCTGTAGAGAGAGATGCAAAGTTGTGACACTGAAACAGAACCATTTACAAAGAAAATCACAGTGCTTATTTACTCATTTAGGAGTGAAGTGCTTGTCTTTGATATCAGTTTCTTCTATAATAAATTACCATATTTCATGATTCTAAGATACAAATATTTTCACAACTTAGCATCTCAGAAATTGAAATGTTTTACTAGTCACAGTGCATTCCTGCTGCTGCTGCTGAGTCGCGTCAGTCGTGTCCGACTTTGTGCGACCCCATAGACGGCAGCCCACCAGGCTCCCCAGTCTCTGGGATCCTCCAGGCAAGAACACTGGAGTGGGTTGCCATTTCCTTCTCCAATGTATGAAAGTGAAAAGTGAAAGTGAAGTCGCTCAGTCGTGACTCATCCATGGGATTTTCCAAGCAAGAGTACTGGAGTGGGGTGCCATTGCCTTCTCCGGTGCATGCCTGAGAATTACTATTTGTAGCACCTGAGGTAGATGGTTTATTTGGGAATCAGTCTCCCAGGTCAGCAGTGGGTGAGTGAACAGGGAAGGAGAGGATGTTAAGGCAAGGTAGTGTTATTGAATGGTCAGGGTTATTGGTGACTTGTAAATCATCCTAGACTTTCTATGAAGACCTTTGTAAAGTGTTGCTCAGAATCATCTGCCTGAGGACCCTGTCTACTGTTGGTAACAAGTTGCCCCATGGGGCATAAATTCTGCATATCTTCTCTTGCAATGAAAGGATCAAAACTGCAGGTATGTCACACTGCTATGTCAGAGAAATTCTGGGGCATAAACCAAGATAGAAATGGGCCAACGTCTCCACAGAACTGTTGCATGTGAGGTATTGCTCAAAAGGCATCTCTGGTTTATGGTTTAATTGTAATTCTCTCTTTCTTGGTGTTACCTACAATAATGGCACATCATACAACTGATGACATCTTAAAGTAATGGAAGATGACAGACTTTTATTCCATAGGTAGATAGATAGGTTAACCTTGCAAAGGTGAATTTTGTTGAAGTGAGATTTGAATAAACATTTGTAAAGCCAAATTAAGCCACTAGGGGTCTTCAAGGCAGAGATGGGGTATATCATTTGCCCTCATTGGAACTGTACAGGTAAGTTTCCACATATAAGAATTTCTCTACCATAGAAAATGTTTTACCTGAAAAGAACAAGTAGAATGATAGAATGGTGCTCTGCCATGGGTAACTGGCAGAGAGGAGCAATTTTCATCTTTGTTCCTAAACAATTGAATCCTTTTTTTCAAATGAAGTTTTTTCTAGAACTCTGTTTATCTATTTTATAATACATAAAAATGGAGATTTATATACTGATTGAAGCAGAATTTGGGAGTCCCAAGACTCCATAGCTGTATGACTTCTTATGCCCTCTAAGGGGCTTCTGACATTTTCCTATGGAACCTTAGAGTTCCAACAACAGAATTAGGAGCCTGTGATTCATAGGAAACTGTTCTCCACAGCCCTCAGGCCTTTTATTTAGTGTCCATTCACTCTTATTTTAGCCACAATTCTAGCAGGTTTAGTTATTTGGTTTCCTAGCTTAAAACAGATTTATAAGCAATAAATTATAGGGAAGGAAAAGCTATTTGAGACCGGCTTGGTGATCTTCACACAGAACAGAAGCTGGAAGCTAGGATTGTTAATGGAAAAATTATAGGAAGCAGCTTTTTTAAAGGACAGTATTCAGAAATATTTAGCATTTGGACCACAATCGAATCCATGTCAATAGTTTGTGAAGGTGTCAGAGTACTTTGGGAACATGGAGGAGATATTTGATATTATAGAGAATTACACTAGCAATTCTCTATTTGGTATAATTCTTAAGGTACTGAAGCAAATAATTTGAAATAATTCCCATGAAAAATAGCTTAAATCAAAATGGTTTGATGTATAATATCAAGTTTCAATTAGGTGGAACAAGTCCATGAGTAGAGTATTTTATTTCTCAAAGTTATTGAAGAAATAAGACATTACTGTATGTATTGGTATTCTTTTATCTCTTAAGTGATAGAAAATCCAACTATAACTGGTATACAGATAAAAAGAATAGTTGAAAGTCAAGGAGCTTCAGGTGGGGTTTGATCCAGTATCTTGCTCATGTTACCAGAGACCTGATTTCTTCTGTTCTCCATTTTGCTTTCCATATTCCCCATAAATGTGCCACTTAATGGCAATACGATGGCTGGTTTCTTCTTCACTCATGTCCAGCAGGAATAGGGCAGAGGCAGTGAAGAGACAGAGGAATTAGTTTTCCTTCCTCAATCATTAAGAGTCTTCAGTCTGTTTGGACTGACACAGTTAATGTGCCCATCTCTGATAATGATAACTGCAGCAATAGGGATGTGATTTTATTAATTGATTTAGGCCAATCAAGATCTACCCCTTGAGCTAAAGATGGTGTTAATTCCCCTAGGCTCCATGGTGACATATAGAGAGAAATAAATGCCTGGGGTGGTAACAGACCTTACCCACACCATTGGTATTCAAGGTAAGTATTGATAACTGAACTCTAAGCTCAGTGAAGTCAGGAGTCTCTCTTGTCCATTGATATAGCACCAGCATGAGTTACAAGGCCTACCATCACAAGAACTTAATAAATATTTATAAATGAACACATGGATTTTTTTCATTTGGGGAAAAGTGCACAAGATTTTAATTTCATTTCTGTGTTTCTTGATGCATCCTGGTTTCAGTTGTTGAGAAGCTTTTTTTTCGGTGGGGTGGGTGGAGCTTAACAAGAAGTAGGAAGCATCAGGATCAATACTGCTGAACAAGAAACATTTTCTCCAAGATGTTCACATTATTTACAAAACAAAAGAGGGTGAAATCATTTAGAATAAGACAAGATGAAGTCAGTGATTTGTTTCTCTGATTGTGGATATCAAAGGAAGAGAGAAGAGGTAAAAGAGAAGGTCAGGGAAAGGAAAGAGTAAGAAAGAACAGCAGGAAAATAAGGAAGGAAGCAAAGAAGAAAGAAGGAAAGGGAGTAAGGAAAAAGGGAGGGAAGAAGGAAAGGTGGAAAAAAAGAAGGAAGGGAGAGAGCTATATGTGGAATCTGGCTCCAGGGCAAAGGCACTTGGAGATGCTAGTTAATGTATCACATGAATTTGATGAATGCGTGTGTGTGTGTGTGTGTGTGGGTGTGTATGCATTTCTTTTCCTGATGAAGTAAACATCAAGCCTAGTTTGAGGCTTTAAAATTGACCAAACAGCTATGAGAATGTAGACAGCAAGTTATAAATCACACAGTCACTTGGGTGTGGGTAAAAGTCCTGGGCCAAATACCTGAGTGTCCACTTCATAACAGGAGTAATAAGGCTATTTGAAAACATGACCCAGACCCCAAGCTATAGTTTTTTGTTGTTCCCCTCCTCACTACTCCCGGAGGCCTGTCTGACATGTTTATATGCACGTATTGGAATTGTATCCAAAGGGGTAAAAGAAAAAAACAATTGACTTTCTGACTTTATAGTCTGTCATTGACTTTTAAGGTATTTCATGAAATGTAGTAATAACTTCAAGATCAAGGCCATTTTCCTTTGGGTCTTCATCAATTATTTCACTTTCTCTTGGCAATGGCCTCCACCCACTTCTTCTGAAATATCAACCACCAGGCTGACGGCGCACTGGAAAAACTTACTCTTTGCCTTCCTGAATGCGTGTTTCATGCATTAAATTGTTTTAATCACTTCAGCTTTTACTAGAGTTTGGCAATTGGTACATTGCTGAATTGTGTGTTCCCAATTTAATGCTCTTAGAATGTATTTAAGTAAGTTCCAATGCATTTAGTCATTGCTATTCAAATGAAAGAACCATATTTCAAGGAACAGAGTCCAGGGAGAGAGATGAGGTGAGTAATGGGTAATAAGCAAAAACCATCTATCAAGGCACATTGGGGGCTGAAACAGATGGTGAAGAAATGCCCCCGAGTCTATTCCCCTTGGCCGTGGAGGGCCTACTAGTTTTATTTCCAGCAAACATACTCTTTGGCTAGCTTTCCCGCATAGCTTCTGGCTGATCTTTCTTATTTTAAAATCTTGGTGAAGTAGGAAACTCACTTGTTTCTCAGACCTAAGTTCATGAAAAAGCCAGCCCCATGGGGAAGATAAAAGTAAAGCTTAGGAGCCCCAAGCAGGTGCTGGCACAGTCCTCAGCCTCAGTACTCATTTCTGATGGATGTTAGTAGGAATAAACAAAGGGACAGTGGAGTCAAGAGTAAACATTCATAGCAGATGAAGTTTATCCTCTTCTCTCCACTTTTATCACTCATCCTCTAGGTGCTCAGGACATTTTGTGGCCCCATGAATGCCCAAGTTTCAATGCTGGACCTCTATCTTTCAGAAATTTACCCAGCCTCTCAGCTTCCAGATCTTCATGTAGAAAGTGGACAGATTGATACCAGTTTTTCAAAAATGATGTGTGGCTTACCCAAAACAATGATGTGATTTCCATTCCACATTCTGCCTACCCTAGTCTTCTTTGAAGAATCAGGGGTGCTAACGGTGAGTCAAAAAGGCATCACAACTGGGTGTCTAGGACTTAAAATTTGAAAACTAACCCTGCAGGCAATTCAATAATTGGTATTGTATCAGCAGTGTGGATCATCCACAGCAGTCCTATTTCTAGGAGTTTATCCTAAGAAGGCATTCACCTAAGTATGCAAGGTGCACATATAAGTACCCACATCACATTATTGTTTATAAGGGTAAATTACAAAGCACCTACATGACCATCAAAAGGGCACTGGTTAAATATGGTACATTCATAGGATGAACTAATAATCAACCTCCAAAAATGATGTGCTAACTCTTTAACAATATGAACATTTGTCCATGTCACCATTTCAAATTAAAGAATGAGTTTATATATCAACATGTATAGTGTGATTACCTATATGAATATATGTATCTGCAGTTGTACCCATACTTCACAGCTATGCAAAATCAGATGGCTACAGAGAGATACATGGAAGGATGTTGAATAAGATTTTAGCATTGTTTTATCTGAGTAGTGACAGCTGAGTAAATTCCCTTTTCTTATACTTTTCTACCTTATGTGAATTTTTTTTAAAAAATGAACCTATGCCATATTTATCTAAAATACTAAAACTACATGTTCCCTGAAAATTTTTGTTCCAGTTTGAAACCCTGAGCATGAATATTTCTATCTCAGTCTGTGCTGAACTGTACCTCGCCTGCTCTTTCATGCTGTAATTATACAAATAGTTGATTATTTTCCCACTAGATTGAAATCTCCTTTAAAATCAGGATTTCACCTTCATCCCAATCCCCTGTGCCATGTATCATTGCAATAACTGATACTTAGTGAATGGTTTTAATTCTTTAATCTAGAAGGCTGATGATCTGGAAGCTATTCCACATTCTGGCATTGCCTGGCAGTGAGGTATGGTCAACACTTTCTCCTGAGATGGCTCATCCTAAAGCAAACCTGGGATGATCTTGAAGGTTCCTTCTACTCCTAAAGTTGTCACTCTGAAACTGAACTTGTTTAACCCTCCCAAAGCAAATGAATAAAAAAGATAATGTACGTTGATCAGCTTTATAGGGTCTAAAATACTATGAAATGTGGGATTAAAATTTTTAAAACCCAAATACCTATGAGAATAATAGTGACCCGCTGAATATTGATGCTAACACAGAGCAAATTCTAGTCAAAGCTAAATAATTTTCTATTGCCCTTCCTCTCTCCCTGCCCTCACCTCTGGGCCTTAATTCCTTGTGGAGTTAACAGTGATACTGAGTTTGTGGATAAAAGCAGGACCTGACCTGGATTTGTTCCACATTACCCATGCCCTAGATTGAAACGTTAAAGGATTTAGAATAATAAAAAAAAAAAAAGTTGCATTTTCAGTAACAGCTTCACAGTGACAGGGGAATTAATGTCAGCCAGGCAGTGATTTCCCAGTGGTTGGGTTTGTAGCAAAAGTCTTCAACTTTTATGTGTGGCCTGTTTGAAGTTGAAAATTGTTGTTAGACTCTCCCAAGTTGTTTGAGGTGTCACTCATCCTTCCCTTTTGTGTTGGGGCGAGGATGTGAAGCACAGCAGCTGGGAATAGTTCTGTGACTGCCACCCCCCAAGGCAGGTCTCTGCCAGGGCCCAGTTGAGCCATCTCCCAGGGAATTCAAAGCTTTCAGCGCAATGCAGCTCGGCATCCGTCTGCAGCCTTATCACCCACTACTCCCTTGCAGGAACTTTCCAGTCCAGAAAGAGGGGAGGATCTCATGGCCCCAAGAATGTGTCATGCAAATGTACATCTCTAGCAGTTTTATTCAACATACTATTTGCCCTCCTAGGATACTGTGTTTTGTTTTATTTCTTTTTTCCCAAGGAGGCAACAGCACAGGGTAATAATAATAATAGCATAGCAACACTAGTAGTACTGGCAGCTAATGTCTTATCTAGTTCTGATTATAGCCCAGACCCTTCACATAAGATGATCTGTTTAGATTGTCTCAATAATTCCATCAGCTGAATATATCACCATTTTATGGATGAGGCAACCGAGGCTCCAAGCTTAAGTGAATTAACCAAGGTCAAACAGTTTATGAGGTGGGATTTGCATTCTGGATTTTGATTCTAGAATCTGTGCTGCTTGTTATTATTATCAGCACCGAGGAAGACACAGTCTTGGAAGCAGAGAAAGCGACCTTCCAGTTGTGCCTCTGGCACTCACTGATTGTGTGATCTTGATGAGATGTATCCTTTACCTATATCGTGGGGGTGATACTATTTCCCTTGCAGGGTTGCTGAGAGAATCAGAGTTAATATTTCTCAGATCCCTAACCAATGAATGGTAGCCACTGTCACTGACCTTTGTTCATTTTCGTTCTAATCATTTTTCTAGATCATGCCCTATTGTCCATTTCTGGCTACCTAAGCCCAAGGTGTTGGCTCCTTCCTCCTGACCTTGTATTACTCAGTAGAGGTTTTGTGTTCATCCCCAGGAGAGACAAAAGAGGGATATGAGAAGTCCAGAGATCTACAACTTAGGTGTTCCTCTGCTAAGAAGCCTGGAAGAACCATACAAACCAACATTTGTGGGCCTAAATAGACTGGGAGACACGGCATTCCACACAGACATCTACCAGTGTAAAGTAGGGTAGCAATTCACCTCGTGGACTCTGGAGTTAGAGTTTAAATTGCAGCTCTTTGAATGCCCCAGGTGAAGCAAATGGCTATTACTGTAAGACAGTGTACCCGGGGCTCATTTTATTACTCTGCTAGCTTGACTTTTTTTGGCTGCATTGATCTTGGCTGTGCACAGGCTTTCTCTAGAAGCGGTGAGCAGGGGCCTCTCTCTAGTTGTGGTGTGCAGTGTTTTCATTGCAGTGGCTTCTCTTATTGCAGAGCATGGGCTCTAGGGCACTCAGGCTTCAGTAGTTGTGGCTCATGGGTGCTAGAGCCACAGGCTTAGTAGAGGCACACGGGCTTTAGCTGCTCCAAAGCATAAGGGATCTTCCCGAAACAGGGATCAAACCCGTGTACCCTGCATCGGCAAGTAGATTCTTAACCACTGGACTACCAGGGAGGTTCCTACTTTAACATTCTTTATAATTACAGAGACTGGGAAGCTAACAACAGCATTGTCCAGACTCCATTCTGGGCAATGGGAGGTGGTGGCTGTGGCCAGCAAGAGCAGATCTTCAATTGAAGGAGGCCTCTGTCCTGCCCATACAACTGCAGTCCCATTTCCAGTGTCCAATCCCTAGAGTCAGACATGCTGACTGATGGCCAGCCAATGAGGTCAGAGGTATAAGTCAGCCTTTCTCCTGAATGAGTCCATATACTTGGCTAGTAGCACCCAAGCCCAGTTCTTTGGCTTTCTCGGAGCTTCTGTAAGCTACGCAGTATTTCTTCTGCTTGTTCTGCAACCAGAGATCTTCACTGATACACGAGAACTGTTGTTCATGAGTATGTGCTAAGAGTCATGTCCGACTCTGCAACCCTATGGACTGCAGCCCCCCAGGCTCCTTTGTCCATGGGATTCTCCAGGCAAGAATACTGGAGTGGGTTGCCATGCCCTCCTTCGGGGTATCTTTCCAACCCAGGGATCGAATCCACATCTCTTATGCCTCCTACGTTTGTAGGCAGGTTGTTTACCACTAGTATCACCAGAGAAGCCCTCTAGGACTGTTGCCACAAACTAATTACTCACCTTTTTTTTTTTTTTTTTTAGTTTTTTATTTTTTAAATTTTAAAATCTTTAATTCTTACATGCATCCCCAAACATGAACCCCCTCCCACCTCCCTCCCCATAACATCTTTCTGGGTCATCCCCATGCACCAGCCCCAAGCATGCTGCATCCTGCGTCAGACATAGACTGGCGATTCAATTCACATGATAGTATACATGTTAGAATGTCATTCTCCCAAATCATCCCACCCTCTCCCTCTCCCTGTGAGTCCAAAAGTCCGTTATACACATCTGTGTCTCTTTCCCTGTCTTGCATACAGGGTCGTCATTGCCATCTTCCTAAATTCCATATATATGTGTTAGTATACTGTATTGGTGTTTTTCTTTCTGGCTTACTTCACTCTGTATAATCGGCTCCAGTTTCATCCATCTCATCAGAACTGATTCAAATGAATTCTTTTTAACGGCTGAGTAATACTCCATTGTGTATATGTACCACAGCTTTCTTATCCGTTCATCTGCTGATGGACATCTAGGTTGTTTCCATGTCCTGGCTATTATAAACAGTGCTGCGATGAACATTGGGGTACATGTGTCTCTTTCAATTCTGGTTTCCTCGGTGTGTATGCCCAGAAGTGGGATTGCTGGGTCATAAGGTAGTTCTATTTGCAATTTTTAAGGAATCTCCACACTGTTCTCCATAGTGGCTGTACTAGTTTGCATTCCCACCAACAGTGTAGGAGGGTTCCTTTTCTCCACACCCTCTCCAGCATTTATTGCTTGCAGATTTTTGGATCGCAGCCATTCTGACTGGTGTGAAGTGGTACCTCATTGTGGTTTTGATTTGCATTTCTCTAATAATGAGTGATGTTGAGCATCTTTTCATGTGTTTGTTAGCCATCCGTATGTCTTCTTTGGAGAAATGTCTATTTAGTTCTTTGGCCCATTTTTTGATTGGGTCGTTTATTTTTCTGGAGTTGAGCTGCAGAAGTTGCTTGTATATTTTTGAGATTAGTTGTTTGTCAGTTGCTTCATTTGCTATTATTTTCTCCCATTCAGAAGGCTGTCTTTTCACCTTGCTTATATTTTCCTTTGTTGTGCAGAAGCTTTTAATTTTAATTAGATCCCATTTGTTTATTTTTGCTTTTATTTCCAGCATTCTGGGAGGTGGATCATAGAGGATCCTGCTGTGATTTATGTCTGAGAGTGTTTTGCCTATGTTCTCCTCTAGGAGTTTTATAGTTTCTGATCTTACATTTAGATCTTTAATCCATTTTGAGTTTATTTTTGTGTGCGGTGTTAGAAAGTGATCTAGTTTCATTCTTTTACAAGTGGTTGACCAGTTTTCCCAGCACCACTTGTTAAAGAGATTGTCTTTACTCCATTGTATATTCTTGCCTCCTTTGTCAAAGATAAGGTGTCCATATGTGTGTGGATTTATCTCTGGGCTTTCTATTTTGTTCCATTGATCTATATGTCTGTCTTTGTGCCAGTACCATACTGTCTTGATGACTGTGGCTTTGTAGTAGAGCCTGAAGTCAGGCAAGTTGATTCCTCCAGTTCCATTCTTCTTTCTCAAGATTGCTTTGGCTATTCGAGGTTTTTTGTATTTCCATACAAATCTTGAAATTATTTGTTCTAGTTCTGTGAAAAATGTGGCTGGTAGCTTGATAGGGATTGCATTGAATTTGTAAATTGCTTTGGGTAGTATACTCATTTTCACTATATTGATTCTTCCAATCCATGAACATGGTATATTTCTCCATCTATTAGTGTCCTCTTTGATTTCTTTCATCAGTGTTTTATAGTTTTCTATATATAGGTCTTTAAGAGCTAACACCTATCCTACTCAAACTCTTCCAGAAAATTGCAGAGGAAGGTAAACTTCCAAACTCATTCTATGAGGCCACCATCACCCTAATACCAAAACCTGACAAAGATGTCACAAAAAAAGAAAACTACAGGCCAATATCTCTGATGAGCATAGATGCAAAAATCCTCAACAAAATTCTAGCAATCAGAATCCAACAACACATTAAAAAGATCATACACCATGACCAAGTGGGCTTTATCCCAGGGATGCAAGGATTCTTCAATATCCGCAAATCAATCAATGTAATTCACCACATTAACAAATTGAAAAATAAAAACCATATGATTATCTCAATAGATGCAGAGAAGGCCTTTGACAAAATTCAACATCCATTTATGATAAAAACTCTCCAGAAAGCAGGAATAGAAGGAACATATTTCAACATAATAAAAGCTATCTATGACAAACCCACAGCAAACATTATCCTCAATGGTGAAAAATTGAAAGCATTTCCCCTAAAGTCAGGAACAAGACAAGGGTGTCCACTTTCACCGCTACTATTCAACATAGTTCTGGAAGTTTTGGCCACAGCAATCAGAGCAGAAAAAGAAATAAAAGGAATCCAAATTGGAAAAGAAGAAGTAAAACTCTCACTGTTTGCAGATGACATGATCCTCTACATGGAAAACCCTAAAGACTCCACCAGAAAATTACTAGAGCTAATCAATGAATATAGTAAAGTTGCAGGATATAAAATCAACACACAGAAATCCCTTGCATTCCTATACACGAATAATGAGAAAGTAGAAAAAGAAATTAAGGAAACAATTCCATTCACCATCACCTTTTTTTTTTAATTGGCGTTTAATTGCTTTACAATGTTGTCTTAGTTTATGCGGTACAACTAAGCGAATCAGCCATGTGCTATTCTGTGTCCACCTCTTTGTGTATACATATATTCCCTCCCTCTTGGACCTCCCTCCCACCCCACCCCCACATTCCACCCATCTAGGTCATCACAGAGCACTGAGCTGAGCTGAGATGAGCAGCTTCCCACTAGCTATCGATTTTACACGGGAAACCTAATCTCCCAATCCAACCCACCCTCCCTTCCCCATCTCCCCACACGTGTGTCCTCTACTATCTGCATCTCTGTTCCTGCCCTGGAACTAGGTTCATCCACTGTTTTTCTATTTATAGATTCCACATACATGTGTTAATATATGATATTTATTTTTCTGTTTCTGACTTGCTTCACTCTGTATGACAGATTCTAGGTCCAAATTATTTAACTTCTCTGAGCCCGGTTCTTCCTCTGCAAAATAGTATATAACAAAGAGTTGCCTCAAATGAAACAATGCATGTAAAATATTTATCACAGAGCATGCTGCTACAAATGAGCTCTCACAGATGACAAGCAAGTAAATGGGAAATTAGAATTAGGTGTGATACATAGCTGGGGATGGTAGAATTCACACAGAACTTTGCAGTCCAAAGGAGGAACATGAAACATATTGTCTGGTCAGAGAAGGCATTTTGGAAGAAACAAAACAGCAAAGCAGTGCTAGGCTGAGATCTAAAGTCTGCCTCCAAGAGAGACATGTTCAGGGGGATTTGGGAAGGAAGGAATGTGATGGCTGGGCCTTTTTCAGGAAAAAGGAACAGAATATGTGAAGGCCCCTTGAGAGGCAGGAGTGCATGCCTTGCTTGAGGAACTGAGACAAATTTATTGTGACTATAGTGGAGAGGGTAAGAAAGCGATTAGGTAGGGTGCAGGTAGACTGGATAGTAAACAGACTGGAAAGCAGCCTGGAGTGGTTTAGAATTCATTGACCTTTCCCATGAAAACCACTCAACTGGGGAACGCCTAATTTTGCACCCTCAAGCCATCCTTCTGCAAGTATACATAAACTCAATCCAACCAAACTACAAATTTTTGGAGGATAGGGAATGTATTTCATACCTCTCAAGGGCACTGTCTTGCCTATGTAGCTACTCCACAAATATTTATCAATTGCACTTGGTGTTAAGTAAAGTTTAATGGAGCATGTACTTTTATCTGGAGTACTTTGTGAAATAGCAAATAGCTTTCCATGTGGGTAAGGACCTTTAGGCCCCACCCAACACTTGTATGGGAAGTTTGTTCCCTTGAACTAGCCTGTATTCGGTGTAGTGAGACTTGTTTACAAAGGGAAGAACTTATGGACAGGTTCCCTCTCTTTTGACCTCATTTGTTTTTTCCTTTCCTACCCAGACATTAATTATTTCCTAGCTACTTGTGTTTGTTTGTTTGTTTGTTTTTACACTTAGAAATCACACCATAAGTTTGAAAGGGTTATGTGCAGATTTTTTCTTTGTTTTTGTTTTGTAAGATGGTATTTCAGCATTCTAAAGAACACTCTTTAGCCTAGTTGGGCATTTTTGTTTCCAAGATGAGGGACCAGTTGGAATCACCCTGGCTATTGCCCTGTGGATTTTGGAGAATATCCTGGAAGTTCTTTGTAGTTTCTTGAAGAAGAATCTAGACTGGAATTAAGAGGAATTTGGTGGATGCTCATCAAGAATCTAACAAATGTTGCCATTTCTTGGGCTAAATAGGACACAGAAACCCACTGGTCTCCAATAGTGTGCTAGAACTGCCTCTTAACAGCTGATAAAAACCAGTGATGAAGTATTTAGGAATGTCTCGAGCCTCCTATCAAACCACCGGTAGCTTGAAATTATCTATAGTGGGAGTATTACACCATGGAAATCGGCCAGTGTTACAAATCAGGGCTGTACAGAGAGTGACAACCGACTTCCTGGGTGACTGTAGAGAAACGTACAGCTCAGGAAGGCTTCCTGTGGGAGACTGGTCTGGTCTGACCTGATGCTGCTGCAGAGAATCCTATCCACCCACCAATACTGCATCCATTCAACAGATACCTACTCAGTACTTACTCTATGCCAGCTCCTGTGCTGCCCACTGTCATGGCATAAATTCTCCAAGAAAACACACATGGTCTTTGCCCACATGGGATTTAAGTCATACAGTCACATTTTCCCCTAGTGCTTCCAAGCATAGGCTTTTTATCTGGGCTCTCATAATACTAGTCCTCTATGTGGGCTCAACCCTGTGTGCTGACTAATACTAGTCCTCCACGTGGGCTCAACCCTGTGAGCTGATCAACCAGCTCTGAGGGGAAAGAGAAAGAGGAAGCCCTGATTTGTAACACTGGCCTACTTCCATGTGTCATAAGAGTATGACACAAAGTTTTAGTAACACATTTGAGCATACATAGAGACTTGAGGGTAAAACTAGTATTAAATGTGCATTGTCTAAGGATTCCAAAGTTAAACTTTTTTTTTTTTTTAACAATTGCATGATACCCCAGCACATTCAGAAGTGCCTCCCAAATATCATTATGAGTCCCCCAAGCTTGTTTCTTTCACTTGAAACACCTTAAAACATTCTGGTGATTAGAATTTGTGATTTGCCAGTTAAATCTACTGAAGATACAAGTTTAAGTTTCAAATATAAAATTACAGGAAACTACCTACTTTCTCTTTTGTGAGTGGAATTTTGACTTTTTTAAAAAATCATCTGAAAGGCGCTGGTTTTCCATAAATATGGAAATACCATGATTTTTATTTTCCTAGGACTCTAACATTTCAAAATGGCCACAAGGCTCCTGTAGGAATTATGAAAGGATACAGAATTAAGCATGATGACTTTTAAATTTATGTTGTAAAATCCAATGTTATTCCCAGCACAGTGCCTCATTTCCGACGGAAAGCATGCTGCCAGGTTCCCACTTCTTCTATGGACGATATCACCACTCATTTTATTAAAGCCACCAGACACTCATGGAAACAGGCATGATGTCGTTTTTTAACGTGAGGGAAAAGAATTTTGGAAGTGGGAGCTAGTTAACATTTCTTAAACATGTTTTTTTATTCTTGCCTTTCCCTTTTGACCTTCCTGAGGATGCATGTGGGTGTTAAATTGTTACCAAAGGGAGGGGCCGTTGTAACTACAACGGGATCCACACACACAAAGACACATTTTCCCACACACAGGACTTGGCTCTACTACTCTTTAATGGAATGCTAAATGGAAAAGATGCAGGGTGTTTTTGATCTGCAGAGAAACCCAGCCAGTTTAGTGTCCATCATTTTCTTTTTTAAAAGAGCCAGATTAACATTTGTGTTGGAAAGAAGTGTGTGTGAGGGGAGGGAGTAGTTTTCCTCTCTTTTAAAACTTATATACATAATCTATTCCATTTATAAACATTTAACTAATAAAGAGGAATGTAAAGTGAAAAGTAGAAGTCTTCCTTTCCCCATCTCATCTAAGTTTAACTCCTTAAATAGCTTGATGTTTGTGTAGAATTTTTTCCTACTAATTGAAGAACCATTGATTGAGATTCTATAATTTGTGTTAGTCATCTCACTTGAGGGTGAGAGATTGATACAAAAATATATCTTGTCTATATATTATCCTACATCTTGCTTTTGTTCGTATAAAATTGTATTCTGGGGACAGTTCTGTCACAGTGGACTTCCATACATAGGCCATTCTTCTTAAGGATTGTGTGGCGTTTCGTTGTATTGGCTGTGCCTTCTTATTACTGATGTTTTAATTAATCCTCTATGGATGAGCATTTGAGTTGCTCCCACTGTTACTCAGTGGATACTATGTCACCTTGAATCTCTGTCTTTACACATTAAACCTGTGTTTCTCTAAAAGCGATTCCTGGGAGCCGAATTTGTAGAGGGAGAGATTATTACTATTTGTAATTCTTAGGGGAAATATCTTTATCCTGAAAAAGAAGAATATTCGCTGAGTAACACAGCAAGACTCAGATGCACATAAGACTAGTTCCATGATTTATTCCTGTTGTTTTCAGTACTGGCTACTCACTAGATTGACTTGAGGGAGAGGAGCTCTGTGAAACAAACTGATGGCTAGACATCACCCTGACAAATTACATAACAATCTCTGGTATTAGAGTCTAAGGATCTGTATATATTTTATTAAGCTTCTTAAGTCAGGTTTAGAGCCACTGCTTTAACGAAGGTACCTCCAACATAACAGTGAACATGCCATATTTACTATTGTTCTGTGTCTATCTATCTGTATGCTCAAACTTCTACAAGCATGTATGTTTTCTGTAGTTAGGAAAATATGATTTTTCTACTGTTTGCTTGGCTGCTTGGTACATTTGGCCCCAATTGCTATCAGTTAGCCTAGAAATATAGCAAGTGTCATGTACTGCTCTGCATACAAATAAGGATCAGGAAAATGATCAAACAGACAAATGGGAACTCTAATGGGAGAATGGTGAGAAGTCCTAGATGTGATTAAAGGGAAGATAAAAGGGCCATTAAGCAACTGTGCAGAATAATTTTTAGTCTGAAAAATTGTAGACAGTCCTATATAAACAGAATCCATATAGGGCATTAACTACCAAGGTAAGTAACCCTTTGTCTTCTGCTCCTATATTTCTTACAAAGTTTGGTTGGCAGATGGTGATAGGGTGCAGGATATTAGAATAAGTGTAGATAGGGGGAGAGTTGTACTAGATGGGAGCTGTTACTTTCATGAACATTATTTTATGTGACCTTCACATCAATTCTGGAGAGAAGAGATTGATCCCTCCTCACAGAGAAGAAGAAACTGAGCCTTAGAAGGGATGAGAACAAGATCATAATGCTAACACATGGGAGAGCTGAAACAACATCATTTTATTTCTAATTTGTGTTTTTGTTGAACTAGCACCTAGAATTTCTTATCATTTCTTTGTGTTCTTTATGCTAATATACAAATATCACCAGTGGTAAACAGTAGAGAGTGATATAGACTGTGCCAATTAGGAAAGAACATGACCTGTCTAAAGGCATTCAAATTAAAAAATGTTTAAATAGACTGCATGAAAAGAAAAAGATGTAACTTGGGCCAGATTCAACAGACAAGCTTTCAATTTGTGAACATAATTTTAGAACATCAAGGTTTTGCTTAATAGAAAACTAGAGAAAGAATCTGCCTTAGAAGTTGACAGCAATATTTCATAGACACTTGAAATATTGGAAGCAAGTTTTAAACATGGATGAGTGTAATCTGGAAATAGATGCCTTCTAGAATCATTTTCTTTTTGTGTTTTAAAAATAGATATGAAAGCATTTATTTGTAATGCCCCTTCCCTCCAATTTCCTCTTTGTTAGACGACCTTGACATTGTTAAGCATGGTTTTGCCAACCCTGGTAATTTTCAGGAACATAACTTCCATGGTGGTCCAGGGATTGCTGTTTGTTGCCTGGAGAGGGAACACGTTATGACCCATTCCCTCACAAGTTTGGATTGTTTTCCCAATTAGTGAATAATCATTTGCTGAGAATGTGCAAGGCAGTGTGTCAGGATGAGGACCAGTAATTGGGAAGTTTGGGACTGAGAGGATGAAAACAGACTGAGGTTGGTAACAACTGGGAGAGACAAATGAAGGCAACACTGCAGTCGAGACAGAGAACAAGGGAGGCCAGTGGGCACAACCTCGACCTAAGGCCTCAGCTCTGAGGTTGAATTATTCTAACCTTATACGTCAAGGACATACTTTATCACTTTATATTTTTTTCTTAGCACTGTCTTCTCTTGATTTTCTCAACCACCCAGGAATTCACTGGGGAAGGTAGTATTAGCTGTAGTTTTTAGATTAACAGCAGCAGAAAATGGTTCAATAACTGCCTAAGGGTCAGAGTACAACATTAATAGCACAGCTGAGACCAGAACTCAGGACTCTATACAGAAATCCTTGTCTCTGCATCTCACACTCGCTCTTTCAAAACTGGATGGGGGCTGTCCTTACGGCGAAGTCTTTCTGGCAGCTGACTCTTCCAAAAACAAGAGGACCCATCCTCAGGCTTACATTTGGGGAATGAAGAGGATGAAGAAGGGAATTGCTTCATTTCAGCAGGTGAAAGGGAAAATTACAGATGAGCTGCAGTGTCCTATGTAGAAAGAGAAATTTATTTCTCCCCTAACTGCTAGGGAAGGAAGGAGGGGAAGGCTAACAACATGGGTGTGGGTGTGGACATGGATCCCATATTATGTTGTTAAGCAAAGCTGTTTGTAATCTCTGAGACTGTTTCAGGGATGAGTCCATGCCAGAATGCTAGAGGCAAATAAACATTTTAATGATTTTTTTTAACAGAAAATTCTGGGAACTATAGACAGGAACTTAATTTTAACTACACTTGACCAAAATTCTAGGACAGGCTGTTGACTAGAAAAGCTTTAGAACCTGAGCAAAGAATGTGGTGAATTGTGAAGACAAACATAGGTTCCCAAAGAATGAAGCAGGCCAAAATAGCCTATTTAAAAAAGAAGAAGAAGAAGAAGTGTGACCGCACTGAGAGATAATGGGACATAAATCAAGATGAGCTGAATTTTAGTAAAGTTTTTGTCAGAGTTTCTTTCTGGAAAAATTAGTGGGCTGTATACCAAATAATAATTCTTATACATTTGAAACATGTTGGCTAGTAATGGTCTTAAATGAATTAGCAGCCATGGAAATTAATTCCATATCATGTTGGGCTTCAGACAACTCGCTACACCTACACCAGTTGTGAAGTTTAGTAATGAATAGTCACTTAGTGTAGTCACTCCAATACGATTCAAGTAAAAGTGATCTTGCTCAACCTGGAGAAGGTCTCTCTTGGCATGCCACTAGATTCTGCCTTTGACTCAGTCCCAGCGAAATTGTTAGCAACTGTTTATATTAATAATATGTGCTTATAAAATTTTCAGGTTAGCAGAACCTTTAGGGGACTGTTGTTTACAGTGTCACAGAAAATTGACTTATCAGAAATTATTCATAAGAATTTAAAATAGGAAAACAAATGAAAAACATGTCTGGGGGCAGGTGAAGGACCTGGGACTTTCCATGCTTTCCTATGTGTGGTAAAGGAAAATGGGTATTACGGAGCTTTCAAACCATCCTTAGCAAGCCCAGTATGACTTGAAGCAGAAAGCTCAACAGGGACTTTCAGTTTAAGAGCAGCAGCATGACTTCGGGAAAAGAGAAAAGATACCTGGAAAGAAAGCAGAGGAGTGGTGGAAAGAATTGTAGAGAAAGAGAAGTTTGAAAGGAGGAGAGATTTTAGCAGCTGTCCTGAGTCAGAGTTTTCAGAAAGGAAAAGATTACACAGAACTTTTGAGAAGCATTTCTATACTACCCCTTTTAAAGAAACTCACAGGATGAATTTTACATTATTTTTCAAGATTTTTTTGTATTTAGCCATTATCTTTGAATGTCACACAGAACAGCCTCAGCCATGGGGGAAGGGTCTCAGTTACTTACATCTAATTTATACGATTATAACAGGTAACAAACTTTCATGGTAAGATAAAAACGGAAGAACCTCAGGATTTCATCCTGCCCCCTGGTTTTCTCATCTTTTCTTCTTGGAAAGTCTCAATAATTTCCATGAGTTTAGCTACCAAGAAACATACCAATGACTATCGATTCTATTGCTCTGTACCAATTTCTTCTGAGTCCCAGCTTGGGACTGTAACTGACAACTAAGTATTCGGAATTCACAACCACTTCAAGCTCAGCTTGTGCAGTAAGGAAAACAATAGTTCTTCACATACTTGGAAGGGAAGGCTTAAAGGAAAAGCTCTTAGTTTTGTTAACTGCAAAATGAGAAGCCTCAGTAATGAGATCACTAAGCTGCTTTTCAACTAGAACATTTTATGAAAAAAAAAAAAAAGGGGAGAGTCTTGTTCTTCATGTTCTAAAAGGCCAGAGTGAAAGTTACCAAGAGGCAAGTTTAGATGTCAGATTAAAGTGCAGAACTTTTTCAGTAGAGCTGCCTCTGAAGGTAGTGAATTTCCCATCATATTAGGCGATTAATTCAGACCAACTGTGGAAATACCATTGGATGGATTTCTCCCCTCGGAGATTATACTGATGACTTCTGATGCCCCTTTTTGACTCTCTCTATAATGTATATGCTTAAATTATATTAATACATGTAATATACATATACACATATGTATATACTTTAAATTATATGTAATTCAAGCATTTTCTTGAATGCTTTAACACAGTTAAAATTATGAAAATTTTCATAGGAATCTATCCCACTTATATGGTAAATTTTATAAATTCCTATTTATCTTGTTAATTTTTCTTTCCTTTCTGCAATTAAAAATTATACATATTATACATTCCATCACATGAGACCTCTTAGGTTACTTCATTTCTAAATCATTTGACAGTTCTACAGAGCAAAGTCATTCCTTATATTAACCGCATCCCGTCCTAAAGTTACTTAATGGGATTGACAATGCAGTTCCTACTACAGCCAGCTTTGGCACTGTGCAAAGTAAGGACATGATGGTACCCAGTCCAAGCCTGTCCCAAGTAACCTTGGTCCCAGGGCCTCATTAATCACAATATATTTCCATAGCAACAGAATTGCACATTCAATAAAAGGCAATTGCTCTTAGCAAAAGTGAAACCCCAAGAGATAGAGCAGGAGAACATTATTTTTTATAATAGCTAGAAGAACTAAGTTTTCTTAGAAGAAAATACGGTAGGAAAACATAGTATGAAAAATGATGCCTTTAGAAAGGGATTCAGAGGGTAACTAGGCACTCTGGCTGTGAGAGGGTGTGTGCTTTCTATGTCTCTGCTGGTGAGAGGAAGCCGGGATGGTCAGAGCTCTGGTGACGGCTCGTTTGCCCCATAGCAGTGCCTTACTCTAATAGCGAAATGTAAGGTAATAATCTCCAGTACTTTGGCCACCTCATGCGAAGAGTTGACTCATTGGAAAAGACTCTGATGCTGGGAGGGATTGAGAGCAGGAGGAGAAGGGGACGACAGAGGATGAAATGGCTGGATGGCATCACTGACTCGATGGACGTGAGTCTGAGTGAACTCCATGAGTTGGTGATGGACAGGGAGGTCTGGTGTGCTGCGATTCATGGAGTCGCAAAGAGTCGGACACGACTGAGCAACTGAACTGAACTGAACTGAAGGTAATAATCATCATAATAACAACTGATAGCATTTATTAAGTGTCTACTGTATGCTATACTGTATTATGTATCATATATACTTTATCTTGTTTAATCCTCACAATAAATCTCAAGTAAGTCTTATTATTACCAATATTTAAGTTGAGTAACCAAGACTTCATAGTTTGTCCACTATCACAGCTAGAAGATCTCTGAGTCCAGGGCCCACATTTTCAGCCAATTGTCTGATTTTCTTCCTGGTCCTATGCTCCAGTTTACCTCCAGCAACAAGGTAGTAATTGGAGGAAACTGGAGGAAGGTAATTGGAGGAAAGTCATTATTAAAGGTAATATCTCTCTTTGAAATTCACCTGGAGGTTATAAGACTTCAACTCAAAACTCAGAAACTAATGAAAAGGATTAAAGAATGTCCTAAATGTGCCAGGAACAGTACAGTTGTAAAATACAGTGCCTGCCCTAAGAAGCTTAGTCTTTTTTAGGTCTTTCTACCTACGCAACTTGATTGGATATCCATTTTTGTGGTCCATATCCAAGAATTCAAAAATAATGGGGTTAAAGTTGAGCTTTATTAGAGAAATTGTCATAGAATGTCCTACAGACCTATATTGGAATACATCCTTCATAGATATTGGGTGGATAGACATTGGATAAGAGAAGGCAGTGGCACTCCACCCCAGTACTCTTGTCTGGAAAATCCCATGGACGGAGGAGCCTGGTGGGCTGCAGTCCATGGGGTCGCTAAGAGTCGGACACGACTGAGCGACTTCACTTTCACTTTTCACTTTAATGCATTGGAGAAGGAAATGGCAACCACTCCAGTGTTCTTGCCTGGAGAATCCCAGGGAAGGGGGCGCCTGGTGGGCTGCTGTCTATGGGGTCGCACAGAGTCGGACACGACTAAAACGACTTAGCAGCAATAGCAGCAGGCATTGGATAGATGCATTGATGGACGCACCTTAGATGATGGAATGAAAGGTGGTACTTCAGATTGACCCCACAGTTTGGGCAGGATTTGGATATGTGTGGAAATAAAAGTGAGGCTTGGAGTTCATTCACCTGTACCTTATTTGAATATGAATCTCACTTTGGCTATTTCCTAACTGTGATTTGAGGCAACTTACTGATTTCTTGAAGCATCTATTTCCTCATACTTCAGTTCGTGCTAATAATTTCCATTCTTTTGAAAGACAAAAATGAGGTAATATTCTTCCTTAGATATTCCTATTACTGACTTTTCATTATTAAGGTGTTTGATTTCTTAGAATGAGCTTTCCTGAACTATTACTTACACATGAACTATTCACTCTGATCATACTACTCTCTGCTCCGTTGCCCTATAATAATATGTTTTTCAAATATTTATCACCCTCTATACCTAATGTATTTACATATTTGTTTATATACTTATGGGCCTGATTCACTGAGTAGAATGCAAGCTGTTTGAGGTTGGGGGGTTTGTCTCTTTGTTCATGTCTATATCACATGCTTAACGCACTGACTAGCACAGGGTAGATACCCAATAAATGTTGGTCTGATGCATGCTTGAATGAATGAAAAATTAGTGGGAATTCTGTGGTGATCCAGTGGTTAGGACTTTGTGTTCTCACTGTTGAGGGCCCAGGTTTGATCCTTTGTCAGGGAACTAAAATCCCACAAGCTGCACAGTGCAGCCAAAAAAAATTAAATTTTAAAAACTTGAGGAAAAAAACCTTGGTAACCACCAGGGTGTTTGCCGAACATATAAATGCCCTGGCCCCAACTCTAGAGACTGATTCAGAGGATCATTTCCAGAGATTCCAGGAAATGGAAATTTTGCAAATTTCTTCATGTGATTCTGACATGCAGCTAGGTTGCAGGACGATTATGTTGTACAAATTGCTTTTGCTCTCAAGCAACTTTCACTCTTAAAGCGCAGACGCATCACTACTCAGAGAAGGAAAAATAAACATCTCTACCAGTGTGATCACTATAGGCACGAACTTGAGCGCCTTTGACCTTCAAAAAAATAACTAAATAAATAAAAGGAAAGAAAGATTTTAAAGAAAAGAGATAGAGGAAATGGGGGGAAAATGCAAAGATAGAGCATGATGAATAAGAACGCAATAGAATGCCCTTCCACCGCAGTCTGTTAGAACAGTGATGAAGAAATAAGAAGGAAGATGCAGAAGAAACAGATGTAGCTGCCACAAGTTAAATACACATCTGTTAAGAATGCTCTTCTCATATGCAGGGTCAGAAAAATATGTACAAATGTAGCGCCTCGCTGATTGACAGAAAAACCTCAGTTCTGGCACCGGGGATCTTGTTTTCTTGACAGCACTTTGTTTTAAAGCTGGAGGCAGAGAAATGTCTTATGCATGTCCTTAAACTGGAAGGCCTTTTGTTCAGGATACTTATACCATTTGCAGATAATGATGTGCATAGCAGTTTCAGCTGTCTGCATATGCATTTTTATGTTTTTTTATGACAGCTCTGCGTACTGAACTAAAAGGCCATTTAGAACTGTCAGGCACTGACAAGCATTACCCTTTACATTTACAATTCTGTTAGCGTGCATTGTCAGGTGGGCTCACCAGACTGCAGAAATGTGATTTCCTTTGAAACCTATGTATGACTTTAATTTAATACAGCAGCCTCAAAAAAAAAAAAAAAAAAAAAAGACAGAGTGTGAGCCCAAGAGAGCTTTATTAAGTATTCTTTTTCCATTAATCTCCTACTTTTTTGTTTTTATAAGACCCTTCCTTGCTTCCTCGTCTTCTCTCTTCCTCTTTCTCTTCTTCTCTCTCTCTGTTATTTCTTCTTTCTTTATTTTTTCTGGAATCCTTCATGTCATGCAGAAGAGAAGCCAGTCTAAGGGAAAGACCTGACCTGCCCGAGCCAAGCCAGACCATCCCTAACTTTCCATATAGCCTGAGGTTAATTTGCAGTCACACCTCTTGTTTTAAGAATGTTTGGCTCAGTATAGAGCTGGATGAATATTCAGGGCCTGGATAGTGGAAACATGGAAAGAATCTACTTAATCCAGCTAATGACTTATCATTGCCCATTATCAATACCACCTGTCTTTGGGACTCCCTTTCTCTCCCCCCAAAATGTTGATTTCAATAGCATGAAGAGCTTATCCTATAAAAGCACTGATGTGTACACTCTAAGAGGCAGGAAAGCAGTGTGAAACCATGGTTTTGCACTGCGGGATTTCATAGTCCACCTAGGCAACTGCCATATATGAATGAAACAGAGAAGTCTCAACATACACTAGGCTGAACTGAAATGTTCACCTCTATTTCAGTTCAGAAACAGAAACAGATTTACTCAAAGGCAATGAAGTTTGATCTTCACTGAGCTCCTCTCTCTTGCCTAACCTGTATAGTTTCTGGGGATGGTTTGAGAGCTGATGAGAGTTCTTGGTGTAGAGAAGAAGTTGAGTTACTAACAGGTAGCAGTTTTATATGAACATAGCTAATCAATTGCTTAAAGAGATCACAGGATAGAAAAAGGCCTAAAACCTCGAGTCTCCTTTTTATAACTTAACTTTGTATTCGGAATGTTGTATTCTTTATTTTATAAAGGATTTCATATATTGTATGTGCCTCAAATCCCATGACTCTGGACCTGCCTCTAGTTCTGACAGCAGGTCCTGTAAGGGGTTCAAAAAGTACCTCTCTAGTTTGAAGGGTCAAGATAGGCTTTTTTGTTTGTTTGTTTATTTTTGAAGTTTGTCTTTACCTAGCCCTTAATAAGGGGCTTCCCTGTAGCTCAGCTGGTAAAGAATCTGCCTGCAATGCAGGAGACCCCAGTTCAATTCCTGGGTCAGGAAGATCTGCTGGAGAAGGAATAGGCTACCCACTCCAGTATTCTTGGGCTTCCCTGGTGGCTCAGTTGGTAAAGAATCTACCTTCAATGTGGGAGACTTGGGTTAGATCCCTGGAATGGGAAGATCCCCTGGAGAAGGGAACAGCTACCTACTCCAGTATTCTGGCCTGGAGAAGTCCATGGGGTCACAAAGAGTTGGACATGACTGAGCGACGTTCAGCCCTTAATAAAGTACAGGATTTGGCTAGTTAGAAGTAGGCCATCATCAAAGTAGAGAGAGCTCTAGGAAAATAATGATCTACAGATAAAATTTTGAAGACCAATGTTTTTGACAATCAACAAAATATTTTTTATTTTCTAAAACTGAGATATCCGTGAAGCAGAACATATATCATGCTTGGTTAAATACATGGAACAACAGACTGGTTCAAAATTGGGAAAGGAGCACGTCGAGGCTGTATATTGTCACCCTGCTTATTTAACTTATATGCAGAGTACATCATGAGAAATGCTGCGCTGGGTGAAGCACAATCTGGAATCAAGATTGCCAGGAGAAATACCAATAACCTCAGATATGCAGATGACACCACACTTATGGTAGAAAGCAAAGAACTAAAGAGCCTCTTGATGAAAGTGAAAGAGGAGAGTAAAAAAGTTGGCTTAAAGCTCAACACTCAGAAAACTAAGATCATGGCATCTAGTCTCATCACTTCATGGCAAATAGATGGGGAAACAGTGGAAACAGTGACAGACTTTATTTTTTTGGTCTCCAAAATCACTGTAGATGGTGACTGCAGCCATGAAATTAAAAGACGCTTGCTCCTTGGAAGAAAAGTTATGACTGACATAGTCAGCATATTAAAAAGCAGAGACATTACTTTGCAGACAAAGGTCCATCTAGTAAAGACTATGGTTTTTCCAGTGGTCATGTATGGATGTGGGAGTTGGACTGTAAAGAAAGCTGAGTGCTGAAGAATTGAGGCTTTTAAACTGTGGTGTTGGAGGAGACTTTTGAGAGTCCCTTGGACTGCAAGGAAATCCAACCAGTCCATCCTAAAGGAAATCAACCCTGAATATTCATTGGAAGGACTGATGCTGAAGCTGAAATTCCAATACTTTGGCCACTGGATGTAAAGAACTGACTCTTTGCAAAAGACCCTGATGCTGGGAAAGATTGAAGGCAGGAGGAGAAGGGGGTGACAGAGGACAAGATGGTTGGGTGGCATCACCGACTCAATGGACATAAGTTTGTGTGAACTCCGGGAGTTGGTAATGGACAGGGAGGCCAGGCGTGCTATAGTGCATGGGTCTCATAGAATCGTACACAACTGAGTGACTGAACTGGACTGAAATACATTTCACCATGCTTAAAACCATGGAATCACACCCAGATCAAAATGTAGAACATATTCCGGTCCCCAGAAGTCTCCTGACTCTGAGCAAGAAATTCTTAATCCCCTCTACCAAGTTTTTCATAAAGACAGGGTAGGGCATACTGGGAATGCTGAATTTGGTGTCACAAGGTCATATTTTGTGTTAACCTCCTAATGGTAAAGACTGTTCAGAAAGAGAATTCAACCTCATGGGGTGGGGACTTACCTCCATTCCTTTCTTCACGCTACAGACTGGGAGCACCCTCACACGCTGTTTGCCATGTTCAACTTTACATGTGGGTAACAAAGTGTTTTGTGTTACCCGGTGACTTGGAATTTCACTGATCCTTGAAGGTCACCCATTCAGGTCATAAGAGTATGGACTAAGCATTGACCTTTGCCTTAGGTTCTTTAAAGAGTCTTATTTGCCACATTCATTCTGGGAGGGGTTCACATCAGGTTCCAACAATTTTCTTTGAATGTACTAATCAGTAGCTTTCATCTCTGACAAAAAGGTGGAATGAAGCCCATGGGCTCCTGATGAAGGGTGGAGGAGAGAGAGAGCTCTAACAGGGAAGCCGAGCTGGGAGAGCATGGTGAGTGCGGGTCAGGGGACTCCCGCTCTGCCTTACATCTAGGCCTCCTTCCTCAGCCCCCCACTGTGAGCCAGGCTGGTAGGAGACAAGGAAAAAAAAAAGAGAACAAAATCCATACAGTGCACTCCCCCTCTGCCCCTCCTCTTTTTTCTCCTCTGTGTCACTAACCTCAAATGCCCTGCAGGAACCAATTACAGTATTCTAATGAGTGCAGTCTCCAATAACTGCATCTGCTGGGTCTGTTCCTGCCTCATCCACATGCTGACCACCAGCACCGCTTCTCAGATCACCTTTCCCAGCAATGAGGCCACCTGCCTGGTGCTCACTAGCTGGCTGGGCATCTCCGTGCAGAGTCACCAGGGATGGGGGACCATCAGGACAGCTGAGGGGGTGCTCGTGTTTGAAGAATGCAAACGACTGTGGGCCATCCTGGCAAGGGAATCAACCAGTCAGGTTGGTGGCTTCAACAACTTGAAGTAGTCTTTGGAGACTAAAAGAAAAGCCAATTTCTGAAAAAGTCCCAATGGCCTGGATACGATTATAGCAAAGGGGTAAATTACTGTGGTTAAGAACATGAACATAAGGAGTTAGGAAGATTTACCCGAGACTCATGTCTCCATCACTTTCTTGCTGTGTGACTCCTGGCAAGTTGATTAATTCCTAAAATGAGCCTCAGTTTCACCACCTATAAAATGGGAGTAATAATAGCACCTGCCTTTTAGAGTGGATGTAAATGTTTAAAGAATAGTTAATATAATATACAAAGCTCTTAGGGTTTTGTCTTGGCTCACTGACTAAAATGAAGCTGTTATTAATCTGATAAATACCTGGTCTAATAAAGATAGAAAAATATAAGGAATATGAATTGTTGTCACTTACTAGCCAAGCCCTTTCCACTCTCTGGCTCTACCATTGTCTCTGCCCTGACCCAGTCCCAGGCCTCTATTCAGCACTTGTACCCTCCTCTATTCCATGCTGCCATCACAAATGTGATACATCCTCCATGTACTTGGAGGTAAACTCTCTCAAACATACATTTTTATTCATGTTATACGTGTACATATATAGGTATGAAAATGCATAAAAAGGAATTCCACTCTAAGAAAGGAGTGGGAATGATGGAGATGGAGTAGGAAAAGAGATAATTTCACATTTTACTCCAATTATTCCTAGATTCTCCAAATCTTTTACAACAAGAATGTATTCACACATTACTTATGTGATTAAAAAAAGAGAGAGAGAATAAAGATGTATTTAAGTGGTTCAAAGTTCAAGCTTGTAATATTGCTGCTTTTTAGGGTCCTAAAATCTTCCCCATACCATGGAGACGTCCCCATTGAGCCTCTCCACACCCTTTGTTGCAAAATAAAATAGCCACCCCTTCCTTACGAGTCAATTGCATCTCAAATTTTAAAAAAAAAATTCTATTTAAAAAAAAAAAACAAAGCAGCCACTCTTTATGATTCTGATACTTGTTACGAGTCCTTCCTGACTGTCACTCAGGCTTCTGACCTTCTGCCTATCGATTGTAAGGATTTGTTTTACAATCCTTTAAAGTGTTTTCTGAAAAAGTGACAGAGAGAGAATGAGGAAGAGAGATTGTCTCTAAATTGTAAAGAAAATATACAAATGGATCATTTGGAAAGTGACTGTGTCTTTGTATGGACAGTTGAGAATCTATCAAAACATTTCTTTTAACTATTTGGCTCCCTTATCCACAGACATGTCTGCTTTCTGCTCACCAGGCACAGGAAGAGGGCTGGGGTAGCAGTATTGGTCAGCACTGGTAATTAAAGATCAATACCAAATGTAGAACTACCACACAATTGCACTCATCTCACATGCTAGTCAAGTAATGATCAAAATTCTCCAAGCCAGGCTTCAGCAATATGTGAACTGTGAACTACCAGGTGTTCAAGCTGGTTTTAGAAAAGGCAGAGGAACCAGAGATCAAATTGCCAACATCTGCTGGATCATTGAAAAAGCAAGAGAGTTCCAGAAAAACATCTATTTCTGCTTTATTGACTATGCCAAAGCCTTTGACTGTGTGGATCACAATACACTGTGGAAAATTCTGAAAGAGATGGGAATACCAGACCACCTGACCTGCCTCTTGAGAAACCTATATGCAGGTCAGGAAGCATATAAAACAACAGACTGGTTCCAAATAGGAAAAGGAGTACATCAAGGCTGTATATTGTCACCCTGCTTATTTACCTTATATGCAGAGTACATCATGAGAAATGCTGGGCTGGAAGAAACACAAGCTGGAATCAAGATTGCCCGGAGAAATATCAATAACCTCAGATATGCAGATGACACCACCCTTATGGCAGAAAGTGAAGAAGAACTAAAGAGCCTCTTGATGAAAGTGAAAGAGGAGAGTAAAAAAGTTGGCTTAAACCTCAACATTCAGAAAACGAAGATCATGGCATCTGGTCCCATCACTTCATGGCAAATAGATGTGGAAACAGTGGCTGACTTTATTTTGGGGGGCTCCAAAATCACTGCAGATGGTGATTGCAGCCATGAAATTAAAAGATGCTTGCTCCTTAGAAAGAAAGTTATGACCAACCTAGATAACATATTAAAAAGTAGAGACATTACTTTGCCAACAAAGGTCCATCTAGTCAAGTAGATGTTTTCCAGTAGTCATGTATGGATGTGAAAGTTGGACTATAAAGAATGTTGAGTGCCGAAGAATTGATGCTTTTGAACTGTGTTGTTGGAGAAGACCCTTGAGAGTCCGTTGAACTACAAGGAGATCCAACCAGTCCATCCTAAAGGAGATCAGTCCTGGGTGTTCATTGGTAGGACTGATATTGAAGCTGAAACTCCAATACTTTGGCCACCTGATGCAGAGAGCTGACTCATCTGAAAAGACCCTGACGCTGGGAAAGATTGAGGGCAGGAGAAGGGGACGACAAAGGATGAGATGGTTGGATGGCCTCACCAACAACAACGGACATGGGTTTGGATGGACTCTGGGAGTTGGTGATGGACAGGGAGGCCTGGCGTGCTGCGGTTCATGGGGTCACAAAGAGTCGGACATGACTGAGCAACTGAACTGAACTGAACCAGATGTAGATGAACATTTCATGCCAAACCAAGTCAGTGAGAAGTAGGAGTGGGTCAGCAGAAATCTGATGGGAACTCCCTGTGCACAGGGCTTTTTGTAGTTTGCAATTATACATTCAAATGCAACAGAGCAGTCAGCAGGTGTCTTAGCAAGTTTGTCTTCTTTCTGGCCCTTTAAGAATGTGAAAGACCTTCTCCTGGGGGTAAAATGGCAGGCCTATTGAGAGTCCAGCAAAGACTCATCTCCCCCTTTCCCACCTTCCAGGGATTACACCCTCCTGACCTGGCAATTTAGCACAAGCTGTTTCTTAAGCCTAGGACACACTTCCTCCAGTTCATTGTCTCACACTCCTGCTTGCTCTTCAGGTTTGAACTCCTAAGCATTCTAGCCTTGACCTATCTGAAGACTTATCCATTAAAAGTTTGCTCCTTTGCTATGTTTATCATAAACCAAATTATTTTCCTTTACAGTACTTATCAATCACAGTTTGTAATCACATATTAATTTGTTAATTGAATTAATTTAACATCTGTCTTCCCAAGATTATTAAGCCCTTTCAGTAGGATTCTGAATTGTTTTATCTCCTTGTTCAGTGCTTTGCATAGTGTCTGGAGTATAGTAGAAGCTCAATAAATATTTGTTGAGTAAATGGTAAATTAAGTAATTGGATTAATCAGTTACTATAGGTATCATAATAAATGCTTATAAGTCCTTATTTACTCTGCTCTATCTTACTGAAGTCTTCTTCATTTATACAAATCTTCTTCAACCTCAAAATATGGTGTTAATGATAGGGATAATGGTGATGATATTAAATACCTTCTCAACCCTATAAAATAATGCCACTTTCATAGGATCATTATGACAAACTGAGGTAACATACATAAAAGCGTACTCACAACTTCAAAGGTCAATATGATGGCTATTGTTTCCTTGTAGACGTATCTAGTCTGGTGCTAGGAAATAGAAAAGGTCAGTGGCCTTTGCTTTTTAGTTCAGTTCTGTTTAGTTCAGTCTCTCAGTCATGTCCGACTCTTTGTGACCCCACGAACTGCAGCACTCCAGGCCTTCCTGGCCTTCACCAACTCCCAGAGTTTACTCAAACTCATGTCCATTGAGTCAGTGATGCCATCCAACCATCTCATCTTCTGTTGTCCCCTTCTCCTCTTGCCCTCAATCTTTCCCAGCATTAGATCTTTTCTAATGAGTCAGTTATTCGCTTGAGGTGGCCAAAATATTGGCGTTCCAGCTTCAACAGTAGTCCTTCCAATGAATATTCAGGACTGATTTTCTTTAGGATGGACTGGTTGGATCTCTTTGCAGTCCAAGGGACTCTCAAGAGTCTTCTCCAACACCACAGTTCAAAAACATCAGTTCTTCAGCACTCAGTTTTCTTTACAGTCCAACTCTCACATCCATACATGACTACTGGAAAAACCATAGCTTTGACTAGACCAATCTTTGTCTGCAAAGTAATGTCTGCTTTTTAATATGCTGACTAGGTTGGTCATAACTTTCCTTCCAAGGAGCAGGTGTCTTTTAATTTCATGGCTGCAATCACCATCTGCAGTGATTTTGGAGCTCAAAAATAAAGTCTGTCTCTATTTCTACTGTTTCCACATCTATTTGCCATGAAGAGATGAGACCAGATGCCATGATCTTAGTTTTCTGAGTGTTGAGCTTTAAGCCAACTCTTTCACTCTCTTTCACTTTTATCAAGAGGCTCTTTAGTTCTTCTTTGCTTTCTACCATAAGGGTGTTGTCATCTGCATATCTGAGGTTATTGCTATTTCTCCCAGCAATCTTGATTCCAGCTTCATCCAGCCCAGCATGTCTCATAATATACTCTGCATAAGTTAAATAAGCAGGGTGACCAAGTCCTAGTATGCATGAAAGAAAAAACATATTAACCCCTGGAAAGCAATTCAAATTCAATGTGAGGTCGGGGACTAAACGTATACCTGTCTTTGACAGTGAGTTGGCATCACAAGTCTCAAAAACAGTTGCCACACCTAACTTAAAAAAAAAAAAAAGTCACAGCTTCCCTGGTGGCTCAGTTGGTAAAGAATCCACCTGCAATACAGAAGACCTAGATTCGATCCCTGGGTTGGAAAGTTCCCCTGGAGGAAGGCATGACAACCCACTCCAGTATTCTTGCATGGAGAATCTCCATGGACAGAGGAGCCTGGTGGGCTACAGTCCATGAGGTGGCGAAGAGTCAGACACGACTGAGTGACTGAGCACAGCACAGCAAGCCTGTGATGTAAGCTTATATCTATAAACTGATTTGCTCTTTTTAACTCTATTGTTATTATCAAATATTAAAGGACAGGCCCTTAAAGATTCTCCAGGAATGCAACAATTCAGCAATCTGCATCTCAGACTGTCCCAGGTTTGCAGGGGAATCAGAGAACAGTGGCCTTACTCTGTGATTTGCACACAGTGTCTCTCCAGTGTGTCTGCATTTTGAGCTGAAGGGCAGTGGCTGTGGCTTTCTTGCTTTTGTAATTCTCTTCAGCACTCTGAGTCTGCTGGATTCAGCTGAAGAGGGAAGGGCAGAGAAAGAGTTGTTATTGCTTTTCTGATGCTTTCAGTTATTTGGTCCTTGGGGGGTTATAGGTAGGGAAGAAGCATGTGATATGCAGTAGCTCTAGCCTATTAAGACCTAAGGTGGGTGATAGAGAAGGTAGTATGATTTGCAAGGCAGTAAAACTTATTACTTCCACCCCCATTCATGTACCCCACCTCCATCTTCACCACAAGCTCCCAAAGTACACAGGTGAAAAGGAATGGTTCCTCAGAAGCTAGTCTGCTGTGTACAAGGCTGGGAGCTCAGCATGTATATTGAGAGCCTCAGTTTCTTTATCTCTGAAATGGACATAAGAGATCCTGTAAAGTTTGGTGAGGTTTCAATGGAATAATGCCCATGAAACCTTATCATAGTGCTTGATACAATATCACATTTTCAACAGGTGTTATTGATTGTTTTTTTTAATTAAAAAAAACAAGTATGAATCTAAAGTCAAGTATGAATCTGAATTCAAACCCAGATCTTTCTGATTCCTGACTGCACTCTTTTCAGCTTACCCCTGATCAAATACAGGGCTGTATGCCTACACTGTGAACTGGGGGGGGGGGGGGGGGGGGGGGGGGGGGAAGGAAGATTAATTAAGAGACAGCCATAAAAAATTCTCTGAATATAAAATGGATGTAATATTAACATACATAATTACTTCTCAACTTCAGAAGCTATAATATCAAAGATAAAAATCATGTCAGCTTCAATCTTTTTCTCATTGTAGATTCAGACCGTTACATTAATGACTAACTTTTTGAGCTGCATAATTTTTTTCTTGGAAAGATACCTTTTTGAGGAGCTAAGAACAGAAGCCCTTTTCCAGACGTACCCTGCCCGGGACTTGAAGGAGGAAGGAGAACCTCCCTGTCGATGCCACTCCCCGCCTCCTACTGCCCTGATCTTCAGTGCGTCCACTCCCTTTGTGAGGAAACAAAAGCAGTTAATCGCAGGGCAGCCAAGTTTCGCCTTTGGCTGGCTGTGGATGTGGCTCCCAGAACTTAGCTGAGAGCCCCAAGTGTGTGACCCCATGAGTGTCTGTGGTTCAGAGACTGCTCCAAAAATTGCCAGCCACTGGATGTTGGCTCATTCCTGGGGAAGAGGTCTCCAAATATCTGAAAGCTGGGCCTTTGTTCATTATAAACAGAGGCCCTCACTCCCACCTCTCCCTTCCTGGCTCTCTGGTCTGAACCTTCCATCTCAGACACAGCCCAGCATCTGTGGGAACCACCCTTTGGAACCTTCTTCCTGTCTCTGAGCCAGCATCTCCTCCTAAGAGGAAAGAAATGAGAGATGTCCCAGGGAGATTTGCTGTATCAGATGCAAATCTAGCACCCTCTAAGGTTCTTTTCCCTTTTCAGGACCTCAGGATGGAATTGGGTCAAGGAGGAGAACCCCATTTCTGACTCCATGTCAAGGGGCCTGTCCAACGTCACAATTCTTGCTAAATGGAACCAGAAGTTGTATTCTCTTTTTTACAGCCTTCTGAAACAATGAATAGAATAGGAGGGGAAGAAGGTAGTTTGGCTTTTCTCCTTTTTTTTTTTTTTCCTATTTTTCTTTTCTATTGGTGCCCATCCCTCCTATCAAGCCCTCCCACTCCTTCCTGTCCCTTTTCACTCAGTGTCACGCTAGATGCTCCAAGTACTCCCTTCCCTAAGCAGCCTCTTTTCTCTGGGCTTCTCTCCTCACCCTATTCCTTTGTCACATATAAATGTTTTACCTGCTCTCTGGTCCTTTCCTTCTGTTAGCTCTGACTCAGCCACCTAATTATGGAAATAAATTTCTATTTTATTTCTCTGCTGCCTCTATTCCACAAAAAAATGCCCATAAGTTTAAGATGTGCCGACTTATCACTGAGGCTACATAAAATAAAATCTTCAAAAGATTGGCAGTCTTCTTGGAGAGCAGCCTGTGTGATTCCACCTGCGAGAGATATGCCTTGAATCCTGAGGTATTCTACACTGAGAAAACACACAGTGCTTTTGTTCCCCTCAAATCAAGTCAATCCTGACTGGGGGAAGCATGAAAATGGAGAACAATGTACTCTCTGTTAATATATAAGTCCACTTAACCATTAATAAAATGCCTTTTCCTTCTAATTTGAGAAATACACCTTTGTAATATCCTATAAAGCCATCTTCTAACTTTAGAATTCTTGGTCTCCTTGGACTTAGCACCAGAATACAATAAAGCAAGAAGACTTGCTCCATGGTGCCAGGTCTGCAATCACTCTCCCTTCTCATCACATGCCCAGCACTGTCCCACACCAGGAAGATCCTCATGTGTACTGTCAATGCCCCGGGTTTGGCCCATTCCCTCAACAACTGCCCCTTCTCAGGCCTAGTGATGCCTTTGTTGTTGTTGTTTTTCATTCGCCAAGTCATGCCCAGCCCTTTGCAGCCCCATGAACTGTAGTATGCCAAGTCTCTCTGTCCCTCACCATCTCCTGGAACGTGCCCAGGCTCATGCCCATTGAATTGGTGATGCCATCCAACCGTCTCATCCCCTGTTGCCCCCTTCTCCTTCGGCCTTCTGTGATGTCTATGTCTGTACATATGTTCCTGCAGGACTGAGACTAGAACAAGATTATTCAGGTTCTGGAAGTGGGCTGAGTCATTTGGGCAGAAAATTCCAAGGTCCTTTGTTTACAGAGTATAGTCTAGAAGGAGGCACAGCATAGGCTCCAGATGGCACATTCCTGTGCCCTGTGGACTAGGAGTGGTCTGGGGGCACTTTCTGAAGCTCGGGGCTAGGATAGGATTCTTCTTGCCCAAGTATAAAGGTATACTGATCTAAAGGGCCAATAGTTCCTGTTACATCCATGCACTTGGTATCAAGCTGCTTCTCATATGGGCCACTCTACATAGGATGCTACAAGTTTAACTCCAGAGACAGTTGATTAATTGTTGTTGTTCACTCACTAAGTCCTGTCTGACTTTTTATGACCCCATGGACTGCAGCACACCAGGCTTCCCTGTCCTTCACTATCTCCTGAAATTTGCTCGAACTCCAGTCCATTGAAACATCCAACTATAGCATCCTTTGATGCCTCCTCCTCCTCCTGCCTTCAGTCTTTCCCAGCATCAGGATCTTTTCCAGTGAGTCAGCTCTTCACATCAGATGGGCAAAGTATCGGTGCTTCAGCTGAAGCATCAGTCCTTCCAGTGACTACTCAGGGTTGATTTCCTTTAGATTGACTGGTTGGATCTCCTTGCTGTCCAAGGGACTCAAGAGAGTCTTCTCCGGCACCATAGTTCAAAAGCATCAATTCTTCAGGCTCAACCTTCTTTATGGTCCAACTCTCACCTCTGTGCATGACTACTGGAAAAACCATAGCCTTGACTATATGGATCTTTGTCAGTGAGGTGATGTCTCTGCTTTTTAATATGCTGTTTAGGTTTGTCATAGCTTTTCTTCCAAGTAGCAAGCATCTTTTAATTTCACAGTTGATTTTAACAATGGTTAATGAAGCATATGCGTTCACCTTAAGACTGTTGACCCCTCCTTAATAGCACTGACCAGTGCATAATAGGTATTTATTAAATGCATTCTATATAAACAAATGAATGACTGACTAGAATTTTATGCATTGTTTCATATAGGAAAGGAGTGACCAAGAGTGGAAATTTCAGACACTAATAGCAGATGAGAGAAACCTTGGTTTGTATACTTTAAGAAGAATCTGCTTATTAGATGTAGCCCCTCTATACTAGCTGAAAATATCTCTTCCTACTGTGATGCATGCATGGCGGTACCCATAGCCAAGAATGTATGCACAATCCCATGAGTCACATATTTTTAAAACACTGATTTTATTTGGCTCCGCTGGGTCTTCATCTCTGTGCACCTGCTTTCTTTAGTTGCAGTGAGCCAGGGCCACTCTTCTTTGTAGAGGCTTCTCTTGTTGCAGACACAGGCTCTAGGTACACAGGTTTCAGTATTTACAGCATGTGGGCTCAGCAGTTACGGTGGGCAGGTTTAGTTGCTCATGGCATTTGGAGTCTTCCTAGACCAGGAATCAAACTCATGTCCCCTGCATTGGCTGACAGATTCTTATCCACTGTACCACCAGGGAAGTCCTCAAATATTTTTAGAGCAGGATTTCTCAACGTATTGTAACTATTGACATTTTGGGTGGGATCATTCTTTGTCGTGGGGGTAGTCCTCTGCGTTGTAGGACATTTAGCAGCATCCTTGGTGTCTACACACAAGAGGCTGGTAGTATTGCTTCCCGGTTGTGACAACCAAAATTGTCTCCAGACAGTGCCAAATGTTCCCTGGGTGGGAATGGTGGGGTAAACAACCCCTGGTTAAGAACCACTGTTCTTAAAGAAACTGATTCTTTATAGCTTGACATCATCATTCCCCACCCAGTCAGAATTAACACCAAGCAGAACTCACAGCAGGCTTCAGTTGCACCCAGATTCATTGTCAAAAGAAAATGAGAGTCAAGTCAAAATAATGTTGTAGTTTGCTATGTTTTATCAGTCTCTAAGACTGTATAGTAAATGGCAACTTTAAGCTAAAAGATGAAAATGTAGAGTAATGATGTCTAAATCTCTTACAGCAATAATTCTACTAATTTATGTTGGCTTTTTTTTTTTTTTCAGGGTTAGGGAATGAGCCAGAGTTAATGTGCTTATAGTTCAAACATAGAATGAGATTAGTAGGAAGAGAAAGCACATGCCAAAAGTGTCTCTACTCTAGCCTCATGTAAGCTCTTTCAGGGTGACTCAGGAAAGGGTTACAGAGTCAGCAGCCCATTTCCATGGCCATTCCCTAAGCCGTTTTTCTGCTTCTGGTCCTACCATCTTTGTTACTTCCTATATTTCCTATATCAAAATAGGAAGTTGTGACTTAATGGCTTAGCAATGTACACATTTGTGTTTGTCATGACTTGTTAAAGCCAGGATTTCATGAAATTTCCGTCTGTGTGGCTCTAAATGTTATTTTGGGTCTAAAAATCCCCAGAATGCAATTAAGCATATTTATTTGTTTTACAAGGACAAAAAAAATATTTATGCATGAGAACACACAATTTTACCTCCTTCCCCACTTTTTTGAGCTGGAAAGGATTGTTTCTTGCTAAGTTAGATTTCAGAATCTTTTTGTTGTTATTGTTGAGAATCTAGTTGATAAAATTAAGGAGGGAATTTAAACTATATCAAAAAGAACAAGAGTGGATAGGAGATAGAACTGTGTATCTGCAAAAATGCCTAAGAGAAGAAAAGAAGTGAGAGAGAGATTTGGGGAACAGCTGGCATACATGTGAAGTACACTGTTGATGATCAAAATATTTTTAATTAAAAAATATTAAAAAATTTTAAAAGTACCTTTAGTTATTTCATTACGTATTCAAGCTACTAGAAATAAACAGTAGGAATTCTTTAAAACTTAGCTACAGAATTGTGGTTTTTTCCTAATTTAAATAATTCAAGGTTGGCCAAGACTCAGCAATTTGAGCTCAGGGTTAATTCATGGGCTACATTTGGAAGTGACTGATTGTAGTAACTTCCCTGTCAGGCTAATCTTCGCACCTACTGAGGCTGTTCTTTTACAGCAAATTCCTCTTTTAATCTGGTGCTTTGGACAAGAGGGCTGAAGACAGACTTGTCAGTCAATACACAATCCACCATATCATTCATTAAAAGCAAATTCATTAATGAATGTCATGTGATGATAATAGTCTGCTGACAAAAAGGAGAGGGAGACCTGACCCCTACTCTTAAAGTGCTTACAGTCTTGTCTGTAAGTAGCCTGTAAGTAACATACACATGGTAATCCCCATATAAACTAAATGTGTATCATCAAATGAGCCTAGAATTTTCATAACAATAGAACTTATTCTAAAATTGTACATAGCCTTCTATAGAATCATTAAGAATTGTAGAATTTTCCAGTTACATTAGATTGGTGTATATAGCGTGAATAACTGTGTTAGAAGGATTCCAGTCCTCACAATTTTTGGACATCTCTAAAATAACATGATTCAGAAGATGTTTATTACATGTTTATTACATTCTGTACTTTCCTTGCTAAATCTGATATGGGTCCAGCAATGAACAACACATCTTTCTAACATGATGACTCAGAATGAACACAATTTTAGGAGCAGGAGAAGCAGATGAGAAAATACCTCACTGATACATGCCCTCTGTTGTATTTCAGCCTGATGCCACATCAAGCTTAAAGCCTTTTTGCTGATTCTTAAACTAACTGTGAGAAGAAACCATCTCTTTTCCCCTCTGGGTCTGGGGACATGCTATATTCCATTAGCAGCCTCTCTGATTTTTCATCTAAAGCTCTTTCCTTGCCTTGGATATTGGCTAACATTTTCCACTGGTCAGAAACTTTGTTTATACAGCTGATCAAGTTAATGGTTCATCTCCTCTGCTCTGTAGGCACTCCAATTCTATCGTCATCATAACTAGGATTGGCCATTTTCCTTGGCAGAATTATTTCAGTAATCCGAGATAACCAAATTGGATTGGTGATCGATCAGTGTGTTCAGCACTCATTCCAGTAAATAAAACCAACTAAGCTCCAAGTGGTTGAATTGTTATTACAGTGGAGTCACAATGTGAATCAAAGCTTAGAGACCTCAGGGAATTTCATAAAATCCTACTCTGCAACCAGATGATTGTCCTGTAATATATACCAAATACCAAAGACCCATAGGTTTCAGCCTTTCTTGGTGGAAACAGCTAGTTTTTCTGTGATACATAGATGAGAAATACCACCATTTATAAAAGTGGTCCTTGAAAACCTCGTTTTTTCTATTTACTCATTTTTCATTTACATTTCTATATAAAATTCTAGTGTGAAAAGAGTATGGTGGTTCATCGCGATCTTTTCATTGTTGAACATGGAGGACAGTGTTGAGTCATAAATAAATGAACATAGTTTTGGGATATCTTGTCTGACAGGAAAGGCGATATTTTTTTTTTAATGAAAACTTGATAGATAATGGGATTTTATTATAAACTTCAAACTGTGTTTTTCAAAAACCCAAATTCTAGAGAGAGCTTTGCTACCGACTTGCTATGTGAGCTTAAAACATTTTGTTTTGCATTTTCGTTTCCAGTAAATGAAAGTACTAATGATAATTATGCCCCTCTCCATCACCAGTTATCATGAGAACCAAATAGAATATTGTATATGGAAGCCCTTCTTGAAGTCTGAAAAGGTATTAAAAGGCATGAGAATGCAAACAGGGTTCCCTGAATTGTGGGATGCATTGCTGGTGAGATGAGAGACATACCCCAGTGTTCAGTTTCTCACTTGGGGAGATGTACATTAAATTGTGTTGAACTACATAGTGAGAAAGTTAATCCTTTTTCACTTCTCAGTCACCGTTTCTGATTCCTGCATCTTGTTTTGGTGCTAGCATGTCTCCAGCACATCTTTAACACTTGCTAATCTCCCTTTCCTTAAAGGGAGAGCACCTCTCAGGCATGGGGCCAGGCACATAACTTAGCTGGATTTTAATAACGTGATTCAGTTTTCCTTGCTCATGTATTTTTGTCATAAATTCTTTAATGGCAAATGGTAATGTTTTTCCATTAATAGCATAATATAAAGTTTTGTTTCGATGCAACTTTATCT
This sequence comes from Ovis aries, assembly GCF_016772045.2. Taxonomy (NCBI): domain Eukaryota; kingdom Metazoa; phylum Chordata; class Mammalia; order Artiodactyla; family Bovidae; genus Ovis; species Ovis aries. The sequence goes on from NC_056058.1 coordinate 67,715,853, forward strand.
AAGTAGGGAGAAAAAGAGCCATTTTAAAGAAAAATATTAAGTAAATAATAGTCAGTGATTCGTGAATTTGACAGAAATTGTGAAAGTGAGATGAATATGTTTGAAGTTTGGGAATATATACACTTGTCATCGTAAAACATAGGCTAAGACCAAGTGTGTTTGTCATTGAGATGGTTGTTATTGTTCAGTCACTAAGTCGTGTCTGACTCCTTGTGACCCCATGGATTTCCAGGCTCCCTGGCCCTCTGCTATCTCTTGGAGTTTGCTCAAATTCGTATCCAGTGAGTCAGTTATGCTGTCCAACCATCTCATCCTCTGTCACCCCTCTTCTCTTCCTACCCTCAATCTTTCCCATCATCAGAGTCTTTTCCAATGAGTTGGCTATTTGCATCATGTGGCCAAAGTATTGGAGCTTTAGCTTCATCAGTCCTTCCAACGAATATTCAGGGTTGATTTCCTTTAGAACTGGTTGGATCTCTTTGCAGTCCAAGGGACTCTTAAGCAACGTCTTCAGCAACACCATTTGAAAGCATCAGTTCTTTGGTGCTCAGCCTTCTTTATGGTCCAACTCTCACATCTATACACGACTGCTGGAAAAACCATAGCTTTGACTAGATGGACCTTTGTTGGTAAACTGATGTCTCTGCTTTTAATACGTTGTACTTTTCTCACGTACCTTTGGTTCATCCCTCACCATTCTTGAACAAGCCTTACAAAGCAACCCTCAAGGCCAGGGAAGGGAGAAAATTGGAACTTTCCGATGCCATTTTAACTTCCACTGATAAAGCCATCCATTGAGAGAATTTAGGCACTGAATCCAACTGAAATCTTCTAAACTTTTCAGCATTAAAAATAGGTGGTGTTGACTGTGCTAAAGAGACAGCTCCCTCCTCAAGAGTCAGGTTTGTCTCATTAACCTTGGAAGGGGGTCCCAGCACACGGTGACTGACCTGGCATATTCGGACACACAGATACAGTACATCAACCTCATTCAGGATGGGCTTCAACACTTTGATGAAATACATCTTGTTCCATCCTCTAGAGACCATGTGAATCCACAAACAATAACAATTTTAAAGAAATTGTGGGTAAGCGAATCCTCTGTGCTCAGAGTGTTTTCTCACCATTTTTCTATTTTCTATTTCTTTCTTTCTCAATTGAAAAAGAAGTAGAAAAATCTTCAGTTGTGTCAGAACAAGAAGGGCATTCTGTGGCATGGAAATTTTGTTGGTGGGTTTTAAAAATACAGTTTCTAAAAATTTATGGATGAGCTCAATTTAGAAAAAGTGGGGAAATCACATGCTGACATGCAGTTCAGTTTGGGAGCCTATTTTTTTCCATAGAATGTTGTGCAAAGAAAAATCCCAAAGTAATGATTTCCTTTGCTAATAAATCTTGTTTGAAGTGAGGAAGTCTTGAAGCAGAATAAATAGTAATAAAAACACCACTAGGATCATCTTCATTCCTTTCAGATGTGTTCAACTCCAACCCAGGAAAAGTAACTGAGTGTCTCATCCCCATAGTCAATACTACATCTCCTATGGGCTTTGTGTGTGTGTGTGTGTGTGTGTGTGTGTGTGTGTGTGTGTGTGTGTGTGTGTGTGTGTAATTCACATATATATTTTTTTGGCCTGTGTTTATACAATTATTGTTGCAAATGTAGGTATTTGACACTTTAATAACATATTATTGCACTTTAAGGAAAACACACCCTTCTGTACTATTCTTCTTGCTGGGTGTAGAGCTCCTCTTTAGAGCAGATGTTCTTGGCTGTTACGAAAGGGCTTTAGAATGCTGGATTCAGATGAAGCTTGGAGGCGAGCGCCAATTATGTCATATGGTGACAGTGCCCAGTTATAACACTAATAGGCTTTTCATTATTTTTAATATATTTTTTTGGTTTTAATTATTCCTATGTATATTTAAGGACTCTCATTATGGAAAGCCAGGATTAGAATTGCTACTATGTTTTTTGCTTAAACAGGACAGGAAATTTTTCATAGTCTGAAAAAGTTTTAGGAGTACTGAGAATGTTTGAAAACAAAAACAGAACCAAAGAAAATAAAAACACAAACCTCTCCCATAGCGTAGTCATTGATGACTAAATGTTTGAATTTTTATGTCTGGCACGCCATAGGTTTCTAATAAATTTGTAATGAATGAATACAAACACTAAAACAAGGTTTCTATCTTTTTTTTTTCAGTTCAATCACATGCTTTCCTTATTTATCCCATTCTTAGGATCTGGAACCATTTATATTTGTGTTCCCTAAAACGAGTGAAACAGTGGCTCATTCACAGGAAGGTTATTTAATCTTTAACATCCACCTCCATGTTCTGCCCACATTATTATTATCATGAGTTTACCTAATGCAGAGACAATAGAAATAAATTTGTTGAGAATTTTGTGGAGATTTTATACTTTGTTTGTTTGACAATCAAATGGCCCCGCAAGCCAGATCCAACCTGCCTGAGGTTTTTATAAATAAAAGTTTATTGGAACACAGCCATAATAGTTGGTTTACATATCATCTAAGACAACTTTGGGGCTTCCCTGATAGCTCAGTTAGTAAACAATCCACCTACAACACAGAGATAAACAATCTGCCTGTAATGCGGGAGACCCCAGTTCAATTCCTGGGTTGGGAAGATCCGCTGGAGAAGGGATAGGCTGCCACTCCAATATTCTTGGGCTTCCCTGGTATCTCAGCTGGTAAAGAAGCTTTGGTGCCACAATAACAAAACTGAAGAATCATGTCAGAGACCAGATACCCTGCAAATCCTAAAATATTTATCATCTGGTCTTTTGACACAAGAGAAATTTATTCACTCGTAGAGTGGGAATTTTAGAGGCAGACAGGAGTTAGTATGGTATTCTTGAAATTCTTTTTAAAGTGTTTATTAATTCAAAGTTTGACTTTATTTGGACTCAGAGGTACAGAGGCTTGTCTTTATAAAAGTCTTAATATAGCATGGAAGTTAACATATCAGTTCATTAATACTGTTTTTACTCTCACTTTTAATAGTAATGAAAATAGTAATAACTATAACAAAGCGCTCCCCTTTTTGACGGAGTAGCAGAAAAGTCCTTCCTGGGACTGCTGTGGTAACATATGCATTCATAGAAATTGGCTGCAACCCCTTGTATCAAGATTAAGTCAAATGTATTAAAGGCACAGTCAGTTTGTACCTTCCTTTCCCCACTGTGATCCAGTGGGTCTCAAAGATTTAGAAATCATCTTGTGTCCTGGAAATCGATGCTTTTACACCTGCCGAAGCGCTAAGGCATTTTCTGGCAGGAGTCTCCATATGAATGCTACTGTCAGAGATTTGCTGGCTTAGCTGGGGGGTAGGGGTGGGGGGTGGACTGTACAGTTGTGAGAGTGTAAGTATTGTGGCAAGAAGCGTGATTTGGTTTTCTCCACAATGCCCAGCCAAGCCCCTTGGGCTATGTGTGTTCACCTTACAGGATGTGTACTCACAGGATGGCCCTGGGCCAGTGAGCCTGTGTGCCCATGGCAGCATCTTGAATCTTGCTGGGTGCAAGAGGGAACCCTAGGCATAGCATTGGAAAGAAAGGAAGGGATTTGGTCCACTAGTGTTCCCCACCCTGTCCCCCTCACTCTAGAAAAGGGGACAATAATTACCATTTTATTTGTGTCTTCTGTATGCTAAACACCAAGCTAATTATATGCCAACTGAGTCCTACCCATCGTTCAAAAGTATGCTGTTATCCACATTTAAAAATAAAGAAGTTGAGACTTAGAGAGGTTAAGTAATTGGCCCAAGGACACACAGCTGCTAAGTGGCAGAGCAAGGATTAAGCTCCAAAAGACTTTGTTTAAAATGCTAAGTGAGGAACTTTTGGGGAAAAGATTGGGTTTCCTGAGTGGGTGATGTCATTTGCACTCTGAACTGGAGTTGTTCAATATTAAAAATCCCTCCTCAAGGAAGTTGTACTCTCAACCTCAAGCAAAAAGAACTTTTGCTGTGTTGACCACATCCCTTGGTCAAAAAAAGCTGTCTGCAAAGCTATGTGCCTGCTGTTCCAGCCAAGCTGTAGGGAATGCTGGCAGAGCATCTACATGGGGAAAAGAGAATTAGAATTAGAAATGTTACAGGATAGAGGGGAAATACACGCATACACACATACCATCACCACCCCCACCCCACATGTTACATGGACTAAAGAAGCTCTCTGAAACACTGACCTAGGAGCATGAATTCAAAAAGAGTGGGTGATACATTCATAGTGTCCCAGAGGGGCTGTGGGTTGTGGCTCATTCTTTAAGCTCTATGTTTGGTTGCCAAGGCTCATACCTGTATCTTGGGTCTTGGGACACAAGTAATTTCAGAGAAGTAGGCAGAATCTTTTGGGGCCCCTGGAAAAAATGATAAAGAAGTTGGGAGTCCTGTGAAAGGCCTCTCTGATCACCAGGATGGAGTTTTTTTTTGTTTTTTTTTTTTCCCAGAAGGAAAATACAAACTTATCCTCAAATAATCATTACCATTCTTATAATGCACAGTGATTCTTGCTAGTAAAGATCAGCCAAGATTTCAAAATCACCAGGGAGCACCTTCTATGCATTATTTCATTGTAAAAGTGTTAGTTACTCAGTCATGTCTGACTCTTTGTGACCCCATGGACTGTAGCCCTCCAGGCTCCTCTGCCCATGGAATTCTCCAGGCAAGAATACTGGAGTGGGTTGCCGTGCCTGCCCTCCTCTAGGGGATCTTCCTGACCCAGGAGGTGAACCTGGGTCTGCTGCATTTCAGGCAGATTCTTTTTTTTTTTTACTTTACAATATTTTATTGGTTTTGCCATACATCAACATGAATCTGCCATGGGTGTACACGAGTTCCCCATCCTGAACACCCCTCCCACCTCCCTCCCCATAGCATCCCTCCGGGTCATCCTAGTACACCAGGCCCGAGCATTCTATATCATTCATCCAACCTGGATTGGTGATTCATTTCACATATGATAATATACTTGTCTCAATGCCATTCTTCCAAATCATCCCACCGTTGCCCTTTCCCATAGAGTCCAAAAGACTGTTCTATACATCTGTGTCTCTTTTGCTCTCTTGCATACAGGGTTATCATTGCCATCGTTCTAAATTCCATATATATGCGTTAGTATACTGTATTGGTGTTTTTCTTTCTGGCTTACTTCACTCTGTATAATAGGCTCCAGTTTCATCCACCTCATTAGAACGGATTCAAATGTATTCTTTTTAATGGCTGAATAATACTCCATTGTGTATATGTACCACAGCTTTCTTATCCATTCGTCTGCTGATGGACATCTAGTTGCCTTCATATCCTGGCTATTATAAACACTGCTGTGATGAACACTGGGGTACTGAAGGCAGATTCTTTACCATCTGAGATCATTAAATCGTCCCATGGCCCTTAAAACTGAGTCATATTGTTATGTCATTTTAGGGAGAATTAGTAAGGTCCAGGGCTGGGCAAAGACTAATAGAGTTTTGCCAAGAAAATGCACTGGTCATAGCAAACACCCTCTTGCAACAACACAAGAGAAGACCCTACACATTGACATCACCAGATGCTCAACACCGAAATCAGATTGATTATATTCTTTGCAGCCAAAGATGAAGAAGCTCTATACACTCAACAAAAACAAGACCAGGAGCTGACTGTGGCTCAGATCATGAATCCTTATTACCAAATTCAGACTGAAATTGAAGAAAACAGAGAAAACCGCTAGACCATTCAGGTATGACCTAAATCAAATCCCTTATGATTATACAGTGGAAGTGAGAAATAGATTGAAGGGCCTAGATCTGATAGATGGAGTGCCTGATGAACTATGGCATGAGGTTCATGACATTGTACAGGAGACAGGGATCAAGACCATCCCCATGGAAAAGAAATGCAAAAAAGCAAAATGGCTGTCAAGGGAGGCCTTACAAATAGCTGTGAAAAGAAGAGAAGGGAAAAACAAAGGAGAAAAGGAAAGATACAAGCATCTGAATGCAGAGTTCCAAAGAATAGCAAGGAGAGATAAGAAAGCCTTCCTCAGAAATCAATGCAAAGAAATAGAGGAAAACAACAGAATGGGAAAGACTAGAGATCTCTTGAAGAAAATGAGAGATACCAAGGGAACATTTCATGCAAAAGATGGGCTCGATAAAGGACAGAAATGGTATGGACCTAACAGAAGCAGAAGATATTAAGAAGAGGTGGCAAGAATACACAGAAGAGCTGTACAAAAAAGATCTTCATGACCTGGATAATCACGATGGTGTCATCACTTATCTAGAGCCAGACATCCTGGAATGTGAAGTCAAGTGGGCCTTAGAAGGCATCACTATGAACAAAGCTAGTGGAGGTGATGGAATTCCAGTTGAGCTATTTCAAATCCTGAAGGAAGATGCTGTGAAAGTGCTGCACTCAATATGCCAGCAAATTTGGAAAACTCAGCAGTGGCCACAGGACTGGAAAACGTCAGTTTTCATTCCAATCCCAAAGAAAGGCAATGCCAAAGAATGATCAAACTATCTCACAATTGCACTCATCTCACATGCTAGTAAAGTAATGCTCAAAATTCTCCAAGCCACGCTTCAGCAATACGTGAACCGTGAACTTCCAGACGTTCAAGCTGGTTTTAGGAAAGGCAGAGGAACAAGAGATCAAATTGCCAACATCAACTGGATCATGGAAAAAGCAAAACAATTCCAGAAAAACATCTATTTCTGCTTTATTGACTATGCCAAAACCTTTGACTGTGTGGATCACAATAAATTGGAAAATTCTGAAAGAGATGGGAATGCCAGACCACCTGACCTGCCTCTTGAGAAATCTGTATGCAGGTCAGGAAGCAACAATTAGAACTGGACATGGAACAACAGACTGATTCCAAACAGGAAAAGGAGTACGTCAAGGCTGTATATTGTCACCCTGCTTATTTAACTTCTATGCAGAGTACTTCATGAGAAACGCTGGATTGGAAGAAACACAAGCTGGAATCAAGATTGCCAGGAGAAATATCAATAACCTCAGATATGCAGATGACACCACCCTTACGACAGAAAGTGAAGAGGAACTAAAAAGCCTCTTGATGAAAGTGAAAGAGAAGAGTGAAAAAGTTGGCTTAAAGGTCAACATTCAGAAAACTAAGATTATGGCATCTGGTCCCATCACTTCATGGGAACTAGATGGGGAAACAGTGGAAACAATGTCAGACTTTATTTTTGGGGGCTCAAAAATCACTGCAGATGGTGACTGCAGCCATGAAATTAAAGACACTTACTTCTTGGAAGAAAAGTTATGACCAACCTAGATAGCATATTGAAAAGCAGAGACATTACTTTGCCAACAAAGGTCCATCTACTCAAGGCTATGGTTTTTCCAGTAGTCATGTATGGATGTGAGAGTTGGACTGTGAAGAAGGCTGAGCACCGAAGAATTGATGCTTTTGAACTGTGGTGTTGGAGAAGACTCTTGAGAGTCCCTTGGACTACAAGGAGATCCAACCAGTCCATTCTGAAGGAGATCAGCCCTGGGATTTCTTTGGAAGGAATGATGCTAAAGCTGAAACTCCAGTACTTTGACCACGTCATGCAAAGAGTTGACTCTGTGGAAAAGACTGATGCTGGGAGGGATTGGGGGCAGGAGGAGAAGGGGACAACAGAGGATGACATGGCTGGATGGCATCACTGACTTGATGGATGTGAGTCTGAGTGAACTCTGGGAGTCGGTGATGGACAGGGAGGCCTGGCGTGCTGCAATTCATGGGGTCGCAAAGAGTCGGACATGACTGAGCAACTGAACTGAACTGAACTGAGGGCTGCCCTGGGCAATACGGTAGCTACTGGCCACATGTGGTTGTTGAGCACTTAGGACATTTATGCTGTGAATGTAAAATACACAGAATTTTGAAGACAATACAAAAAAGGAAAAAGTATGAAAGCAAAATGTCTGTTCAGTAATTACTTACTGAGATGATAATATTTTACATATATTAGCTAAATATATTCTCAAAACTAACTTTGTGTGTACTCAGCTGCTTCAGTCATGTCTGACTCTTTGTGACCCCATGGACTGTGGCCCTCCAGGCTCCTCTGTCCATGGGATTCTCCAGGCAAGAATACTAGAGTAGGTTGCCATGCCCTCCTCTAGAGGATCTTCCCAGGGATCAAACCCATGTCTCTTGCATTTCCTGCATTGTAGTGGGATTCTTTATCCACTGAGCCATCTGGGAAGCTCAAAATTAACTTTTACTTTTTTTTTGTTTTTACTTTTTCTAACGTGACTGCTAGAAAATTTTGAATTACTTCCATTCCTCACAAATGTGGCTTGCTCTGTTTCTATTGGGCAGCTCTGGTCAAGAGCAGAGATCAGCAAACAGGCCCACACCCTGGTTTTACACAGCTTATGAGCTAAAAATGCTAGAATGATTTTTATGTTTTTGAAGCATGGTAAAATTAAAAACAAAGACAATCTGGCCTACGAAGCATAAAATATTTGCTATCAGCCCTTTATGTAAAAAGTTTGCTGGTCAAGATGACTGTCCAGTCTAGGACCACTAACTCCAAAAGGTGTGCTTTACCCACTGTGAATACTGGCTTTCTACTAGATGCTAGACAGTTCACAAAATCTTTATACTCAGGGCTTATTTTAATTCTGAGATTAAATAAGACTAATGACTAATGTTTATTCAAAATCTTATTATAATACTACTTGCCACTAATAATGTTATTATATCCACTTTGCAGATGAGCAAGCCAAGGCTTATAGAGAGGCAGTAGTTTGGCTTATGTCACACAGCTAATAAATGACAGGACTGGAATTTAAATCTACTTCTTCCTGAAGGGTACACTTGTAGGCCCCTTGCTATCCTGCCACTGAATTCCTGTTTATTTAGGGCCAGCCTCTGCGCTGATCAATGCTGAGTTACCTACTGCCTGAGTTTTCTTGCCGGTGATTTGTGCTTCCGTGAATCTAATCCAGGGTTCAACAAACTATCTTGGGCCCATAGGTCAAATTTGGCCCCACTGTCTTATACACACACATGGACACTTCCCAGGAGGCTCAGTGGGTAAAGAATCAGCTTGCAATGCAGGAGAGACAGGTTCAATCCCTGGTCAGGAAGATCCCTTGGAGGAGGGGATGGCAATCCACTCTAGGATTCTTGCCTGGAGAATCCCATGGACAGGCGAGCCTGGTGGGCTACAGTCTGTGGGGTCACAAACAGTAAGACATGACTGAAGTGACTGGGCACTCAATGGGACACACCCCTGCCCTTTTGTTTGCACATTGTCTAGGGCAGGGGTCCCCAACCCCTGGGCCACAGACCGGTACTAGCCCATGACTTGTTAGGAGCTGGTCTGCACAGCAGAAGGTGAATGGCAGGTGAGCAAGTGAAGCTTCATCTGTATTTACGGCCTCTGTCCATCACTCACGTTACTTCCTGAGCTCAGCGTCCTGTCATAGCAGCAGCCGCATTATGTTCTCATAGGAGTAAGAACCCTACTGTGAGCTGTGCATTTGAGGATCTAGGTTGCATACTCCTATGAGAATCATCTTGAAACCATTTCCCTAGACACTCCCCTCCCACCCTGGTCTGCCGAAAACATTGTCTTCCACAAAACTGGTCCCTGGTGCCAAAAAGGTTGGGAACCACTGGTCTATGGGTAGTTCTACACTACAACAGCGCAGTTGACTAATTATGAGAAAGGCTACACATCCCACAAAGCTAAAAGCATTTATTATCTGGGCCTTTAAAAGAAAATTCGCTGACCCCTAATCTAACTCGTTCAGGACAGGCCATGTGGCCCACAGGGCTCATTACAGTGCGGGATTGGCTAGGGCCCAATAAACATGGAGTAGGCGAGTGAGTGAGTGGTGGGGGAGAGGAGAGTCCAGAGAGCACTTTCCTCTCGCCTTGTCCAGAGCCCACTTCGTTAGGTAGTGCACGCATGCACTCACAACCCTGAAATGTTGCCATCTCTCTAATTGCTGGTGTTGGGATTCTCCCATATTCCTTCCCCACTTCCTTCCCCAATAGTTACTTGACCTGGAACATGTGGATTACATTTCACTTAAAATACATAGGGAATTTAAAATTAAAGGAAAACATGTTTGGCAAGAACTAGAGTACTTTGCAAACCATCTGGGATGTTCTCTTGTTTGTACTGGAGCTCTGTGCCGCTGTCCTCCATGGAGAAATGATCTTCACAAAACCCTCATTAGTTTCTGGACAATGGAACTTTTCACACTTAAGTGAAACCAACAGGAGTGTGCAATGTTGGCCTCAGTGTGGCTTGGGAAAGAAACTGGCAACCAACTGGTTGTAAAACAAAGGTGGCAATTCAAGGACATTTTGGGGAGAGTCATGGCAAAGATTGTTGCATTAGGCTGCCCTGGGCCATTTCCAAACTCTGTGACAACAGATACCATTACTGAGCATTTCCTGTGTTCCAGGCACTTTTCTAAGCACCATCTACCCTTTACCTCAATCAATCCTCCCAACAACCATATGGGATGGATCCTGTTATCCACATGGCAATCTGAGGAAACTGAGAACTAGGCAACTTACTTCCCCCACTACCACACAAGTCATAAGTGGCAGAACCAGGACTCAAAGCCAGACCAGGATAAACTAACTCTGACACCTCTGTCCCATATTATTCTACACTGGGCAGCCCATGAGCTCACCAGCTACACTTTCCATGTCTTGTGACCCACAGCAGTGCTGTGCATATGATAAACACTAATAATTACCCATTTCCTCATTTATATATTCAAAAATATGTATTCAAAACTACTGTACAGCAGGTACCATGATAAGTAATAATCAGTGGTGATCTAAGACAGATGGCTTTAAATAACATTAATTAAGGAAGACATTATAGCCATCTTTGCATCTAGAAGATTCCAAACTCATGGAAGTTTTATCCATTTTATTCTCTTTGCTTATCCATTTCCTCTTACTAGGAGGATAATTTATTTTTCTTATTTCTCTGTTCTTCTTGTTCTGCCCCTACCCCCGCTCCAAAAATTCCAGTTCTGAAAACAGTCTCCATATTGTGAAAAAGATTTCTTAAACCACAGGAGTGATGTAACTGTAGGCCTGTTTTTTCTCTCTTATGTACACAAAATATTGGATTTGAGTGAGATTTTTAAAAATTGGTTTTCAAGTGTGATGAAAAGAGTGTCCTTTTTACCAGAACAAAACAACCCCTAATGCTGAAGCCTCCTTCCTGATAGGGTTGATATCCCAAGATGAAGAAATCTGTGCGTTGGGCCACAGCCTAAAATCCAGTGCAAAAGGCAGAGGGAAGCTCTGGACTGGAAAGAACTTCCATGTTTAGGATGGAGCTTAAGGCTCCCTTTGGGCTTTGGAGGCTTTACTTAAAGACATGGCCTTTGTTTAGATGGGCAGCAGCCCAGAAGCCTCGCTTGCAATCCAGCTGATATGACAGGGGTTTTGCCATGGAAAGTGTACACATTGGAGTGTTTCTCAGCTAGTCACTAGCCATCAATTACTTAAGAGTCAGATCTTGGCCAGAGGCCCCCGTTCCACAAAGTATGTCATTCTGTGTTCACAGAAATGGAGTTCACAGTCCTGCCGCTAAATTAAAGCTGGTTCTTCCAAATTAAAAGCAGACAGGACAGATGTGCAGGGAAGAAATGGAGACTCACATCTTTTGTGAATCAGCTAATCATTGTGCCAGAACTTGAATTCAGCTTTTCCTGTTGAGGCCACAACTGCACCACACCTATGTAAACCGCATTAAACCACATTAAATGAGGTAGAATGAACATTTTACCAGTTCTTTCTTTCACCCTGCCATCTGGAGAAGGACAAAGAGTTCCGTAGAGGCCTGAATGCCAAGGACTCTGCAACATGGGAGCCTGGGGTCAGCACTGGAGGGTGACCACATTCAGCTTGCCCCTTGTTGAGCATTTAGGAGGGAACATGCACACAGAACCAAGCTAGCCACTCATGAGGACAGAAGGTCCAAACATGATCGTAAAGCTTTGGGGCCTGCATTTCTCAGGAAATTGATTAAAGCTAAGGTTTTCCATACTTGGCCTGCCCTCTTAATCTATTCATGGTATAAATGTTAGCTTTAATTTATTGAGCACTTACTATATAAAATTTGAAAAAATTCAATAGGATCAAGTGACTCCCTGTTTAAAATCCTTCAATGGCTTCCAGCTGCCCTAATGATAAAAACCATTTTGGGGTCGCCAAGTCCTGTAGGATGTAGTCCCTACCACATCTGATATCCCTTCTCCCCTTTATCTCCCCACTCCAGACCCGTTAGAGTTTCTCACCTGTACCACATTCTCTCTACTTTTAAATATTCCCTCTGTGCAGTGCTCTTCCAACCGTCTTTTTCCTACTAAACATCATTGTCGAGAAATAACATACATACCATACAGTTCACTCATTTAAAGTGTACAATTCGGTGGTTGCTAGTATAGTCACAAAGTTGTGTAAGCATCACCACAATATAATTTCTTTATTTTTAATTTAATCTTTATCTTACATGGAAATCAGCAGTGGCCACAGGACTGGAAAAGGTCAGTTTTCATTCCAATCCCAAAGAAAGGCAATGCCAAAGAGTGCTCAAAATATCGCACAATTGCACTCATCTCACACGCTAGTAAAGTAATGCTCAAAATTCTCCAAGCCAGGCTTCAGCAATATGTGGACTGTGAAATTCCAGATGTTCAAGCTGGTTTTAGAAAAGGCAGAGGAACCAGAGATCAAATTGCCAACATTGGCTGGGTCATGGAAAAAGCAAGAGAGTTCCAGAAAAACATCTATTTCTGCTTTATTGACTATGCCAAAGCATTTGACTGTGTGGACCACAATACACTGTGGAAATTCTGAAAGAGATGGGATACCAAACCACCTGACCTGCCTCTTGAGAAATCTGTATGCAGGTCAGGAAGCAACAGTTAGAACTGAACATGGAACAACAGACTGGTTCCAAATATGAAAAGGAGTATGTCAAGGCTGTATATTGTCACCCTGCTTATTTAACTTCTATGCAGAGTACATCATGAGAAATGCTGGACTGGAAGAAGCACAAGCTGGAATCATGATTGCTGGGAGAAATATCAATAACCTCAGATATGCAGATGACACCATCCTTATGACAGAAAGTGAAGAAGAACTAAAGAGCCTCTTGATGAAAGTGAAAGAGGAGAGTGAAAAAGTTGGCTCAACATTCAGAAAACTAAGATCATGACATCCGGTCCCATCACTTCATGGCAAATAGAAGGTGAAACAGTGGAAACAGTGTCAGATTTTATTTTTCTGGGCTCCAAAATCACTGCAGATGATGATTTCAGCCATGAAATTAAAAGATGCTTACTCCTTGAAAGGAAAGTTATGACCAACCTAGACAGCATATTCAAAAGCAGAGACATTACTTTGCCAACAAAGGTCTCTTTAATCAAGGTTATGGTTTTTCCAGTGGTCATGTATGGATGTGAGAGTTGGACTATAAAGAAAGCTGAGCTCCAAAGAATTGATGATTTTGAACTGTGGTGTTGGAGAAGACTCTTGAGAGTCCCTTGGACTGCAAGGAGATCAGTCCATCCTAAAGGAGATCAGTCCTGGGTGTTCATTGGAAGGATTGATGTTGAAGCTAAAACTCTAATACTTTGGCCACCTGATATGAACAGCTGACTCATTGGAAAAGACCCTGATGCTGGGAAAGATTTAGGGCAGGAGGAGAAGGGGATGACAGAGGATGAGATGGTTGGATGGCATCACTGACTTGATGGACATGAGTCTGGGTGAACTCCAGGAGCTGGTGATGGACAGGGAGGCCTGGTGTGCTGCAGTTCATGGGGTCACAGAGAGTCAGACATGACCGAGCAACTGAACTGAACTGAACTGATAGTTGATTTACAATGTTGTATTAGTTTCAGGTGTACAGCAAAGTGATTCAGTTAAACATATATCTACTCTTAAAAATTCTTTTCCCATTTAGACTATTTTAGAAAATTGAGTAGAGTTCCCTGTGCTGTCGGGGAAGGCAATGGCACCCCAATGCAGCAATCTTGCCTGGAAAATCCTGTGGATAGAGGAGTGTGGTGGGCTGCGTGCAGTCTATGGGGTCGCTAAGAGTTGGACACGACTGAGCGACTTCACTTTCACTTTTCACTTTCATGCGTTGGAGAAGGAAATGGCAACCCACTCCAATGTTCTTGCCTGGAGAATCCCAGGGACGGGGAGCCTCGTGGGCTGCCATCTATGGGGTTGCACAGAGTCAGACACGACTGAAGCAACTTAGCAGCAGCAGCCCTGTGCTATACAGTAGGTTCTTGTTTATTATCTATTTATGTATTTGCTCTTGTTCGTGTATATAGAAGTGTGTCTATGTCAATCCCAGTCTCCCAATCTATCCCTCCCTGCCCCTACCTTTCCCCTTAGGTAACTGTAAGTTTGTTTTCTGAGAATCTGTTTCTGTTTTGTAACTAAGTTCATTTGTATCAACTTTTTGGTTCCTCATATAAGCAATACTATATGATACTCGTCTTCCTCTGACTTACTTTACTTTGCATGACAATCTCTAGGTCCGTCCATGTTGCTGCAGATGGCACTATTTCATTCTTGTTTGTGGCTGAGTTATATTCCATTACATGTATGTGCCATTTCTTCTTTATCCATTCCTCTGTCAATGGACATTTAGGTTGATTCCAGGTCTTGGCTTTGTAAACAGCACTGCAGTGCACATCAGGGTGCAAGTATCCTTTCCAGCCATGATTTTCTTTGGATACGTGCCCAGGAGTGGGATTGCTGGATCATACCACAACTTGAGTTTTAGTGTTTTGAGGAAATTCCATACTGCTTTCCATAGTGACTATACCATTTTAGATTCCCACCAACAGTGTAGGAGGGTACTCTTTTCTCCACATCCTCTCCAGCATTTTTCGTTTGTAGACTTTTTGATGATGGCCTTTCTGACAAGTGTGAGGTAATACCTCATTGTAATTTTGATTTGCATTTCTCTAATAATTAGTGCTGTTGTGTATCTTTTTGTGTATTTTGAGCCATCTATATGTCTTCTTTGGAGAACTGTCTGTTTAGATCTTCTACCCATTTATTTTTTTGATTGGGTTGTTTGTTTTTTTTTGATATTGAGTTCCATGAGCTGTTTGTATAATTTGGAGGTTAAACTCTTGTTCGTTGCTTCATTTGCAAATATTTTTTCCCATTCTGGTGGTTGTCTTTTCATTTTGTTTGTGGTTTCCTTTGCAGTGTGAAATCTTTTCAGTTTAATTAGGTCCCATTGTTTTTGTTCTTATTTTCATTAACCTAGGAGGTGGATCCAAAAAGATATTGCTGTGATTTATGTAAAAGAGTATTCCGCCTATGTTTTCCTCTAAGAGTTTTATAGTATTGTCTTACATTTAGGCCTTTAATCTATTTTGAGTTTATTTTTGTATATGGTGTTAAAGAATGTTCTTTGTTTTAATTTAAATTTATTTATTTTAATTGGAGGCTAATTACTTTACAGTATTGTATAGGTTTTACCATACATCAACATGAATCTGCCACGGGTGTACCCGTGTTCCCCCCCTGAACCCCCTCTCACCTCCCTCCCCGTACCATCCCTCTGGGTCATCCCAGTGCACCAGCCCCAAGCATCCTGTATCCTGCATTGAACCTGGATTGGCAATTCGTTTCTTATATGATATTGTGTATGTTTCAATGCCATTCTCCCAAATCATCCCACCCTCGCCCTCTCCCACAGAGTCCAAAAGTCCATTCTATACATCTGTGTCTCTTTTGCTCTCTTGCATACAGGGTTATCATTACCATCTTTCTAAATTCCTTATATATGTGTTAGTATACTGTATTGGTGTTTTTCTTTCTGGCTTACATCACTCTGTATAATAGGCTCCAGTTTTATCCACCTCATTAGAACTGATTCAAATGCATTCTTTTTAATGGCTGAGTAATACTCCATTGTGTATATGTACCACAGCTTTCTTATCCATTCATCTGCTGATGGACATCTGGGTTGTTTCCATGTCCGGGCTATTATAAACAGTGCTATGATGAACACTGGGGTATGTGTCTCTTTCAATTCTGGTTTCCTTGGTGTGTATGCCCAGCTAATTTCATTCTTTTATATGAAGCTATCCAGTTTTCCCTGCACCGCTTACTGAAGACACTGTCTTTTCTCCATTATATAGTCTTACCTCCCTTGTTGTATATTAATTAAAAACAGGTTCATGGGTTTATTCCTGGGCTTTCTATATAGTTCCATTGATGTATATTTCTATTATTGTGCTAGTACCATTTCGATGACTATATCTTTGTAATATAGTCTGAGGCCAGGGAGTCTGATTCTTCCAGCTCCCTTTTTCTTTCTCAGAATTTCTTTGTCTATTTGGGGTCTTTTGTGTTTCTTTCTTTTTTTTTATTTTTGTCTTTTGTGTTTCCATACAAATTTAAGAAATTTTTGTTCTGATTCTGTGAAAAATATTGTTTGTGATTTGATAAGGATTACAATGAATCTATAGATTGCTTCGGAAGATAGTCATCTTGACAAGATTGATTCTTCCAATCCAAGAACGTGACATATCTTTCCATCTGTGCCATCTTCAGTTTCTTTTATCAATATCTTGTAGTTTTCAGGGTACAGGTCTTTTGTCTCTTTAGGTAGGTTTATTTCTAGGTATTTTATTCTTTTTGAAGTGATGATAAATGAAATTGTTTCTTTAATTTCTCTTTCTGATATTTTGTCATTAGTGTATAGAAATGCAATAGATTTCTGTGCATTAACCTTGTACCTGCAACTTTACTGAATTTATGGATGATCTCTAGTAGTTTTCTGGTAGCATCTTTAGGATTTTCTGTGTATTATATCATGTCATCTGCAAACAATGACAGTGTTTTCCAATTTGTATTCCTTTTATTTCTTTTTCTTCTCTGATTGTCATAGCTAGGACTTCCAAACTATGTTAAATGAAAGTGGTGAGAGTGGACAGCCTTGTCTTGTTCCTGATCTTAGACGGAATGGTTTTAGCTTTTCACTGTTGGGTATGATGTTAAACCATGATATACTTTAAAGTCACCCCCAAAAGAAACCTTCTGCCCATTAACAGTCACTTCACATTTCACCTTCCCACCTCCAGCCTAAAGCAATCACTAATCTCCTTTGTGTCTCTATTCTATCTCTTATGGTAGACATTTCACACAAATGGAATTATACCGTATGTTGTGTTTTGTGTCTGACCTCTTTTTTAAAAAAATATTTATTTATTTGGCTGCACCAGGTTTAATTGCCGCATGTAGGTCTTATTTTTTTTTTTTTCAGTTGTGGCATGAGGATTCCCTTATTAGTTGTAGCATGCAGTCTTTAGTTGCAGCATGTGGGATCCAGTTCCCTGAATAGGGAGCAAACCCAGGCCCCCTGCATTGGGAGCACGGAGTCCCAGCCGCTGGACCACCAGGGAAGTCCCTGTGTCTGACTTATTTTACTTGTCATAATGTTTTCAAGGTTCATCCACATTGTGCCTTATATCAGTACTTTGTTCATTCTTATTGTTAGATGGTATTCCATTATATGAATGTACCACAGTTTGTTTCTCCGTTTGTTAGCTGATGAACATTTGAGTTGTTTCCACTTTTTAATTATTATGAATAATGTTGTGTCAACATTCACTCACAAGTTTTTGCGTGGATATATGTTTCCTTTCTCTTGGGTATATACCTAGGAATGGAATTCCTGGACCATATGGTAACTTTTGTTTAACATTTTGACACAACCATCATGTTTTGACCTATCATTAACTACTACTACTTCTTCAAACCTCAGCAAAAGTGTACCTTCTTCTCAAATGGTTTCCCGTCCCTGTCCCTCCCTCCTGAGTCATGTGCTCTAGCTACGTGTCTCACATAACTTAGTGTCTTTTCTTTCATAGTCCTATTCCAGTCTCTTCTTGTCTCATGGCGGCACGATATAGAGGCCCACTCAGCAAGGGACCAAAGCCTCTTGCCAACAGCCTCATTAGCAAACTATCTTGGAATCAAGTCCCCCAGACCCAGTCAAGCCTTTAGGTGACTGAAGCCCTAGTCCTTGTCTTAAAAAGCAACATCTTCAGGGATCTTGAGCCAATACCATACGGCAAATTTCTTAAATTTGTAACATACAGGAATTGTGAGATAATAAATATTTGTTGCTTTACGCTACTAAATCTTGAGGATAGTTGTTTTTTTTTTTAACATAGCAATATAAATGAGTATAGTTATACTTCCTGGAACACACAAAGAGCTCAGTAAATGATGAATAAGGGAATGAATGAGTTAAGGAATAAAAGCCATGGACTTTCCAGAAATAAAGACATTGAAAGCTACTTTTATTAAAAACACTTCTTAGATGTAAGTACTTATACCAAAATCTCATTTAATGACCCCATAAATCTTAAATGATACTCAGGATGATCAGTATATTACTGATGAGAAAACTGAACCCCAAAGAATCTAGGAATCAAAACCAGACCCATGTGACAATAAAGCAGAAAAAAATCACACCACACGGCCATCTAACATAGGAGATGATTTCCCCCCTCATCCAAGGAAACCTTTAGCAGTTCTGGGACATGAAGCACGATGAATGATCTCCTACATAGAACCACACCATTTCATTTTTGAGTTTTTATTCTTTAATTGTTTATTTTTAAAAATTTTTAATGAGGTGAAATTCACATAACATCAAATTAATCACTTTAAAGTATATAATTTAGTGGCACTTAGTACATCCACAATATTGCTCAAGCATCACTCCTATCCAGTTTCAAAATAGACTGATTTATTTTAAACCTTTAAATTTAAAGATTCAGTTCAGTCACTCAGTCATGTCCGACTCTTTGCAACCCCATGAATCGCAGCACGCCAAGCCTCCCTGTCCATCACCAACTCCTGGAGTTCACTCAAACTCACGTTCATCAAGTCAGTGATGCCATCCAGGCATCTCATCCTCGGTCGTCCCCTTCTTCTCCTGCCCCCGATCCCTCCCAGCATCAAGGTCTTTTCCAATGAGTCAACTCTTCGCATGAGGTAGCCAAAGTACTGGAGTTTCAGCTTTAGCATCATTCCTTCCAAAGAAATCCCAGGGTTGATCTCCTTCAGAATGGACTAGTTGGATCTCCTTGCAGTCCAAAGGACTCTCAAGAGTCTTCTCCAACACCACAGTTCCAAAGGTTAATTTATAAATTTAAAGGTTATAATTATAAAATTTATAAATTTTAAATTTATTTTGAACCTTATTTTAAACTCAAGAGTCAGGTTAGTCACACTTGTCAGTTCATAGCACATTAACATCATCATCTGAGCAGGACCCTTTCTTTAAATCACTTATTTGTGATTCTCTTTTATTCTCCATCCTGGGAGCTCTGCCCGCCACCACCCACACAGCCATGCTAACTTGTCTAATATCTACCTCATTCGTTATCCATGCTTTGTTTTAGAAAACCTTCATGCACTTTCCAACTTTGATTTTCCATTTTTCCTCAGTATAAAGAAGGGCTGTACAATTCATCTGTCCTTAAAGAGGAAGCTTTGTTTTTATAGAAAAAAAAAGTGCCAGATAAATAATCACGAATTCTTGGTTCTAAATCAGAAGTGTGTAAGCTACAGCCCAAGGGCCAAACCCAACCCTTAGCCTGGTCTGTGAATTAAAGTTTATTGGAAGACAGACACATTTATTCATGTATGTATCTTGTCTGTTTTCTCACTACAGTAGCAGAATTGAGTAGTCGTGACTGAGATTATGTAGCCAGAGAAGTTTCAAGTCTTTCCCATCTTGCCATTTACAGAAAAGGGTTGCCAAACCTTCTCTAAACCACAATCTGTCACCTACAACTCTTTGTCTGATCATTAGGCAAATCTGTTCACCTCTTAAGCTTTAATGTCTAGTTCCCAAAACTGAGACCAGGGTACTAAAACTAGTTTTTAGTTCTCTTTTTTTATTTTCATTTTTACTTTCTTACTCTCTATCTTGTGCAATAGAATGTATTTTTCAAAAAGAAAATGTTTATGAGAAAACCCAGTGTGGAAAATACAAAAAATGAAATTTCTCTCATGGAAGCAGAGTCCTGCTGGGCTGGCCTCCCCTTCATGTATTTCTCCATCAACCTCTCAGATGTTATATTGATATGCCAGGACCCTGAAAACCTCTTTGAAAAAATTAACCCACCTCTTACTGTCTTCAAGGCCAGTCCTCTCTGTGGGATCCTGCTGTTGGATGGTAGTATGGAAAGTGATGAATTTGGGGGTTAAGTTCCAACTTTGACATTTGCTATGTGGCTTAGGCCAGTCACTTTCACCCCTCTGAAGCTCAGCATTCTCATCTGTGAGGAAAAATATGGATACATAATCCTGATACCACATGTTGGTTGGTTGTGAGGATTTTAAAATAATATTTCTAACATACCTGACTCAGGAATCTGCATTCGGTGAATGGGAGGTGCAAAGCCTTAAAAAAAAAAAATTGTGTGAGGCAGTCTATGTGGCGCCTCCTTCTTTGTATGTGTTGGTCTTGAATCCACATTTAGAGCATCAGTCCCTTGAGTTCAATGTTCATTTGAGTCTTCACTTTTTGGATGTTGCTGCTGAAGCTGGAAGAATCAGCCTTTTCATTTGTGTGGAAGTCTGTTACTATGCACCGTGACTTGGGGACGCCCCCATTGTCTACCCTGACTGCAGATGTCATCTTCACTGGCTGGTTGAGTACTTGATATCCACGATTAGTGGTTAACAGACTCTGGGCTAAGATGGTGCAACTTCAGCCAGAGAGTGTTCCAGACAGGAATAACTCGTTAAGCCATTCTTTTCTGCAAGAGGCTATTTTCGATTAATGAGTTTATCAAATTTAAATCACTATGGAAAGCAGCATAAATAAGACTTAGGAAAGGCCCATAATGTGTGTAACCACGTATAAGAATAGACAGAGGCCAAGGAGAGCAGAAAGGGTTTTTTAGGGAGCCCTGACCTGCGTCTGCCCTCTTCTCAGACAGGCTCTGTGGCTTGAGGCAGTCCTCTAACCTCTCTGAGCTTCAGTTTGCTCATGTGAAAAGTAAGAAGCCTTAGAATCCTGAGTGACCTCCCAGGGTTATTGTGAGCATGGATTGGCTCCAGTTCCTGGCATGTGGTGGGTACTCACTCAGTCGGAGCTCCCTGAATGAACCAGTACAGGTTCACAAGAGACATGGGAGAGCACTTTGAACATCAAAAATCATCATGTAGCATTGAAGCTGTTGCATGGCAGAATGCCAGTAAGAAGCATCAATGCCTTGGAATTCACCTGGGGGTGCTAGGCACCCTGGGGGCACTGGGAAAGGGAAGAAGGATGTAGAAAGATAAGGATACATTAATAAAGATAAGAGGCATTCCTGGGACCTACCATGGATTGTATTTGGGAGTGACCAGTGGGTTTAATCTGAATTAGAATTGCCCTGAATCAAGCCACTTAGACACTGAGTCAAAAGTTGCAACTATCATCAGAGCACACAACAGGCACTAACTATGTGCCAGGTATCATGCTAATCCATTCCATACACATCCTCATTTGATCTTTAACAACACTGAGATGTAGGTACTTAGCCTAATTTTTAGTAACAACCATCTCTCTGCAGTGAGACTAGTGAGATAGAACCAGCTCAGGCTGCAGGACTGTGGGTGGGGAATTGCTGTGGCGCACGTCTGCATCTGCACAGAGGAAAACAGGCACCACGGAGCCTCCTTCTCCTTTTTCTCAGCTTTGGTAAACTAGAAAGCCACAGGGTGATGGGGCAGTGTCAAAGAGGAAAGGATCCTAGACCCCTGAGTTTCCTGATAGAGAAGAAGTCCCTCTGTTCACATGAGTGAGAAATAAACCTTTATCCTGTGAATCTACTGAGGTGTCAAGGTTTATTTTTGTTGGAGCAGAGCTTGAGGCATCCTGACAAACACAACAGCCCGTATTTATTTAGTGCTTGCTACTATGTTAAGGACTCTGCGTATATTTTAAATTTCATGTCATCCTCGTGGCAACCCTCTCATTCTCATTCTATAGGTGGTGAAGTCAGTAAATTATCTAAGAAGGCAGTTAGGATGTATCAGACCCTGAAAGTAGACCCAGGCATTCTGATGCCAGAGCTGCCTTATGATCTGCTATGCTTAAGCCACTTTCTAAGAGAAGGAAAAGATAGTTGAGAAGCTGAGGAACTTTCCCAAGACCGTGGAATTCAGAAATGGTGAACCATGATTCAAGCCCATGTCTGTCTGGTTTCACACACTGTGAAAGTTATCACTGTCTTTTGTGCTCTGCTTTGCAGTTTTGTTCCAGGCTGATCAAGAGTGACCACTGTGTGTCCTACCCTAGTTTTCCCACTCATCGTCCAGCAGACAGGATGTGAACGTTCTTTGTAAAGTGTGAAGGGCTGTGCACTTACTGAGACAGTGTGGGGTGATGTTTCTCACCACCCTATGGGTGTGGAAGTGGGCACAGGCTGGCTGGCTTGCCTTGTGCTCAAATCCTTGTTCACAGGGGAGACTGCAGATGCTCTGGCCTGACAATGGACAACCCTTGCTCTGGGCAGCACTTCCCAGGACCAGGAAGCTTCTCTATGCCTGAGAAGTTACAAAACTCAGCAATACCGCCATGGGTGGTCCCTGGAGACACCCTGAGCCCTGCTATTGACAGGCGTATTGACTTTCAAAACCGCAGTGCTGGAGCCTCAGGGCACTCTTTGACTCATCTTTCCTTCTTCAGTCTATAATGGCACAAAGGTTCAGAGAGACAACCAGAAAGTCAGGCACAGCCCTGCCTGAGTAGGTAATGAGGAGAGGGGACTGCGGCTTGAAGGAAAAGAAATGAAAGAGATAATAACAGTAGCTCACATCCAGGGGGCACATGTGCCAGCCAGGATTTAGGCTGCTCTGTGGGCAAATATCATGGAATTCTCACAGCAATACTGAGAGATGGCTAGTATTTGATTTTACAGGGCAGAGAATTGAGGTTCAGAGAGATCATCTGATCTACCCAAAGTCATACATCTGGGAGCTAGAATTTTTATTGGGTTCCTCTAGAAGCAGGAATCTTCACTTGCTTGGCTCTTTCAGTGTTTCAGTGTTGATTTGTTTTATAAATGCTTTTCTCTGTGG